>NC_092520.1:116512500-117112500 GCF_037038585.1 Patagioenas fasciata | reverse complement strand
GGCCGATCATCTGAGTGTAAAGCCAGAGTCTCCTTCTAAAGGCTCTGTCCATCTCTGGTGGTTCTGTTGGTTGGCAGTCACTTATTAGTGTAAAAGGCATCCCATAAAAATAGTCAAACCCATGGTTTAAAGGATGATGACAATGGTCATTGCGGGATTTACAGTTAACACCTTGATGCCACTTCCCTGAAAATACAGATTATTAAAATGTAAAGACATGGTATTAAAAAATGGGCTTTACCTCACACAAAATCTTTCTCTAAAAATGGTTTTCTCCTACTCATGACAACTTCTTCATTCTATACATATAGGATAGATATGTGTAGGATATCCATATATACGTGTAGACTGAGTATGTACTGATATGATGGGATATATCTTCTGGTTGATGAAAGTAAACGAATTATAAATTTCCAAAAAAGTTATTAGTGCTCTGTGCATATATTAATGCCTTGTAGCTTTGATCAAATGTAAAAAAATAGATTTTAAAAGGAACTAGAAATTGCAAAAAATTCAGATTTTCAGAACTAAGCAAACGTGTGTGGCCTTCCTGGAGATCTGTCAGCTATGACATAGGAGGAAGAAGACCTTTTTTAAACACAGGGCAAAATGACATTATTCTGTTGTCATGTTGTCTCTTTACCTACAAGGTGCTATGCAGAAGGGTTTCTGGCAAGTTTTGAACAGCTTGGTATCAGGACTACGGCAACACTCAGTGACATGTTGGTGCTAGACTGATTAGGGAAGCTATAGATGATATAGCTCAGTAATCGGCAGTTCAACAGTGGGTTTGGCAGACAAACCACCAGATTCAGAAGAACTTGAACTCAGGAGATCAGGATTTCTCATGAAGCTGTACATACATAAGTAATTTTGCTGATAATATCTCTGCATACTGGATGAGAATAAAAGGCTTTGTTTTATAAGTATTGTTGCTATTTATTTGTATTTCATCAAATTTAAAAAGTCAAAACCACTTCCTTTTAAGTGCCGAAATCTTCATGCATCAAAAAGAACATCTTAGAACATTTTGCAATACAATTTGCTCTTTTTTATGAACACATGTCCACTATTACAATGAATGGCGTATCAAAACTATGCTTTTGCTTCCCCTCCACTTGTTCCAAACAGACTGGTTAGTCGCTTACATGGAGACATGAAAAGTTGACTTATTTGGCTTAGACATCAAGGCTTGTGAATATTCGAATTAAGCAATCAAAATGTACTTCTCATCAGAGAGATGGAGTTTAATGGCATTTAATGATCTTTGATGTAATGCAGGCCTTAGATACAGGTTCTATAGATAAAAATGAACTTTTAGAATTTTACTTGAAAACTAACTTGCAACTAATTCTTATTGTGGAGTAAGGAACTGTGTACTTACGGAAGGAGATTATCCTAAACAAATAGTTGACTATGTTACCAGTACATATAGTAGCAGCTGACCCTAAGTAGGTTTCAATAGAATTGCTGTGCATTACAATAGGAGCAGAAAAAAGCTGCTTCATAGGAAAAAAAAAGGCTGTGTTTTGGTTTTAAATATAAAGAAATACCGAAAGTTCTATTCTAGATGGATTAATTGCTTTTAGCTAGAATCTCTACTCAGTTTACTTCTTAACATGTTTAGAGCCAGCTATAGAATGAAACAGGTTTGTAATCATTATATAGATGTATGGGTCATAAATACAGGTGCAGCTTAAGTGTCCTTGGACTTCAGATGCACTCCAACACCTAAATCTCCAGCTGAAGTTGACAAAGACTTCTGACACGTTACAAGAGACACAAATCTCCAGAAGACAAACTGAGTGTATAATAAAGATAAATTAATCTTTGAGGGCATATGTTATACAACACTGGCTTTCTGACTACAAAGAGTGTGCAAAGCATTTCCCAACAAAAAGTCTCATTATCATATCAAGCTGGAGGTTATTAATAAGATTTAACTTTGCAGTTAAACTGGTTGTGCTTGGAGCAAAACAATCCCATTCAGGTCAGACCATTTAGTGTTCATTCAACTGTGGTAATGTGGATAGATGTTGTGTAAGATTTCTTGCATCATGACTTGAATGTAAAGTTGTACTTATGCGTTTCTTTGTGTCAGGTATCACCAGTGCTTTCCATCATCCCCCACAATGCATTTAATCAGAATTTGTCACTCTGGTTAAACTACCTGATGCTCTCTGTGTCTGTAGGGTGATTTTGGCTGCGATGCCCACAGGGAAAATGCCAGACCATTTTGCTAGCTAGCTTCTGGGAGGGGTGCAGCAGAATCTCCCTGCAGGGCAATTCCTTTAGCAAAGTGGAGACAAATCTGATTGTTTTGTTAGTGATTACATGCTGAAATGAAGCTGAAGCACATGGCCTTTTTAATGAGCTGATTAAAACAACTAAACTAGTATTGCTGCAGAACTAACAGGAGAAGAAGGTTCAGCAATACAGACCTTAAAATATTTGGAGAGATTTGCTTAATATTGTCCTGTATGGTTTAGATTTATTCTGCTGAATTAATACAAATCCATTCCTGCTGACACTTTTATTAGTAAGTTCAGTTTATTTGTGCAGCCAATATTTTTATGTGTCAGGCATTGATTTTGGATATTGACATTTAGGTGCTCAGATGAAGTATGGTAAATAGCTGAAAATTCAGCTCAGGAATATTTGTGTTTTATCAGTCTGTGGAACTATATGACAGATCTAAGATAAATATTTGAAACTGGATCATGACCAATAGTTACAGCTGTATAAAAAAACGTTCTATAAAATACAAAATAAAGTGGAATTCATAGTAATGCTGAAGGAGGCAATGTTTCGTGGGCTGTACTGAAAGCTTAGTGAATTATAGAGGCATGCTGTAATTAAAGAATAAATAATTGCTTTGTTTCTGAAAGATCAAATCTTGCAATATTATGAACTGATTCTATTGTTTTAAGTTGCAGTTGTTCCCTTTCGTTGTGAATCTGCTCTGACCTGTGTGAAGCATCATCATGCATATTTATATAGTACTCATTTTTTAATGAAATAACACTGAAATAATTATCACATTCCTGGCAGGATAACATTCAAGAGATATTAACATATTTTCCATTATATATTTGAACAACCATAGCTGTGCTTGAAAGCAGGTCAACCTTAAGACTGTTCTTTTTATCAGATGCCTATTCTTTTAGGAGACATTATTTTTGGTCAGGATTTCTTCTTACAAGATATTCTTGAATCAGGAAATAAAAATATTACAACCGAGGTATAAGCAGTTGCTAACTATATTTAAACAAATTATCTGAGTGAGACAAGCCCATGAAACACTTTCTAGGCCATCCTAAGGAGCATACCCATACCTATTAGTCCTGTGCTGTAGCCTTGCTGCTGCAATATTTTGGCAAAAGTGGTTTCATTTGGAGGAAGCCCTCCTGAGCCACCATTCCAAAAAATAACACGATAATTGTTTACAGCATCCATTCCTAAAAAATACAGTAATAAATAATCTTAGTAAGTATAACTGGTACAGTACTTTTATCAGACATACTTTCTTGTTTCCTGGTTTCATTGATATTATAGTGTTAAACATGTATCCTAATGCTGTTTGTTTGGGGAAATGAATCTAAGACTCTAGACCAGATTAAGAAAGAGTTAAATCTCTCAGTTATGGAATACTTATTCTTCCTGTTTTGTATACTGAAACATTTAATTTTATTTTATTCAGAATGGTGCAGTTGTACAGGAACTTTTATATGTCACAGTGGCATCCAGGCTCTACCAGGTGCACTTGCTTAGTGTGACTGTGAGGGCAGGGGAGACTTCAGCCTTCTGTCAACCTCAAACTCCAGCTTGCAGAAGGCTGCCTGGGAACTCAAGATCTCCCTGCACAGTGGTATGGCTGATGTCTGAAACCCACAGAGTAGCTATCTGGCAGCACAATCTTCTCCTCACCTGCAGGTTTACATCCTGTTATTTAAGATTACGTACTGGCTATAACCGCATCATACAATGTTATGTGAAGTGCAATCTGTCATGGACACATTGAATGCCTTGGCCCTGTTGCTACAGTGGGAGAGAGTCTGTACAAGCTCATGTGGATTTTCAAGCTCTCTACCTCAGTGGGAGCTGTCATGATAAAAGTAAAACAATATGTCAGTTTCAAAATGCCTCGGGAACAAAGGCAATGAATATAAGATAGTTGCTGTTAGAAACATGTAGATCTGTTTGCTTTTCATACCTCTTCATCTCAGGGATGCAGTTTGACAGGATAGTATTTTTAATTTAAAACCAGAACTGGGAAAAATAGTGTAACTGCCAAATTGTTGTTTCATAGGGCAGGTGAATTCTGACACACAGGTAACAAAGCTTTCCTATAATGCCTTGTCCTGCACCTTGACTGGAGGGAATAGACAGACATCTGCACAGATTAGCTTTGCTCCCTGCAGGGCTGAGCTGTTTCTGATATCCGATGAGGAATCACCCACGACAGAAATTCATGTAACTAGTGCTTTAGAAATGTGTTGTTACTATTATCCATTTTCTGCATAATGACTGTTTTGAATCTAACAATTTCAACTGACTCAATTCTAGCTGCAATCTGTGCAATAGGACACCAAGAGGCAATGAACATTGCGAGCTGGGAGGAAACAAACTGCTCTGCAGAGCTGGTTCTTTTCTGCCTCAGGGTGGTTCACTGTATCCCATAAATATAGATACCACCCTGAAGGTACTAGACCTAGCTGGTGTGTCTTTATCTGCCTCAATGACGGATGACATGTCTGTGGCACCCCTTCTATTTGCACACTCTCATTTCTTTTGTGCCCATTGTGTGACATTGTTCCTTTCAACACGAAAGCAATATTTAAAGGCTGCTTAGTTTTGCAAGGCAAACCTGATCGGAGGGGATATCTGCCAGTGAGGAAAGCTGCTCTACTAGGTGTGCAAAGTGGAGCTGCAGCGATATGTTGGGTCAGTTTGACTCCTTCCTTTGCCAGGCGATCAATGTTTGGGGTCCTAAAAATGTAACCAACACTGTCAGGTAGCATTCAGAGGGTCTGCAAGGGAAAGGGGATGGGGAATAATATACTTATCTTTATTTTGGGAAGTTTCTTCAATTTGAAGATGGCTTTTTTTTAAAAAAAAAATAATTTTCTCATGTGATGAAGAAATATTTTTTCTTCGTTAACAACCACCATCAGAATAAATTTCAAGCCAACAAATCCTTCTTGTTTCCCAGGTCCTAAAAAGGGCCTTACAGAAATATACCTCACTGCTCTTGAGAAGAAAACTCATGACTTCAGGATGACACTATGCTGAAGTGGAGGCCCAGCCATGCAGAACCCCATCAGCTGCCTATGCTCATCAGCTACCTATCAGAAACTTGCCAGCTGGTGTCAATCAGGGTGAGATTCTGAAAACTTTTCTGAATGGGGGTAGTGACCATACCAAATTTTCTTTTTTTTCAAAGAAGTGACAAGCTGGTGGGAAGCCAGCAGGCAATTCCATAGCACAGTTTTCGAAGAGAAGGAAAAATTTTGTCCTTTGGTCTGAAAAATATTTCCTAGTAACACAGATCACTGCAGTGACTTATACTATATTTTGATGTGAGACTGGGAAAGAAAGGCAAAAGAGAGTTAAATGAGGTAAGGAGCCCTGATATATTAAAAGACTGAACGACATTTCTATCTTCAGTTATGTGTAAGAACTTCATGTTTCTCAATATCAGGCTTGTAAGAAATACACAAGAATGGTTGACATTCCCACAATAAAGGCCTTGTGATGGCAGAGCTCATTCTGGGAATGCCCTCTAGGCTGTGAGATAATCCTCGTAGTGCTTTACATTTACCCTTTATTACACCCATGGGGAATCCTCCCATTTCCTCTGGAAATAAACTCTAATAGCTGTTGATGGGCAGATAACTGCAGTCTTACATCAGATAACACACCAGTTCTGTTCATTATCTGCTTAGTTTTCTTACCTGATAGTGTCATTCCCATAGCAACCTACATCCCCTATGCCGAGGTCATCAGCCATCAACAGGATGATGTTGGGCTGTGTGACAATGGAAAGCTGTGTCAGTGGTGGCTGCAGAAGTAGACCAAAAATCAGGGGTGTGACCAGGGATGTCCTGAAACACAGAAGAAGGAAAGAAACCAATGACCTGAACATTCATCTTGTCCACTGCAAGCAGCTGTCGGCCCTCCCATCTCTGCCCAGATGTAGATGGCGTGTTACATTTTGATCACTGACCCAAACAGATGTCACAAAAAGGAAAGTGTCAGGACCATAACTTTAAAATCCCCCTTTCTAGTTGTTTCCAAACTTCCTATGAGCAGTCTCACTTGAGAATTTGCATGTGACAGGTAACATGTGAGTTATTTTGCTTCAGTGTTTTTTAGAAGTTGGTCTGGGAAACTGAGAATGTGATCAACTTCCTCTGGCATCCTTCTTGTCTAGAATGAGACCTTTGTGTTGTGAAAAAGATAAGAACAAGAAAAACACACAAGTAAAACCAAAATCAAGTTGTGAGTGTACTTTATAGATAAACAACCCTACTTTTTTATTGCACAGTATTATGTCATTATTAAACTTTGTTTACTTTAGATCCAAGTATCATTTAACAGTAAAGAATCAACTTTTTGCTTACCAATAAGGTATTAGTTGCCAAACCATTTCTACATTTGGAGTGTTCAGATCCTGCAAAACCAAGAGAGAAAGCCTTGTCATGTTCACATCTTCTTAGTAGTCACTCCAATAAAAAGAGATTAAAAACCTAATCAAGTCCTATCACCATTCTCTGTTCTATTTACTTCAGTGCTTCTCAGATCAAACCCTTAATGAAGAAAGAGTAAAGACATTTATGTTAATTTTAGTTACTAGCACTTTTTTACTTCTTGGAGGAATTTTTGTATAGAAAAGTTTATTTTAAAATAGCAAAAAAATATCTTTTTTACATAACTCAGCTGTATGAAAGATACTTACTGTTCAGAAAGGAAGAGGTTTTTAAAATCCAGTCCTCAATATCATTTATTTTTCTGTAATTGCAAAGAGAGTAGTAGCCTGATGCTTCTTCACCTGAAGTGCCAGGTTTCCTTTCAGGCTTGTGAGACAGATCTCTGTTTGTAGAAATTCTAGCTGTCCTCTTTCAATGCTGACATTTCCTTAGAAGACAATGAATTTGTGACCTCTGAGTTGACCCTTTTCCTTCTGTGTAGGTATCACATTTCAGGGTGTGATGGTCTTTTCCACCTCTCCACACAGCTTTCTGCAAAGTTTCCTCTGGGGTTTTCTCTTTCACTGCCAGAACAAGTCAAACTTTTTAAAGGCTCAGAAGTGAAGGCCAAATGACCTTGGTAAAGCTGTAAAAAAGTCTTCTTTCATATTTATCCCATGTTTGGTTAAACTATCCCAAACATCTCAATTTTATAAATTATGTTTGTTTCACATTTTGTTTTCCAGAAATTATAGTATTTAGCAGCTTAGTAAATACTCATAGTTCTTGTATTTTATTCATCAACACTACAGGCCTCAATGGGAAAATTTTAATTTCTGTGCTTAGGAAATTGTCATCCGAACAGCCCTAAGCACTTATTTACAATCATCAATGCTGATAAAACATCTCTAATCCACAGATACTCAGCTTCCTGCAGTTGGATTTATGTCTTTGCTGCATCCTAGGTAGGTATGTGAAAGACACTGGAAGACACTTCAGCCATCTTTTACATATACATACCATGTGACTCCAAAACAGCTGAAATAAAAGGGAGTTGGAAATATTAAAATTGAATTGTGTAACTGGTTGTCACTAACTGCCTGTATTTCACAGCAGAGATACACTGGCTCAAAGCACATGCAGGAGCTCAAGGCTGAGTTTCCTCAGAAGCTGCCTTGAAATAACAGGTCATATACAGAAAACACTGCACTGGGTGGTATTGTCCCTGTCAAGACATTTCCTTACAGAAAGGTGATGGGGGTCCAGTCAGAGAAACTTCAGCAGCTCCGGTGGGGAGAAGAGGGACAGTGAAAGCATCTTGCCCTGTTGATCCCTTTTCGGGGAGGTGTCAGGGGAGACCACAGGTCCCCACCCTGCAGTGCAGCTCTTTGCTCAGCCCCAGCAGCTGGGGCAGCAGCGAGCACCCACCACCTGATTGAGCCCCAAGCAGTTAGGAGGATGCCTTTTTGGGACCAATTTGGGACCACTTCTGCCAAAGTGGCACTTAACGCCATGCAGCAACCTGAAGCCACTTTGCTATCTGAGTTGAATTTGGCTTAAAGCCAAATTTCTCTCTCTCCCATTATTTAACCTCCACAGAGTAATTTAGATTTTTTTTCTCTTTATCCATTTTAATAATCCCGTGGGGTAGCATATGCATAGCTTGCATATCTTTCATATTGTACTAACTGTACTGTTTTCCTTTACTGATTGAACTCTTTTAACCTATCTTTACTTTTCTATCAAAATATTTACAAGATACTGAAATCCCAATTCGAGCCAGGTTGCTTAAAAGAAGATATTCCAATTTTTAGATGGACTCCGATACACTTTTCACAATAACAGTACCCATTTGTGGCATCAGTTTGACAACACTCAGTGAAATGTCTTACAGATAATTCCAGTCAATTTGGTACTGTGAAAATGTCTTTTAAAAATTCCTATTTTGTATACCTGGTATAGATAAAAAACAGACTCATGATAACACGTTGCCTGCAGCTCCCACTTTATACACAGGCTTGTGCAAGAATAATGTTGTTGTAAAAGGAAATGCCTTTTAAAAACTTCCTCGAGATATTTTTATCTACAGCAGCAAAAAAAAAAAAAATTCCAAATGCCCATTAAAATTTTCCTGTGCATTTTCCAACATAGTAAGGGAGGAATACAGTACCTGGTCAAGTAATACTCAAGGCAGGCAGCTGATAAACTGGAGCTTGAGCTTATTTTCAGTCGACTTAAAATCATTCCAAATGTTTCAGCACGACGACTGCTGCTTAGCACAGCGTCTAACATCTGCTTGGGAAAGCAGTCCCTAAATGTGCCCCAGCTGCTCATGCGCGCTTTGCCACAGGAAAGCTGTGTTATATTGGAGCCTGCAGGCTGCTGGATGGTTTAATTTATCCCAGAGTCTCTTAAACCACACGTCCCACTGCTGATTGCACAACAGTGACATTCATACATGCCTGAGGGTTGGGCCAGGGAACACCAGAAATGTAGTTAAAATGCTTTCTGCCCAAGCAGAGGTTTCTCAAGGGAAGGTCCTCCTTCAAGTCTGAGACACTCCAATGAAAATCAATATAAATAGCAGTTTCCCACAGACTTCTCCTCATTTCTACCAAGGAAAACAGAAAATTGCTGTACTTACAAAGCAGCAATTCCTAGTAGAAGTAGAAATTGAGCTAATATCTTCATTGTATGGCAGTCCTGAGTGCCTGCAGCAACAACAAGGTCATATCCGTGCATGTGGTGAGAAACAGTTTTAGGGCGTGGGGAGGAAATGCCGACAAGAGATCTGAATTTACTTTTTCAGAAAGTGAGTCATTTGGCTTCACTTCTGAGGGACAAATGAAGGTTACATGCTGGCTAATGCTTGCTTTCTTGATTTTTCTTGTTTGAGTCCTGTTGTCTGGAGTGTTTCAGGAGAGCGTGAGATACTATCAAACAGCATTCTTGCATTACTGACAAAGAATTTCCTGTGTTTTCATATCTTGAAAGAGAAAGGAGACATTGTTATGAGTCACTGGTTCATCATCAATTGCAGTGCTCAGGCTGGTTTGCTAGTGAAGCACCTCTGAGGTAAGTTACAGCACCATGAGTGATCCTTCTCCAGCTCTCTCCCACTCCAAAATTTCTGTGCTAGAGTGGTTACAGCCAGCACCCACAGGAGAAGTGGTGTGCCTGGTTTTCCTTCTCTCAGTGACAGCTTCTTTATCCCCACACCTGTTATAGCATTTCAATCTGTACCTTCGATTTCCGACTCCCCTTCACTGTGCCTTTAGTTTCAGGATTTATTAATGTATATAGGATTTCTTGTTGTATTATGCCCTCTGCTGCTGTATATTTTCTAAAAAGAAAGCACCTTCTGAGGTTCTGGGTTTTTCTGTCCAGATTATAATCAATCTCAGCTGGGCCATGTGGACTGGGAGAGCCCTTCTTGCAGCTGGGGTCTCCTCCACTGCTCTCCTAGTCTCCTTGTGTTTTTTTCAGGACTTATTGATAATACTATAGTGTTTGTAAGCAAGAACCACGAGCTATGACTGGTATGTTATTTACTAAATTTAGATTATAGCAGAAAACTAAATGCATATCTACAGTTACACTGCAGGAACACATCTTTGTTGTTGTGTACATAGCCTTCTAACACAGAGAGACCTAAACCAGATCATAGCTGTAAGCAGCACTTGAAATCTGGCACTGGGAATAACCACCTGGGCACATCTACAGTGTAATGAAGAAAAAGCAGGGAGGGTAGTGCTTGTGGTCTACTTTCCTCTCACAGTGACAGCTTGTGCTTATTTTGGTGTCTGATCTCTGAAGGAGGGAAAGATGAATGCCCTCTCACTGTCATTTTTAAAAAGTATAGGCAAAGCTAATTCTGTACCCTGGCACTGCAATAGCTGGTTCTACCTCTTTTTCTGAGGGGAAATCTTTAGGAAGTCTGTTTTTCTTCAGAATGTGGAATGAATGTATAATTTTGCAGAAGTCTTGCATACTCTTGTCTCTTACCCTCATTTTGTTCAAACTGGGTATTTGAGGAAATAGCACTCACAGACCCCATTAAAGTCCTTCCACATCTAAGATCTGAACGCCCAAGTTAGTGGTTTGATACTAGGATATGGTGATTAAGAGGCTCCCTCTAGTGACCAATTTCTTTTTGAAATCTTGTAATGTTTCGGAGAACACTTGATTCACACTCTACCTTTCTAAAAGTCATTGCACAAAGAAGTAAAATGGTGTTATTTCTTTGGACTCTGATTTTTACTAGGTCTTCAATGCCCAGGAGAAGTTGCAGAGCCTTACCTGTTGTCCTGGACCACATAATCCAGGTTTGCAACACTGGGAAGGAACCTGGTTTGTGCCCTCCAGGACTACTGTGCAACATTAGCCCAAGTGACATAAGTGAGGCCGAGCAGAAATCACTTCGAACGTGCACTCCTGGTCTGGGGTAAAGCAATAATTCAGATGCCACAACTCCTGCCTAAGGCTTGACTTAAAAGGCTGCTGCTCACAAGTCTCAGGGAATGATTAAGATTTCTTACACACCCTCTAACCTCTCAAGGAAATCCAAAAATCAGTATGTGTTTCCATTTCTGAGAAAATAATTTGCTGGACTGTCTAAGAATACCAGCTTCCTTTGGCCAGTATGAATGATAGGGGCCAGGAACTTGCATGTAGGCATGATTCAACTACTCAGCAGATTTTTTTTCTGGATCTTGCTCCCATGATTCCTGGTGGTTTGCTTTGCCTTTTTTTTTTTCTTTAAATTAAAAGCTGTAAATAAGGTGTATGAAGACTTCTTATAACAGGAACCATAGCTCTAGATCTCTCCTTCAGGGATCTCACGTTTTATAAGACAGACAGATGTTACCTCACTTCAGAGTAGCTTCTAGCTTGTTATAAGGTAGTTAAAAGCAAAAAAGGCCATGACCACTCTGTCCAGCTCAGGAAAAAACTGTTGCAGATATCTTCAACAGTGAAGAAATAGCCTTTGCCTTCTTTTGCTTGGTTGCAGACTCCCGAAGCTGTCTTTGGTCGTGCACTTTTTTTGTCACAGGTTTACAGCTTTATTTTCTGTTGCCTCCTTCCCAGTGAGGAGTTCACAGCCCTTGTGTTTTCCCACGGAGTTGGCCGCTTCTCTCTATGCTGCCCTAGAGGGGCACTCGCCTCCTCTAAACACCAGATCATGGCTCCTGCTGTTGAGCATCCCGGACAATGCAGGTCATGTGTGCATCCATGACAGTCTACATGGATACTGCTTTTTAGGAACAATCACATGTAAGTCAAATGATTAATAACAGGCAGGTTGTCTCTTGTCCTCTCCTTTTTCTACTTCCGTGAGGGTAGTGATAGCTTAATGTGGGTGAATACACATGTGCATACCAGAATTTACAGAGCTTATTTCAAATATTTCTCTTTTTTTTTTTTTTTTCCATGATAAAGAAGCACAAAAGAGATTTTAAACAGTTTTTAGGCAGCTGAGGCTGCTAGACTAAAATGTACACTGAAAATACTAAAAACCTAACCAAACCAAGAGTGTTTCATGAATAATATCAATACAGAGTGGGGAGATCCAAAATTGAAACAAAAAAATCCACAACAAAACAAAACTCACAACATGGATTTTTCCTGATGAGCTACAAAACACACAAAACAGATTTTTATTTTGATAGCTGGCAGAACCAAGACACATATCTATCGTGTTCTTAAAACCTCTGCTCTTTAAAACTGCTTAAATCTGTTATTAGAGACTGGAATAAAGCACAATAGTGCAAGAGGATCAGAAGGTATTACATGATCCCATGTTCTGCTGCTTTATGAATTTTCCAGCACTGCAGCTGTTCTTGCAGATACCAAGAGCTATAATCTCAGTGGGGTGCTATTGCAACTACAGGGGATGGTTAAAAGTCTACAGTATTTTATTGCAGACTGCTTTCTGATGCTGAGACTAAATACATTCACATAGGAACAGACTACATAGAAAAATTACTATGAGAATTTTGCAAAATGTTTTTACTTATGTGATAATTTATAAGTTCACATAGTGAAAAACCACAAGCTGCCAGTGTCACTAAATAAAGACTGGATTTTCGGTGTTTTTATAAAGTTGGGTAGCATGAAGTCAGGAATTCTTTTGTGCTAATATGCTTTATAGCAGATTTTCAAGAAGCAGTATAGGAGTTTTTAGTTTCTATTGCTTATTGATTAACACTAAATAATAATGGGTATTAATAATTGGATATTATATAAAATTCTAGCAAAATAAAAAGCCTAACAACTTTGAGTATTTCATATTCAGGTCAATTTTTCTGTCTACTGGAAAGTGATCATTTAATCCATCACATGGTAGAGAAAATCTATATCGCAGCATCCACAAAGGTACGGAATCTTAAAAGGTAAAATGTCTTAAGATTCCTTAAAAATCTGGGAGCCATACCATAGAGCAAGTATTGGATGTGACTTGCAGAGGTAGAACAGTCATGTTTGTCTGCAAACAGGTCCAATGGCAAAGTCAAAAAGAAACCCTGGAGTACATTTTGGTAATGGTTACTTTCTAGATTTATAGACATGTTGTTCCTTGTTACTACAGTTCACAAGCCATCTTAAAGATATCTTTTCAGTGTTCTTCTGGCAACTGCCACAAGTTGTGGTTTCTGAGTTTGCCATTTCAAAAGCCATGACACATTGATTTCAAGCCTAGTAATTGTAATTATCACCACTGAAAACACAATGGAGAGAAAAAACGGATAACACTGACCTGTAAATACAGAGCATTACAAATAGTTCTTGCTAAATCAAAATCCTTTGAACAGTATTTTTGTATTACAAGCTTGCAGCAGAGCACCTGTCTTTCAGAACTGAGGGCTGACTTCAGTATAGCTTCTCTTGACTATTTAAAATCCCAAGTCGCACAAATCTTCTATTGCAGTTACAACAGTCAAGCGCCCAAATGGCTCCAGCACCGCAAAAAGCAGAAGTGCAGGTTCATCACAGAGATATTGTTTGCACTCTCAGGGAACGCAACTTTGCTCCAGAAATCGATGGTGGGAACATTTCTCATGAAGCTACAAAGAAACAGCTTTGCTGTGATGGTCTGCACGGAACAAAAACATGGATTAGGGGGCCTGAAGTGTTTTTATATCAATGGCATTCTTAAGCCAAGGATGTACTACAGACTTCTGCTCGCACAGCTATGTTAGTCAAGGTTGTGAAAGGCATTTTTGCCAGCATATTGTGGGAAACAAATGGCTAAAACAAACTAAAATGCTAGAAGCAATTTTTTTTTGTTGTACAAAATGCATCTTCAGCAGAACTGACTGGCTGGTACCATATTTCACTGTGCCATTTCAATACTTCCAAAATGGATGGAGTCTCATGCTTTTCACTCATGAATGTGCTGTGGCTTCTTCTGTAATCTCAGTTCAACATCCGTAGGCTTGAGGGAAGGTGAGTAGATAAACATATCAAAACACCCTTGGAATTTTTGCTAGCACTTTACATGCTGTGATCTGGAATACAAACACTATGGCATCTGTAGCCTTATAGAAATGCTGAAAAATATATTTCACTCTCTCTACACCAATTACCTATCCGTTTATGAAGTTATACATTTAATTCCTTTTCCCCCATGTGCGTATTTTATTTTAATATGTCTGATTTTCCTAGCCATTCCCTCCCAGTTTTTTGTGGTTTGTAATTAAGTACCATAAACCCCCCTTTTTAAGGGCCAGTGACTTAAATTCTACTGCTAGTGTAGCTTGGGGAAAGTCACCACAACAGCATATATCCACAAATGTGATCAGAAACCTTTATTTTTTGTTCCTTCTATATATATCTATTGAGTCATTAAGAAATGTCTTTGAAATGGTGAATTCTCTTTCATTTTCTTGTAACAGAAGTTTAAGCCGTGACTTTACAGCTGGCATTGTATTAAGCAGATTTTCAGAAGCAGAACTAGAATTCCCTTCTTTCATTTTTAAAATGAACAAGTCTTTAATACTTGGCAAAATAATTCTACACAAAAGAAGTGAAATTTCCTTGTATTTTATATGCCACATATTTACTAACTGTAGCACTCATTTAGAAGTCTCTTTATTTTTATTCTGAAATTTACCAGGTTGGGTTTACCTATGAAGTGGGTCAGATTTCCCACAAACTGCAGACTTCCTTCCTTCCCTCCTTCCCATATTGCGATACAGGCACTGGCCAGTTTCAAAACATTAAAGAAACCAAGAGTTTCCCCTGTAGATTTATAATGTAAGTGGTCTCCAACCATAAGTGCCCAGCAATTCCAGGTACTTTATTTCTGCTGTGCTACCAAAGTCAACGTTTGTCTCTAGGGGTCTCCTAGATTTTGATCATCAGCAACATGGCCTACACATCCAGGTTTGCTAAGAACCCCAAAAGGCTCCAGGCTCTTCATCCATTCCCAGATTTCTTTCCCCTGCAAACCCTTTCCCCTCCTGCCATACCGCAGCCCCTCAGCACACCCAGGTCCAAGCCCCCTTGTTTCAGAGTCTTTACTCATACTTCACTTCGGAAGACCTGGAAGTTCATGTGCTCCCTGAGCAGTCTTGATTTCTCTCCAGCTTTCTCTTCCTAGACATCCCTGTGTGGGGGACACCCTGTGGGGTTTCAGGAAGTCTGGGCTCCCTCTGTCCCATTGTTAGCTAAAACATTGGGAATGTGACCCTGATGTCTCCTGACATGGGCTTCTGTTTCTGTCAGCACCGGGGCTGTGTTACGCCTCTCTTTTCTCTCTCTGCCTTCATCCGTTCTCTTCTAGTGTGGTCAAGAAAGAAATGTGTTGGAGTTTGAAGCTCAACTTTTAGACAGACATAGAAATTGTGGAAATGTCACTCTGATTTCAGCAGGCTCAGCTCCAACACTGCATTTCCCCAAGTCACTTCTGGAGGCTGCCCAGAAGTTTGCCCCCATCCGAAAAGCAGAGGTGGGATTTCGAATGACACAACTATTCACTTCGCTCCTTTACAGACTCTGCATTAGGGAAAATACATTTTAGCAATGCTAAATTGATTTAACTTTCTTACACACTTATGAGAGTGAATTATTTTTCATGTATATTTTGTTATGGTACATATGTGTATGCTTAGTACATGTATCTGTCTATCTGTGCATGCAAGAAAATTAAAAGCAGAACGTTAGCAGTGAAAACAGTCTAGATGCAGAAATTACGAGAATATTTGTGACACTATGGAGCTAATCAGTTTGTTAATACATATGGAAAATGTATCTGAAGAAATCCTAATTAACATAGCCAAGCAATTTCCTGTACTGAAGTGAAGATTACATGAACAGTGTTTGGTATTATTTTTGCATGCAAACTTCAGGCATTCATTAACATAGCAACTGTGATACAAAGTGTATTGACAGCTTCCATATGACCAAACCAATAAGGAAGTCTTACTATTCATTATTTAGACTCTGATGTTAACAATCAGCAAAACTTCAGTGTACTATGCAACAGCAACATACTATGAATTCTAAGGCAGAAATTATCTAAAAGGACAAGAACTGAAGAAGGTGAAATCAGGGGGAAATAAGTGAAAGTTATTTATGTACTCCCATACATTTTAAGTATTTTAACACATTTTGGGTATATAGCATGTGCATGACAGTTATTTCAGTTATCCCAGCTTGTTGGCATTATTTAGCCAGAAAGCCAGGTAGGGATTTAAATTATGCAAAATATATAATAAATCCAACTGGAATATACCCAGTACACCACAACTAATATCCTTCAGTCTGATGAATGGAAAAAAGCCTTGAACGTAATCTTCAGGCAAACAAGGTTTTTAATATAAAAATCAAGTCTGAATTTTCCATTTATTTGGTCCAGCTATAACATACATTCAAATGATCTGATTAGAAGCCACGTGGCTTGCATAAACTATAACTTTTTATGCCTCTGCTAACAACATGTCGCATATGCATTACACTTTCAAAATGAGATCCCTAGTTAAAATACTCTATGAAAGAAGTAACAAGCAGTCACTTGAGTCATGCTCCATTTTCTATTACTCGTGCATAGTCTCACTCTCTGAAGCCCTTGTTCCAGGCTAGGTTTGCTAATGTGGACACTTCGGTACTTGTGGAATCCTATTATATTTTGGTGCCCTAAGTGCTCCGCTATCCTATTGCAATATAAAAAGTAATTTATCTTTCATTAAGAACTTCCAAATGCTTAAATATCTTCTGGCTAAAATCTTGATGATGTTTTTAAAACTTACTAAGGTTGTTCTAAGAGCGTGTTTTCACCACTAGAGGGTAGAGAAATACAGCATTGTCCAGCAAGTAAAAATGCCCTGATTTAGGAGGAAAAGAACTCTGCTTTGTTGCTTTTAGGATCCAGAAGCTCCTCCATCCTTCCTTTCAAAATGACTGTTTAGATGGAGTAAACAAAATACAGCTCCCAGAGAAGAGGTAAATAAAAACCAGATGATTACTTTGATTGCTTGATAACAGTCTTCTGCCAATGTGTTTGAACATCAGAGCTCACTTCAACCTGAGGATTAAGTTTGCAACACTGAGTCCGAGTGTTCTCTGAGGCTGGAAAGCTGAAGCCGGGCTATGCATTAGGTAGCCTAAAATACTTATTAAAATACACAAGTAGTTTAATAAGCCTACTTTCATAAGGCTGCTAGGATTTTTTGTGAGCATTTGTCCTCTGTATCTCTGCTTTGCAACCCAAAACTCTGTGATCATGGCAGCCATTTTTGTGATGTGTTTTAAAATCCTCTGAGAGAATTTATCTGTATGCCAGAATGCAGTATCTGGGAATAGGTATGTGTTTAAAATACAATTAGACTAATTTCTAAACATCTGGTGATATAATTAAAATATGGTATGTGGAGTAGTATATCACTGTAGCATCTCAAGGTTAAACTCAGCTTCTTGGATAAACTTATCTGAAGGTTTATGTGCTGCAATTAAAGCATCTGTAAGTTGCAAAGTAGACAATTAAATTCTAAGACAACTAATTTTGAATGTATACAACAGAGATAAAGTGCATGAAACGGAGGATGGTTATGTATATCCTTTGCCACTCAGAAGATAAACATAACAATATTTACCCTCTACTGAAAGCAGCTTCAGGTTGTTTGTTGCAGACTGCTCAGATATTTTCTAAAGGTTTCCTTAAGCCTTTTAGAGATATAAACGGTGTACAGGGCTTTAAGTGGCATCTCTGCACTCAGAGTTTGTTCTATATGGATGTCTTCTAATTTCAGCCTATACTTGTTTCCTTTCATTCATCAATCTGAAGGGTACTAGAAGGACTGGGTATGTTGTAATATGAGTGATATATTTTTTTGGGATTAAAATCCCCACTTGACTTTCTGGCTAAATTAATTCACTTTCCTAAAGCAGTTTGAAATGCCATAGCGCTTGCAAAAGAGAGATTTTAGGTGTTCCCAGGGCTTTGTTTTTACATTTCTCAGTGACACCACCCACAGCCACCTGGTGCAGGGACGCTAGTCATCGTCACTTGAGTTTTACAACACTGTGCTCGTCTTTGGCAGAATTTATAGTAGGATTCTATGGTAATGCTATGCAGAGGATTTTGGGACTCCAGGGGTGCCCAGCCGATGTCAGATATGAGAACGTACTCTAAAAATGAAGAATAGATATCGATGATTATGCTGTAAAGAGAAATTGATTAGCTCTCAATATGATACTATAACTGGAGAGATCTTTTCTGTTTTCTCACATTAATTTGTTTTCTTCTTTGGAGTAAAACCCTACTCAGAAAATAAGAATTTACTCTTCCAACAAGTCATTACTTGCTATCTTTAGGTAAAAATTATTAGAAGCCAGTGAATCCTGTTTTAGAAGCACAACTGTAATTAGAACATAGAAAAATAGAATCCCCCGAATTATATGTAAGGTAAAAGAGAATCAGAAGACAAATAAAACTATTCACAAAGCTGAGGTTTTATATATTCAGAACAGATTTTGACTTCCTTAGAGTTTGCTAAAAGCATTATATGAAAAATCCCACTTTATTTAAAAAACATCTGCTGTAAGGAATTCCTCCTTGAAACAGTCACCTTTCATTGCCTGCTGCCATACACATCAACAACTTCACTTCAGCTCAGGCTGAGGCAAAGAAAAATAAAAAGGGAACAGACCAGTGTGAATGAATGGCCTGAACCCTGTTTATTCCCCACTTCTTGGCACAGGCTGCCTAATAAGAGTGGGAAGTTGAACAACCCAAACTTCGTGTGAAGTAGTACTTATGGCCAGAGCACTACCCATAGACCTTGCACCCCCTATAGATGGAGTACCACCTATAGCCCTAGCACTTATAGCCCTGACTCGAGGTGCTCTGGAGAAGAAAGTGTGACTTTAATCTACCGAAGCTGTGGGAAAAGGTTTATTCCCACCTACTGGGTCCAGTCGACTGCACTGACACCAGCCCTGCTCCTGAAGCAGAGCCAGAGGAAAGTGCTCGACCTGTGCCAGGTGTGTTGATGCTGCTGAAAAATGAAGCAGAAGAGAATAACAGAGGCTATTTGGGAAGGGAGGCAAGAGTCTTTTTGGCTTCTTTGTAGTCTTGAGCATGTGAATAAGGAGGTGGATGCAGGGAAAGTTGAGGGTTTGCTCTGGTGCTGTGCTTGTTGGGGGTGTGTTCACTGTAGGCACCATATGAGTGATTGGCATCCAGCTCGGAGAATACGTATTAGCCTTCTCTTCAGTTACTGTTTCATCCTCAGTGGTATGTTCCTGACTCTATCCTTCTTGTGGTCTTGGGCCTCTAGAAGACACATCCTGTAATTCTCTGTCCTGCAGCTGGTAGTGAGTTGTGGGGTGGAGGTACTGGGAGAAGTGCACTTTTCTGAGCCCAAGCAGAAACTGTGGGAGATGCTAGAGGACTAATGACTCTCAGGCACAACTCATCTACGACCTGTTACAAAATGAATAGCTTAGTTATTACCCAAACTGGATGAGATAATTAGGCAGAGACATTGTACCTTCTATCTGTCTTGAACTGAGTGCTTCATTGACTACATACTTGAATAGGTGGCAAAGGAAATCTTTGGCCTGATGCCATGCTTTTAAAATAAATACCGATAACACCAGTGAAGTTTAAAAAAAGTAGCAGGGTGATGATGTGGTGGTGATGTTTAAAATGAACAGGAAGTTTGACTGGAGCAAGCCTGGGCTAGCTACACTAACAGTACCTGTTAAAAAAACCTGATATTTTTCTTAACAATTACTAGTTTGGGAGGTGATGGCAATTGCAGGATTGCAATCTACCTACAGCTTTGAAAGTCTTTATATAAAGTAAAATGAGTTCTAGTTTAAAAAGTGTAATAAATACTCCACTATACCAGTGAAGCATATATGACATAAGTTAAGAATAGACTAACTGGCATATTATGAATAAAGGAGTTGTTAGTGAGGAAATGTTACTCTAAGACTTGTGTTTATAAATATCTGTCTTAGCTCTAGCACAATCGACATTGTCCATGAGACTTGGAGACAAAAATTACTGCCGAGTACAATTGCTCCAAGGACCAAAGACAAGTAAGCAAACATCAGGACAAGACAGCCCTGCACTGGAATTTGGATTGCTTGATAGGGTGAGTCCCTTCAACAGAGACAGGGCACTTACTTGCTGGACTGTGAGTGGCACGATGTATCAAGTAGGGACCATGTCCTGCAAAGAGGGCTGTGAAAAGGGACTGGTGATAGTGTCTTTTTAACTTGGCATGAATTGCTAGAATGATAGTATAGAGGGAGGATTATGTGATCATTGAGTTTATACACTTGAAACAGCAGTGGAGTGCTAGTATGCTGTTCTTCTGGTATCTGCTTTCTCAAAGAGACTTTTGAAACAGTGGAAGAGGTACAGAAAAATAATTTTAGAGTCTCAGAACACAATTTACAGTGGGACCCTTAAAAAGACTGGATTAAATAATGCGCCAGGTGATTCCTCATGAATATGCAGGTTCCTCTAGGGTTGCAGGAATAATGAATATGAGAGGCACTAACATATTAATGGTGAAAACTTGACAAATACCAGTGGCTGGCAGCAGAATCTGGATCGACATCTGCAAACAGGACATACCCACCATCTTTGATATCAGATTGCAATAAACTATTGAAGAAGCCATGGACTTCTCTCTTAACGTGTTCAGCTCAAGCTTGGATGCCTTTCTGGAAGAAAAGTTTTAGCCAAATAGATTATTTGGCTTAATGCAGAAATAAGTGGATGAAATGCAAGGTCTTCTGATATCTTGCAGGTCAGATTAGATCATGTAATGGTCCTTATTGACATACAACTCTGTGAATCTCTCAAAAAGCTGTCACCCAACATGTTCTAGCAGTTCTGTGTAGACAAAGCAGTCTAGACTGAAGCACACACCAGGAATCAGTGTTTTTTAGCAGTTTTGCAGGATTTATTTTGATTATAAAATAAAACCCACTGGTTTAGTACAGGAGAAAAGCCAAACAGGCCTTAAAGAAGGAATGACCTTCTTGGACTGTTTGTTCTTGGCAGGCTCATAATAATGCCTAAAGAACAAGTAAGGTGTTGTCTAGTAAGGGAGTAATTGAAAGCTACTGCTGCTCTTCTGAAATAGTTTTCAGTTTGTTCTTCCAACTTTCTGTACTTTTTTTTTTTTCCAATCAAGTCAATTGTGGCTCATTCCTGAGCATATGAGAAAACAATTATGCCATATTTCTCATGCCAATACAAAATGTTCACTATTAAAACAGCGTATATTTTGTTCTTCATTCATAAAATCTACCCCTTCTCAATGATTGATTCTGCAGATTAGTACAAATACCTGCAGTTTTGGCTTCAAACAAATTTCTCATTTCTTTCTTGCTCTCTCTTTTGTATTAATATATGACTTTTAATAATCTAGTATAGAAAACTCATAGTGGATCTTTGCTTTCAAGTGACTCCCCTAACTGTGCATGTGTGACTTTATGGTTGTATAAATCTGTTAAATTATATATCTTTTAAAAATTATTTTGGCCATAACTTTAAGTGGCCACTCAAGAACACGATACACTAACTTTACAAAGAGCACTTCTGCCTTAGGTTTTAAAAGATGCAGTCAGCACTACTGCATACCTAAATTCTGAGGGCCTAGGACTTTGTTAATAGGATCTTTTTGTGGAATGTACTTTTTTTCAGGAGTTCTAAGTCTAAATCCTCCATTTATTTTCAATGTAAGTACTAGACTTGTATGTGTAAATAGAGAAATTGACATAACCTTTCTGCCTTTCCACCATTTGCAGCTATAAAATAGAAGCACAGTTGCAGCTTTATGTATTGTGCTGGAGTAAAGACATCATACAAAGGGACTTCATAGTTCTTATACTAATCCAGTTCTTATACTAATCCATATTTGCCCAGATTTTGCAACTTAGGAATCTTTCTGTGGATAAAACAATTCCTTGGCTTTTCTCCAGACTCTGACTCCTCTAACCAGTTTCTTTCTGTGAGTTTCATGCAGGACATTCTTTAAGTAAATCTGAGTGCATGAACAGAAGCACAGACTGTGAACCATTTCGGTCTGTCTGACATGGCTGAGCCATTTCACATGACTGCAAGTATCTTGTGCGTTATTATTAGAGACCCCAAACAATTCTCAAATTTAAATGCCTGCAGATTTTAATGTCTGATTCTTTTTAGACACCTGACTGAATAAACCGTTCAGTTGTCAGAGGTTGGGAGCTTTTAGACCTCCAGTTGGTGTTAATGTGGCAAAACAATCTTTATGTAGTTTCAAAACAAGCCTTCAGCTCCTCTGTCATGCTGTTTATAAGAGCAACACTTCCACATGCTGGTACTTCCCCTTTTAGATGCAGCAATTTCTATCACAACAATGATGCTATGAAGCAAAATTTACACAGAAATCTTACCCAACGGTCTAGTTAACTGTGAAATCATATAAATGGTTTGATTGATTTAAGCATTGTCTTGAAATAAGACTTGGTGAGAAAATATTAATAATAAGGCTCCCCCCCACACACCAGTTTATCTTATTCCAGACAATGTTTTGCCAGGTGCTTTGCTCTTTGTTAACACTATTGAGCTGTAGCTCTTGGATCCCTGCGTTGTTGTTTTGTTTGTTTGGTTTTTTTCCAAGGAAAATTTTGACCTCCAAGGGAGTTCTTAGTAGCAAAGTAAGGAAAATGTATTAAACTGCATTGTTGTTCTTGCTGCTTAAGTGCTTCCACTGCATTAGCAGTAATCTTGCTGGAACCAAGCACACAGAAAGCAATCCTACAGTCTGAAAACAGCTACTCCCTGAATTTGACATTTGCAAAATGTTTTTGCAGGCTTACAAGCAAATACGTGCATTCTGTGAGGATTCTTGAAGACTGGCAATGGGCACAAAGTGGAGGGAAGGGGTCACGGGAGTTTCAGCCAAGCTAAGGGAGACAAACAACAGACAAACCTCTGTTCCTTATGTGGATAACTGTACTTCAGTGCACTGTCTCCAATTTTCAAGAAAGTTAGATCTGGAATGGCACCCATTCCATGTTCAATGGCATTAGTTCTATTTTACAGAGCTCTTGTTTTTAAGCATTCTGAAAATTATGTCACTTACCTTGTTCCTCCTATATGCTGGTGTAATATGCATTATTTAGGAATGCTGCAGTTCCTTTGCCTGTCGCATTTAATTACATGAAAAAGATCAAAGATAAATCAGAGGTAGGGGAGAGAGGGCAGTGATTGAACAAGATTTCTTTTTCCTGCCTCAGTCCCATCAAGGGATGTGTTTTCCTCCTTATTACACATATTTTACTTCTCTCCATATGGTAGAACTTTTACTCAACCATTAAGAAAAAAACATATATGACCTACAGGTCTCTGTGGCAGCAAGTCAGAAATAATTTAGTAATGACATGATATTTAAAGTGTATTGCCATTATAAAATGTTCTGGTTGTGTTAAGAAACCACTGATGCAACTGTATTGAAAGATGCATTATTGTGATAATGTAGTTTATATGTTAGTGAGCATATGGATGAGAAATAAACAAAATTAGGAAGTGGCATGTTATCAACAGCTGATGATGAAATTAAACTTAGACTAAAACTAAAAATTACTTTGACAGCATATTTCATTTACACAAGTGCTGAATTAATCACTGCCCTTAGCTAATGCATTTACCAGACTTTGTGACAACAGGGATGAAACCTAGATTCCTTTGTGTTCTTTCTTTCTTGCATTTACATGGAAAAATGTATTATGTCACCCCAAATTCTCAGCTTAGCCAGTGCACAGTGCCAAGGGGCTTACAGAACATTCATCCCACCTTCTTCAGGAAGTTATCTACCAAAATTTACATGCTTCCTTACTGATGAAATCAATATACTAGTCACTTGGTAGGTTCTTGTTTGTAATTCTGGAAATACTGTGAGGAATACTGAAAGACATAAAAGATACATGCAGAAAGGAACCTAAAATGGGAAACATAGAACATGAATTGTGTTCTTTAAAGAAGTCATATGAGATGGCAATGCAGTAGAATATAGCATGGTGTAAGGCCACAGAGGAAAAATTACATTGAAATTGCAATATGCTGTGTGGAAATATGAATTCTAAACATATCACGTTACATGCTTCTGTATGAAAAGTATCTTTGCATCAGTAAAGCAAAGGGTAAAATTTGGTAAAAACCTCAACTATAAGGTTATCTAAGCTCTATCTACATTAGCAAGGATTGGGAACCAATGCACACACAGCTTGCTGGATCTGCAGCATCAGGCATTTGATGCTACAACCTTGCAACACACTTAAGGGAATTTTTTTTTTCTATAGATTGACATCAGACTGGTCTCAGGGACTGAATACTGGAGCTGCCGGAGTACATTAAGTATGGTCCTGCAGTTCATCTTTCAGTTTAATTTCACCTGAAAGAAATATAGTTTTTGCATGCCAACTCCACTAACTCCACTGTACAAACCAACGTGCCATGTACATGAAAGTGCAGGGGAAAATTCTTTAAAAGACTAGATGTGTCCATTGAAAGCAAAAGCATGACTTTATCCATTTATGACTGCAATACAGGAGAATGTAGTCTTTGCAAACAGCAAAACACTAGATCCTTTAATGTGCAGGAGGCATTTCTAAATCAATGCACAACGTTACGATTTCAAGGCTACAACATACTCATAACTTCTGATGCATTCACTTAGTGGCCTGGAGCTATGTGGAAAAAAACTTCTTAAGGATTGTAGTCTTATGCTGTCAATTGTTCTGTGAATTACAGAGTTGCTTTTTTGTAATGCTAATTAAAACAACTAGCTTCAGTAAAATGCTCTTGTCTCTTAAAAATGTTAGGTCGGAAGTATCTAAAACCCAGCTAAATGCTGAGCTGTCCAACTTCAGGCCATAATTTATGGCAGGTGTGATTAGGTGGGGCTCGATGAACTCCAGTTTGTCCCACTTGCTCTCCAGGCTGCTGCACACCCACCTTGCAGGCTTCCTCATCTTGATGCTGGGCTCTAAAGGGGCTGTGCTCCTTCAACACCAGTAGCCTGGCTGGTTACAAAACTGACCCAAACTGCACAACCTTTAGGTCAAAACCGGCTCAAGTGCAGCAGCCTCAGAGCGTGGGATGGTCAGGGTGTGTTTGGACTTGTTTACACCCCATGGGTAGGCACGTTCCTGGGCACAGGCATGCCCAGCCAGTGGATCAGGGTTCCCAATACTAACAACAAAAGCTGGTTTGCTAAAACAGCACCTTTAGTAGATTAAAGGGTTTTTTTTTCCCTCTGAACACAGGTTGTGTTGTGTTTGTCATGTCCCTGAGAGGCCCCACTGCCCTGACTGTCCCTGCAGGACCCTCGGGGCTTCCCCACCCTGCTCAGGACCCCATGCCAGCCCACCAGGGCCAACAGTCCCTGCCCCAGTGGTACCCCAGCAGGGTTGACCTCCACCTCTGCACAGACCTGCCCTACCAGGCCATGGGCCCCTGAGCGGGACCCACCCATGGGCATGCGTCCCGTGTTCCAGGCTTGGCCGGTTCCCAGGAAGGTGCCCGATGCTGGGCACTGGGGTTAGAAGACTTACAATAATTTCAGTTGGAAGTGACCATCAGGATCATCAAGTCCAGCCATAACCTAACCTAACTCTAGCACTAAACCATGTCCCTAAGAACCTCATCTAAATGCCTTTTAAATGCTTCCAGGGATGGTGACACAACCATTTCCCTGGGCCGCCTGTTCCAATGCCTGACAACCCTTTCCATGAAGAATTTTTTCCTAGTGTGCAATCAAAACCTTCCCTGGTGCAATTTGAGGCTGTTTCCTCTTGTCCTATCACTTACTACTTGAGAGAAGAGACCAACACCCTCCATGCTACAACCTCCTTTCAGGTAGTTGTAGACAGCGATAAGGTCTCCCCTCAACCTCCTTTTCTCCAGGCTAAACAACCCCAGTTCCCTCAGCTGCTCCTCATCAGACTTGTGCTCCAGACCCATTACCAGCCTCATTGCCCTTCCCTGAACTCCCTCCAAAATCTTAATATCTTTCTTGTAGTGAGGGTCCCAAAACTGAACACAGTATGTGAGGTGGGGCCTCACCCCTGAGTACAGGGGACAATCGCTTTCTTAGTCCTGCTGGAAACACTATTCCTGATGCAAGCCAGAATGCTGTTGACGTTTTAGCCACCTGGGCACACTTCTGGCTCATATTCAGCTGGCTGTCAATCAACAGCCCCAGATCCTTTTCTGTCAGGCACCTTTCCATCCCCTCTTTCCCAAGCCTGTAGTGCTGCTCACAAGTGCAGGACCTGGCACTTGGCCTTGTTAAACCTCATGCCATTGGATACAGCCCAACGATCCAGCTGGTCCAGATCCTTCTGTATGGCCTTCCTACCCTCCAGCAGATAAACAGTCCTACCCAATTTGGTGTCATCTGCAAACTTACTAAGGGTCCACTCAATCCCCTCATTCAGATCATTGATAAAGAGATGAAACAGAACTGTCCCCAATACTGAGCCCTGGGGAACACCACTCACGACCGGCTGCCAACTGAATTTGGCTCTGTTCACCACAACACTTTGGGCTCAGCCCTCCAGCCAGTTTTTTATCCATCGCAGAGTACACCCATCCAGGCCATGAGCTGCCAGCTTCTCCAGGAGAATGCTGTGGTATATGGTGTCAAAAGCCTTATTGAAGTCGAAGTACTCAATATCCACAGCCTTTCCTTCATCTACCAGGTGGGTCACCGTGTCATAGAAGGAGATCAGGTTTCCCCAGTGCACCCAGTCCCCTGCTGCTGGTGGGGGCTGGGATGGGCCCTGGCTGCCAGACCCTGCCCTGAGCCCCATAGGGAGCCCCCACATTCCACAGGGAGCCCCTGGCCCTGCAGGACTCTGACAGTAGTGGCAAGATGAGGTGTAGTTCTGGATAAGTTTTTCATGTCATAGATTTTAAGTAGGTATTAAATACTGTCCTTTGACTCATGAAAAGGTAAAAAATAGGAAAGGAGTGTAGATGTGTATGTGTCCCCATCTCTGCACAGATGCAGTGTGGAGCCAGATGGAGACTGTAAAAGGCAGAAACAAACAGAAAATGGAGTGTGTGAGACCTCAGGTGTATAGTCATCTCTTCCAGCTATTCAGAAGTAGGTTGAGTTGTGGGGAGCTCAAGGTGCTAAACCGCTCAGAGAACAAGGAGGAGGATATGAACCAGCCTGGTTAATGCAAACGTGCCCAGGATGTGTGTTTTCCAAATTTTGGATACTGTGACTGGTAGTGTAACAATGGACTAAGAAAAAGGTTACCCCTTGTCCCAGGCCAGAATATCTTTGCTAATACAGCAATGAAGTTGAGACAGGGTTGAGATGCTACCATTTTCTTAAAGCTCAATAGAGGCCAGGCAATGCAGTACTTTGTGGTGTGACCGTGGATCCAATAACTCAGAATGAAGATCAGGAGAGGAGATATATATATATGTGTGTGTGAAACATCTAAATATGACAGTGTAAAAATGTTGTTGGATTCTTGCAGACAAATATGCAACAGCAACAAAAAATAGAAATATCTAATGAACAATAGTAGGCCAATAGCTTCTGATGACAAGCAAGCATAATATTGTTTCTATTTCTTAGTAGTCTTAAAGTGTCTGTCATGTTAATTTAATGCTTTATTTATAATATGTGTGTTATTCTCTTTTCAAATCTTGACTGATAACTGTCAATGATGACGCACTGATAGATAGATGTGCAGTGCCTGTAGGAGTAAAAGCAGTTTAAGATTTCCTGCAGTCCCTAAACCAGAATTTGAGCTGTGATTTCACTGAGCAGTGAAATCAAAGTGCAGGAGAACAAGGGCAGTATGCTTCAACATTGCACTTGCACACTACAAATGCACACTACAGTCTGTTCCTGGAGTGGGATTCGTGTTAGTCCTGTAGTCTTGCCAGCACTCTTGGTTCTCCCCCAGTTCCTCCACTAACCTCAGCTGTCTTGTTTTGCTGCAAGACTTAACCTGTTTTACTGTGCTCCTACCCTCCCTCATTCTCAGAAGGGTGTGCATCAATGATGAAGTATTTGCTGCACACACAATATTTCTAAATAGCTTTGGGATCCTTTAGAGTGAAAAAAGATATTTGAATGACAGCTTTTTTTCTAACTCATCTGTCATTTGCTTCTTAAAAGGAAATTCATTGTCCTCATCTGTGCAATGTTGTAAAAGAAAAAAAAAAGATTTTATGATAATCAATGTAGATTACCTAATCAAGACTGATTACCTAAGGAGAATTAAAACAGTCTGTGCTATTAAGTAACTGTATAAACAGTTCACATTCATTATTTGAACTTACATATAGTGTCTCTATGCAGTGTTCCAGGTGTTTTTTTTTTTTTTTTTTTTTAAATTTAAATTTCTGTAATGCACTATTTCTACACCGGAGTTTTCATTAAGCTCTTAAAAATAATATATAAAATGGTAAGAATTGATAAGTAACTCTAGAGTCAAAGCATCAAACATATCAAGTTCTCAGTAATTTATTTCATATGGGAGTTAGACATACATAGAATCTTTGTGCAACTATAGAAAAACACAAACAAGTTGAACAAGCCACTGTTTTCTGCTTTTTTGCAAGTTATCTGACCGTAACAAAAGTGAGTGATAAGTAATATTAATATTTATTCAGAACTGCAATGCTTATATCCGAGTAACATTTGTCTATCGGTAAAGTGTGGTTGAAGCTTTAAATGAAAATATTTTTTTTAGAATCAGGATGACAAGGGTGAAGAAACCTTATTTTGACTGCTCAATGAAGTCTTGGGCCAACAGAACCTGGTGCTGCTGGGTGATTTCAATTACCCAGATACTTGTTGGGAAAACAACATGGCAGCACACAAGTTGTTCATCATGTTGCTGGGACACACTGAGGACTTCTTCCTGCTACAAAGGCTGGATGTGCCAATAAGGAGCAACACATTGCTGGGTTTACTGCTCACAAACTGAGAAGACTTACTTGATAACATAATCACCTTGGACACAGCGATCACAAGATTGGGGGGTTTAAGATCCTGCTGAGCACAATGAAGACTAATATTAGGACAAAGATCCTGGATTTTAGAAGAACCATCTTCAACACACTCAGAGCCCAGCTGCGAGGGGTTCCATGAGAAGCATCCATGGAGGGTAAAGGAGTGTCTCCTCTGAACCTGGGCTGTTTTATGGTTCTGTGTTTGCTAAACTTCATCAGCGTAATACACTGTATTCTCTAACGCTATGTGAAATAGAAGAGCACTTTGTGTTTCTTCTGTCCAGAAGAGGCAATTTCTCTTCTCATATACAAATTGGCAGAAAATTATATGTGATGTGAGATGTATCCTTCAATAGGTCAGCTGAATCTGTAGAACTTACAATAAAGACAGTGAAACAAAGAGTGGCATCATTCACAAATTCTGGTTATATATATTTCAGGTAGGTAAACAGTGAAAAAGAATTTCTGATTTAAGGACAATGATGTTCCAGGACTAAATGGGTACTAACCGGCTTGAGGAGGGTAGCTTCTGAAAACCTTCCCAAGCTAATGAGACCTGTAAGTACTTAAAGATATATCTAGATAACTTTTTTTAAATTATATTAAATATCTGCCCATAAAGGCAGAGAAACAGATTCTAGGACCCAGCAAGTTTTTTCCATTCCCGTGTGCAAAGTTAGCTAATATATTATTAAGACTATCGTATATTTTAAAGTTGTGTTCAGAGCTATTACAAAAACAGAGCCAAAAAATTAAGTCAATGGTCAATATTGTCTAAAAGCAAAAAATTACACTGATTTCTCTAGCGTATGTCTGAGTACATGTCACTGGAGGAAGAAGTGGTAATAAAAAACCTAAGGGAAAAGATTTATCTGTCTGCAGAGTGTCCTGTTTCTGCAGCATGAAATAACAGAAGGAAACTCCTTTGTCATGAGACCAGCTGACAGCTGCTACCTGAAGCAGCTCTTTGAGGATCTTCCTTTGCTGAAGGACATCTGAAAAATGTATTTGTGACTTGTGCCCTTAGTTTTTGCGAATATATGCAACTACCAGAAAAAATGGGATTTGATATCTCTAAAGCTACAAAGTCAATTGAAGATTCACATGCATTCCCATGGATTTAAAATCAGCTTCACAGTTCTTAATGTGCTTTTTGGCATGGAGCATTAGCCCCATTTTTCCTCTTTTCTTTGTCTCCAAAGCAAAGTAAAAAGAGGGACTTCTATTCCTGAAGCAGACGGGGAACCGCTAAAGGATTTCCCTTGTAGAAAACACTCTCACTGCTGTTGGCTTTTGTCAGTTTGGAAGATGGTGTTGGAGCTGTTGGAGAAGAATTGCTGCAGGGAAATAGTGAGCTCCAAAAACCCCTGTCTTGGCCGAGAAAGAGTTGGCCTCAACCCAAAAATGAGGAAGTTCCCCCGTGTGCAGAGGGACTATTGCTGAAGGACATTACGTGCTACCTAAAAAAGGCTACAATTGTACTTTGCAGTACAGGAGCAAATGAGTAACCTCTTGTGACTGAGGAAAAATCATACTCCAAAGAGAAATGCTGTATTTTTGAGAACAGATATATTTACAGTTTGTCTTTCCCTGCTGTTTTATGTGATCTAACACTGTCTGATGCCAATTAAATTAGAGCATGGAATGAGGGAAGGGAATCATCATTCTGCTTTATTTTAAGAGTGCCTGTGAATGCTGCACCCATGATGATCAATAAAGTATCTACAACTCAGATAAGAAGCAATACAATAAAGGAGAATAACCTTGACAGACGTGAGGGATAGGCCCATGAGAACCTCATGAGGTTCAACAAGACCATGTGCAAGGTCCTGCACCTGGGTCAGGGCAACCCCTGGTATCAATACCAGCTGGGTGATGAAGTGATTGAGAGAAGCCTCCTGGAGAAGGACTTGGGGTTAGTCATGGATAAAAATTGGAAATGAGCCAGAAATCATAGAATCATTTTGTTTGGAATTGACCCTTAAGATTCAGTCCAACCATACACTTGTGTGTTTGCAGGCCAGAGATCCAACTGTATCTTGGATTGCATCAAAAGGAGTGGGGCTGGCAGGTCGAGAGAGATGATTCTGTCCCTCTACTCTGTTCTGATGAGACCCTACCTGGATCAGAAAAATGATTGTGCAAGTTGCAGTGTGAAGGAGTGGCACTAAGTCTCTGCCTCCAGAATATAACTTGATCTAAAATTTGAAAAGTTTCAAGTCTGTTGAGCAGAAATGGATGTTGTCTTATGAGCTGTTTCTGCTGAGGCATTTCTTAAATATCATAAGTGAAAGGTACACATCCAAAAAAGAGGTTTTTTGTAAATAAATCTAGTTATTTTTAAGAGAATTTATGTTCTTTTTCTAAGCCATTTCCAACTTTATAATGAGAGTTTAACCTAGAATTGCTTGAGTGTGCTGTATCGTGCTTTATCCATGTGCTTGTGCAACAGAACTGCAGCCAGGCAAAGATGAGGAATTAGGTTATATTGCCTACTTGGAGGGAAAACATCCAAAATATTAGTGTGTACCGGCAAACTTTGTGGATCTTGCACATTGACACCTGTATAAATGCCTAGGGGCTATGGCACATTTCCTTGCCAAGCCTGGGAAGCCTGGGTTCTGGTTTTGCCAGGTCCTGGAAAGGTATCTTGTCTGTCAGGCCCAAATCAGTCCTGTTCCTGTAAGACACAGGTGGCAGTGAGACAGATAATCTGGACAGGCTTCTTGCCTATCACACCTGTGTAGCAGCTGTTATTGCTGGACTCTGTACTGGCTATAGACCCACCAAATTAAAAATGAGACATGTTACCCTTGCTCCAAGGCAGCTGAATACTCTGACTTCCAAATCTGTATGCCAATAAATACTATAGAGTGAAAGAGAGTGATGTTTCCCTGCCCCCTAAGAATTAAAAGACTATTTTACCACTGCTAATTTAAAGAGAAATTACTTGAAACTGCACCCCTTGGCAACAGACCTTAAAGTCCACACATTTACAAAATGGTACTAAAGGAATGAGACGTACTTATTTTATTATGAGGTCTGCTGAGAAAACTTTATAGATTTGGTTAACTGTGAATCATTCACTGAAAAGCTTGTATTTCATATGTGGCTGCACAGCATCATGGCCTTTTCACACAGAGATGTTACTAACTTTTGTTGGTTGCAGACTTTGACCTTCAACTTTGAACAGAGCAATACTGCATAAGAAATAAGCATTTTTCACTCCATTTGAATCCACTGTGGTTCTGTGGGAAAAAAAAAACAAAAAAACCAAAAAAACCCAGCATTTTTAAAGTAAAGATACACAAGTTCTGTGTCTGGAAAAAGAAAAAGCTATCATCTCATGACCTGTAGCAATATTTTAAATAAGAGTGATAAGCTCTTCACTGTAATATATTGTGGACAGTCTGTTTTTTACCTAAATCCCCCAAGTTACATTAGGCTCCATTTGACTTTGGTCAGGCTTTGAGTCTATTGCATTAGCAAAGAAACAGTTACTTTAGCATTTCCTTTTGTAGCTTTGCACTACAGTCTTTGTGAAAGCCAGATGTATTTGTTTTCTTCCAAAGAGTTACCTTGGGATACAAAATCACTGCTAATGAATCTGAATGCGTTGGATCAGATCCCAGTCCAGCTCTCTGGGAAACCTGCATTCCATTACCTCAAAAAACAAAACCCAAATACATTAAAAACACGTTATATTCCAAATAACTATGCTTATTGATCATACTGAAATCTATTACTTTTGCTTGACAGGAGGAGTTAATGCAGTTGAGAAAGTGGAGTAATAAATTGACTGCATATCTAATATATATTTTTTTTTTCCCTGTCTCTGCATTTAAGAAATAGAAATAGTGTATCCTGGTCTGAAGATTTTGGAAGTCAAATTTTATCCCTTTATGGCCCAGAAGTTTTTTTATCCCCACTAAGTTCTAGTTTAGACATCTGAAGACGGATCCTTACAACGGAAAACCTGACCAAATGCTAGCTGTGTTATGACACTGCCAATGTATTATTATATTGAAATTACTTTTTAAAAACTTAATAATTTAAAACAGAGGTGCAGGAGATAAAGCTAGAGATAAGTCACTTAGTACTTTCTGACTGAATTATACAGAGGTGACAACAAACTGATTTCCCCTTCTTTTTCCCCAGTTAGCACAGAGGATCTGTACTCATCTCCTTTGTGACCAGTAATGAAATTTCTGCTATTGTTGATTTGATCATGATGAACAGTTTTGTTGCTGGTGCTATAGTACTAAAGACCCTTCTTCAAGGAAGACCTGCTGAAGTGTCAGCTGCTTGCAGTTAACAGAGGCAAAATCTCAGAGTATGACTAAACTCTAACACATCCTCAGCACATAGGGCTGACCTGCTGCTCTGCCTCCCCTCCAAAATACTTGTTTCCAAACTGTCTAGAGATCGGGTTTTCCAAGTAATATTTTCCAGACCAGAAACAGTAAATCAACTTCAAAGGTATACTGAGTAATTTCTTCAGCAGTTCTGGGGTATACAGTATATTTTATCACTTGATAGTAAGTGGTTCATGGTGAGCATCTCAGTATCTTTCAAAACAAAACCCCTGATTTACCTAATACTATACATACAGTTACTGGTTGTGCAAGTGTCGTGGCAACCAGTCTCTTCTTTATCTTCCATTTCTGTTAATCTGTTTCCTACTTTCGTATAGAGAACACAGGATTTTACTATCTAACTGTAAAACATATTAAAGTCACTGAAGATTTATTATTATCACTTCCAGTAAGCAAGGAAGAATACAAGTTCGATCATAATTTTTCTCAATGATACTATACTATTTATTGTACACCTGTGGAAATCAAAAGCCAAAGCTCAGATCTCCAGGAAGTATAAAGGATTGTCTTAATCTGAGGAAATTTAGAGATCCCAAGGCTTATTCTACCTACAAGTGCAAAAATGAGTAGTCCATACACACTAACAACATTCTTTTTTATAAATTTTATAAATCTGATTTTCAGAGCCAAATCACAATACTGTTCCACTTCTGGCCTTGTAGGAATGATAGTGGAAGTGTGTGAATGTCCCAAGAAAAGAAGTGCCAATACTACATCACACAGGACTAGAAGCCAAACGAAAAATAGAGTGAAACCAGTTTAGTTTGATCAGACGACTTTCACAGAATTGTCCAATACTATATTGTTTTTTACTCAAAAAAATGAAGTTGAACATGGAGACATCAACTTCCAATAAATTGATTTGGGAAGAAAAAGGTTTTTAATTTAATTATTCTACCTCCTGACTAAAGCCTTGGTTCTTTTGGTGGGTGACTAATCTGAGAGTGAATAGAGAAAAAAATAGTGAAAAGAAGGAAAGAGAGTCTTTCCTAGTTTGAAAATCTTTGAAAGACTTGTTTAATTTCGTGAGAAAAATAAAAAGGACTTTTTTTTTTTTTTTAAGTTCTTTGATTATACCCAGATTGTGTTCAGTGTGTGTTATTTTAAAATTAGGTTACACTATTGGCAAAATTCTGGCCTTCACACTGGAATTCTTCATGAAAAGACTAAGTTCCAAGACAGAGATTATTATTTGATAATAAAGAAAATCGTTTATTTCTGACTCTTTCCTCCTACCTCCCTTGCATTACTTCAAATTACTCTGTCAAGATGCTATGTTTGTTTTCTGGAGAGTAGACAAACGAATGCAATATTATGAAAGAATATTATATAAACGTCTCTTGACAGTAAGGCTTTTGGATGTGGAACTGTATTTTGTGCTTTTGTCATACCCAGAAAATTGCTTGGAAATGTCTTTATTAAAGTAGAAGAAAGAAAAAGTACTCTACAAATTAGAAACAGAAAATTAATAACAAGGTTGAAACAGAGCACTGGAAGGATTTAATAAACTAATTTTAGGTTTATGATCTTTTTTGTACTAGTCAGTTGACCTAAATTAGACTCAGTAATATGAAAGATTCACTCATTGTCAGAAAAAAAAGGATTTTTTATAATACAATGTTAAGTACACATCCTAAAGCTTAGTTTAATTTACAATGTCTGATTGCAAATAGATTTTTCCTAGAAACAGCATATTGATTATTCCCACAGCTGATTGTTGTTGAAGGACTTTGCAACATTGTGGCTTTTGAGTGTCTAGTTAGTTTCATTTTCATATCAGTGAATTGGCACAGTATATTAATTTTCATTTCTCTTCACTGATTCTTTTCTAAGACATGAATGTATACTTCATGTGGGATGAGGAGTGTATGTGGCACTAATGGAACATATGTAGTCTGGAAATAATCTACAGTAGGTTTTTTGTAACCTATGCATTAAACTTTCACAAGACAAATGGCTCCTACTGTTGAAATAACTAAGGAAAATAATGTGTAACTAGTTGAGGTTTTTGAGGTGAAGATTAGAAGAAAAAAGTTCACACCTTTTAGTTGAAATACACCCATAAGTGCCTGTTGATACAAGCAAATTTTACAGCTTTCATTGCTATAATTTCCTTCAAGAGAAATTTCTTAAAGCCAGAGGACCATGGGAGGTAGCATGGCTATGCTGTGAGGTCTCAGGAGTGGAAAGGCTTAGTATAGTTTTCTGCACCTCCAGCTTGCAACCATCTGCTCTAGTGCCTGTGAGTGACTGGTCAGCTTGCTTGTGAACAGCAGAGTGCACCAGGGCGTGGGTCTTATTTAGCACAATTTTATGGGGTATTTCCAATAAAAGAAATAAAAAAACATCTAAGGTAGACAAAGGAAGAGACTATTGGGGCTGCAGTCTGAATGGAGAAAAACCTTCAGCTCCCTTATTCATCAGGAAAGGTATCAGAAAGTGAGCTGCCTTTTCTGCAGACATGAAGAGGAGTAGACAGAGCAGAAGCTGAATTCATCTTTAGTATGCTGCTGTTTTTCTGCTAAGTTTCTACATGCTGCTGTTCTTAATCAAGTGGCTCTATCATATTCCAGCATAAGACAGCCCTGTGGCAACTGGATGAAAATTTGCCAAGACTTTATTTTTAATTCTTAGAAGTCTAGGGCCAGGGGGAGCATGTCAGCAAATTATCTGAGAAGTTTAATTATTCTGGTCCCAAGTCCTCTGCTGGCCCTTGCAAGAAATACTGGAGCTCTGAGTTCCCTAACAGCTGGAGGAAAAATATGGCATTTTTTGTTTGGCGGAAGACCCTTGCTGTTTTTTCATTAGAAGGCTCTAGGACTTCAAAGCAATCACTTCCATTTCTCTGTGTGGATCATATATAAAGAGTGGGTTTCTTGCCTGACACTTGGAAATAACCTCTCAGTAGCAGCAGTGGGAAAATACCTTTGGTTAAAGTTACATATTAACTTTATGAACTACAAAGAATAAACTTTAAAATTTAGTTTTAACCCAGAGTACTGACACCAGAGAACATGATAACAAAGGCTGTGTTTTTCATAAATGGAAATAGTACTCCTTAAGGTAGACTTTTCCAGTCCTTGATAGTTCTCAAATGCTACTGCTCATCAGCATGCTTTAATGGAGAAGATACAGGCAGTTCAATGGCAAGTTTTCGTTGGGTCACAGTGCTCTGAGGTGGGAAAGTAGGAAAAGAAGACTAGTACAGATCTGGCACTATGTTTTTCACCATATTTCAACAATCACACTTTGGAGGAATTAACCTTTTATTTTGTTTGTTTGTTTTGTTTTTGTTTTGTTTTTATTATTTTGGTGAGTGAAAGATTCATTATTCCTAGTACCGGACAGGTTTTCATCTAGCGCACATGTTACACTGTCTTCTCCAGAGTTATTTTCCAGAGCTTTACTGTTAGGTTAATACAGAAGTAGCATCTCTAAAATTAGAGATAAGGATTTTCCTTAGCTGGCTGAGGTAGCAATGAAAACACCCACATCCTTTTCTTCTTAATTTTGGCTACACTCTCACCTCTCATTCCTTATATCAAGACAGCTCTGCCCAGAGAGGATCCACTGACAATTTTTCATAATGAAACACTGATGATTGAGTTGTAACAAAACTAACACTGTAATGAATAACTTCATGCTCAGTATGACACCACAATTGAAAGGCCTCTTGGCTTTGTTGAAAGCCAGAAGCTATACATTAGGTAAATCCTGATTTAGAGTTGCTTGGATGAGCTAAAAAATCTAAAGTTTTATTTACCATTTAAACTGCAAAAACGGAATGGAGAAATTAATAAAACATACATTTTGGGGAAGAAGAACAGAGTCCTGTCTTTTCTCTAGGGACATACTGATCTTCTCTACAGGCACAGGGGATCTTATTGTATATCATGGACTCATAATATCTTTTCCATTATAGTACATGGTGGTCTGGTTTACAAATACAGGACAAAGGAGAAATTGCTACTTTTTCCTTTGTTATCTATATACTAGTGTAATTGATCATGGGAAATGCAGAAACTCAGCTAATAGATCCTGTTTTCTGAAACAATCGTTTCTGATATTAAATTATTAAACACAAAGTACTTTAAAAAAGAGATAAGCAGCTCTGACTGGGTGAAGCACACAAGTGGAACGCCTTCAGCCCTTCCTCAGAAATCTTGCCTGTAATCATCTCAATTTTCAGAACCCACCAGCTACATTTTCCAACCATTTGCCTTTTAATGTCCTTTGATTTTTAGATCTCAACAGCATTCACAGAGATGGTCCCATTTCCATTTCAGCACTTGATGTTTCCTACATCTCAAAAGTTTCTGCTGTGTTACTCCTGCAAGGGCGTATAGCAGATGAGAGCCTCTGCTCCAGTAAAGTGACCTGATCAAGGGCCTTTTCTGTGAAAAGCAGGATAACTAGTAAAGAGGGAACTGATGAGATCATACAGAGAAACAAACCTGTACTAGAAAGACAATGGAGACAATCCTCTTTCGTCCCACCAACTGATGTGCCATTAAGAAATTGCAGGCTTTGCCACTGATAAAGTTGCAAAGCTGCGTGTCCCAGACATTCGTGGGGGGCGGGGAGGGGAGGGTGTGTCAGTGAGACTTTGTAAAACTTACAAGGGAGTTTGTAGGGAATGAAGAGGAGCAAAGGGGTAAGAGGTGAACAGGGCTGTGTATAAGAGGGTGCAGTTGTGTGCAGACCATGGCTGGTCAGCAGGCTTGTCTGACCCAGCCCTGTACCTCACCACCCCAGCCTGGCCCATTTTCTTCTTAAATCCTGTCGTAGCTTTCCCTGCACCACCTCACTTGCTGTCCTGTGGGTATATGAGTGCTTTAGGGATGAGGTGCCAGCTGCTGGGGGTGGTGTGAGTGGATTTGGGACCAGACATTGGAGTCAGATGGGGGTGCAGGTGCCTTGGGCTGTTGGTGGCAGCAGCTGGAGCCAGTGGAGTCTCAGGGACACCAGTTGAAGCAGGTGGGGAACTCAACGCAGCCCCTGGGGCAGGAACAGTGTGCGTCCCAAAAAACAGCTATTGGGGGCCAAGGTGAATAAGGTGAGTGATGAACTCCATGCTGATTACAGAATCACAGAATCACAGAATTGGCTAGGTTGGAAAAGACCTCAGAGATCATCAAGTCCAACCCTTGGTCCAACTTCAGCCCATTTACTAGATCATGGCACTAAGAGCCATGTCCAATCTCAGTTTAAAAACCTCCAGGGACGGTGAGTCCACCACCTCCCTAGGCAGGCCATTCCAATGCCTGATCACTCTTTCCGTAAAGAACTTCTTCCTAATATCCAGCCTAAACTTCCCCTGGCAGAGTTTAAGCCCATGTCCCCTTGTCCTATTGCTGACTGCCTGGGAGAAGAGACCAGTTCCCACCTGACTATAACTTCCCTTCAGGTAGTTATAGAGAGCAATGAGGTCACCTCTAAGCCTCCTCTTCTCCAGGCTGAACAACCCCAGCTCCCTCAGCCTCTCACCATAGGTCATGTGCTCAAGTCCCTTCACCAGTCTTGTTGCTCTTCTCTGGACCCGCTCCAGCACCTCAATATCTTTCCTGAACTGAGGGGCCCAGAACTGAACACAATACTCCAGGTGTGGCCTCACCAATGCAGAGTACAGGGGAAGGATCACTTCCCTTGTCCTGCTGACCACACTATTTTTGATACAGGCCAGGATACCATTGGCCTTCTTGGCCACCTGGGCACACTGTTGGCTCATGTTGAGCTTGCTGTCAATCAGTACCCCCAGGTCCCTTTCTGTCTGGCTGCTCTCCAGCCACTCTGTGCCCAGCCTGTAGCGCTGAAGGGGGTTGTTGTGGCCAAAGTGCAGGACCCGGCACTTGGCCTTGTTGAACTTCATCCCATTGGAATCAGCCCATTTTTCCAGTCTATCCAGATCTCTTTGCAGAGCCCTCCTGCCTTCCAGCAGGTCAACACTGCCCCCCAACTTGGTGTCATCAGCAAATTTGCTGATGGTGGTCTCAATCCCCTCATCTAAATCATCAATAAAGATGTTAAACAGGACTGGACCCAACACTGACCCCTGGGGGACACCACTAGTGACTGGCCGCCAGCTAGATGCAGCCCCATTTACCAGCACTCTCTGGGCCCGGCCCTCCAGCCAGTTCTTAACCCAGCAGAGAGTGCACTTGTCCAAGCCATGGGCTATCAGCTTTTGAAGGAGTATATTATGGGAGACAGTGTCAAAGGCTTTGCTGAAGTCTAGATAGATCACATCTACAGCTTTCCCCTCATCCACTAGGTGGGTCACCTGATCATAAAAGGAAATCAGGTTGGTCAGACAGGACCTGCCCCTCCTAAACCCATGCTGGCTGGGTCTGATCCCTGGTCCATCCTGGAGGTGCTGTGTGATTGCATTCAGGATGATCTGCTCCATCACCCTGCCAGGCACCGAGGTCAGGCTGACAGGCCTGTAGTTGCCAGGGTCAGCTTTGCAGCCCTTTTTGTGGATTGGGGTAACATTTGCCAGTTTCCAATCATTTGGGACCTCCCCAGTGAGCCAAGACTGTTGGAAGATGATGGAGAGCGGCTTGGCGAGCTCTTCTGCTAGCTCCCTCATCACCCTAGGATGGATCCCGTCTGGTCCCATAGACTTATGAGGATCCAGATGGCTCAGTAAGCCACCAACTATTTCCTCTTGGAATACAAGGGGACTATTTGGCTTCCTATTCCTGTCAACCATCTCCAGAGGCCAGTTATCCTGAGGGCCATCTGTTTGACTGGTAAATATTGAGGCAAAGTAGGTATTAAGTACCTCAGCTTTCTCCTCATCTTTGTTAACTATATTTCCCTCAAAGTCCAGTAGAGAATGGAGGTTTTCCTTGCCCCTCCTTTTGTTATTAACATATTTAAAGAAGGACTTTTTATTATCCCTAACAGAATTGGCCAAATTAACTTCAAACTGCACTTTTGTTTCCCTGATTTTTTTCCTGCACGATCTAGCTATTTTCCTAAATTCTTCATAGGTAGCCAGCCCTTTTTTCCACAGTCTGTAAACTCTCTTTTTATTTCTGATTTCCTTCAAAATCTCCCTGTTTAGCCAAGCCGGTTGTCTTCCCTGTCGGCTAGCCTTTCGGCGCACTGGTATAGCCTGATCCTGTGCCCTCAAAACCTCCCGCTTGAAGTATGTCCAACCCTCCTGGGCCCCCTTGTTTTTAAGCATTGTTTCCCAGGGTATGCTCTGAACTAGACTTCTGAATAGGCAAAAATCTGCCCTCCGGAAGTCCAGTGTAGAGGTTTTATTGGTGGCTCTCCTTGCATCTCTAACTATTGAAAATTCTATTATTTCGTGGTCGCTATGCCCCAGGCGGTCGCCAACCACTACATCTCCCACCAGCCCTTCTTTGTTTGTAAACAGTAGGTCTAGCAAGGCCTTACCCCGGGTAGGCTCATTTACCAGCTGATGAAGGAAATTGTCCTCTATACACTCTAGGAAATTCCTAGACTGCCTCTTCTGTGCAGTATTGAGCTCCCAGCAGATATCTGGCAGGTTAAAGTCCCCCACAAGAACAAGGGCTGTCGATTTTGAGACATCTGCCAGCTGCTTGTAGAATAATTCATCTCCTTCATCATCCTGGTCGGGTGGTCTATAACAGACACCCACAAGGACATCAGCCTTGTCGGACTTGCCCCTGATTCTGGTCCACAGGCACTCAACCTTGTCACTACTGACCTCAAGTTTAACAGAGTCAAGAGACTCTCTAACATATAAAGCCACCCCTCCACCTCTCCTGCCCTGCCTGTCTTTTCTGAAGAGCCTGTAGCCACCCATAGCAGCACTCCAGTCATACGAGTCATCCCACCACGTTTCTGTGATGGCAACTATGTCATAGCTTTCCTGCTGCACGATGGCTTCCAGCTCCTCTTGTTTGTTGCCCATACTGCGTGCATTAGTGTACATGCACTTCAAGTGGGCTGCTGATTTCACTCTTAATTCAGGCTTTTTGTCCTTAGGCTGATCTTTGGAGAGCCCAGTTTCAATCCCTTCCCCCTTCAAACCTAGTTTAAAGCCCTCTTGATCAGTGCTGCCAACTTATGGGCTATAGTCCTCTTGCTCTTCCCAGAGGGATGAAGCCCATCTGATTTCATGAGACTAGGTACCATGGAGTTTGCCCCATGGTCAAAAAAACCAAAATTTTTATGGTGGCACCAATCCTTTAGCCATCTGTTAATGAGATGGGCTTTTCTGTTTCTCTCTTTATTTGCCTCCTCATCCATTCCGGATAGCACAGGAACTGAGGCAAATATCACCTGTGCTCCTGTCCCATGAACTGACTGACCCAGTGCTTTAAAGTCTTTTTTAATTGCCCTGATACTTCTTCTGTTAATGTCCTCACTGCCAGCTTGGACTACTAACAGGGGATAATAATCTGTGGGCTGAATTAGCTCCGGCAGTCTTCTATTGATATCCCTCACCCTGGCCCCAGGAAGGCAGCAGACCTCCCTGTGGGATGGGTCTGGGCGACATATAGGGCCCTCTGTTCCCCTCAGAAGGGAGTCGCCGACTACAACCACCCTTCTTTGTTTTTTCCTTATAGTTGCGGTTGTAATTCTTTTTGTAAATGAGGTCTGTCTAGGAGGCTCTCCAGGCAGATCTTCTTGGCTGTTCTCTGATGGACTTTCTGGGTCCAGGGCCTCGTATCTATTTGTTAAGGGCACCAAGGGTGGTGATGGTGTTCGAGAGAGTGCTCTTTTGCCTCTCCGATCAGGGACCCGTTTCCATTCCCCCTCATCAGCTAGTTCTGCTCCATCCGCCTTATGGCAGGAAGGATGGGGCTTCACCATCTCTGGTTGCACACCCTTAGGAGCCAAGAGGGTTTGACTCCACCAGTCAATTTCCACTTCACTTTCCCTAATGCTCCTTAGTCTCTCCACCATTGCTGGGGTTGGGCTGAAGTCACAGCCCATGTGCCTGGTGCCAGCTGCTGAGAGGTCCATATCTCCCCAAAACAGAGTGTGTGTGGGGTCTGCATGTGCCTATGACAGCAAACTCCATGCTGGATCCCCTGGTGAGCAAGAGGACCTGGATCCAGACAAGGGCAGCTGGGATGTAGAGGAGCTGTGCTGGTATTCAGAGTATCCGTGGAACGTGCTTGCAACTCTGTAAGGTGTCCACGTGTGTGTCTCTGGGATACACAGTCAGCTTCACTACTGATTGAGCTTACAAAGTGGAAAGTGTCAGCCATGTCCCTCAGCCTGGGCAGAGACCCCTGGTCTCCCAGCAGGGGGGGTCTCCAGTCTCTGGTGCTGTGAAAAGCAGCAATGACTTAAAACATACCTTAACTATTTCTTGTATAGAGAGGAATGCCGTGCTTGGGGATTTTTACAGTAATTTTCCTTCTGCTTTCTATATACTTGGACTGACACGTGTAAAAAATTAGGTCAAAAAAGGACTTGTTTGGGGAAGTTATAAGCCAGAAAGCAGAGAGGAGATGTTGGGATTCAGCGACAGTACAGATAACTAACATCCAACTGTACACAAATAAACACATTAAACAAGTAATATGAATATATATAAAAAAGTAGATGTACCATGTCAGCAGGAGTTCAGTGTCCCATAAACAGGCTTTGCAGTTATCAAAAAAAAAAAAAAAGGCAACTTCTGAGTATTTGAAGATGAAACAATGCTGTCTGCTTTTCAAAACTTTTTCCTGTTGACTTTGTGGTGTTAAAGCATGAGTACAAGCAGAAGGTTTTGTGACAAACCAAGGAAGTACTCAAGCAGTTTACAAGGAGTGAGACATTTAAGATTTCTGGTGATTGTACCTGTTGTTATCCCAGTCACCCAGGAAGAACCTAACAACAGGCACAGTCCTTGGAAAAATAAGTTGTTTTTCATGTATGGCAGTCTCAGTAGCATCACAGTTTTACAGCTAGTGAATAATGATCTCAATTCAGAATTAAAACACAATCATGCATTTGACCCAGCTAAGCAATACCTGTATTTATGAACAAAATGAAAGGAGCTCAATGGGACAGCTTGCCTTTTAAACTATAATAGGGACAAAGTTTTGATATTCTAGAGTATGTATGTGTGCATCAGGGAGCAAGATTCAAAATTTTGCTTGTTATCTGGCCTGTTTTCCAGTCTAGCAGGACTATATAATTACAGTAAAATAGTCTTTAGGGCAGAGTCAGTGTTGAGGTCCCCACTGTATTAACTCATTTTGTGTGCCTGGGGACTAAATTAAACATACTGGAATTATGGAAATCAGATTTTCCAACTGTTTTCATGGCCAAGGCTGTGAAAACTGCCACTCAAAACCTTGGTGTGGATGACAGAAAAGACATTTCTTTCCATTTTGGAACAAAAATATTATGAGAACTCATTCAGATTTTGATATTTTTGGCACTAAGTTAGTTTACAAGTGAGTTGGGTTTTCGTTAGAAAAGGACATGAGACTGTTGGATAGCTTAGGACCCATTTTAGAATACTTAGGGCCTAATGCTGTGAGGTTTTAAAATTGGTGAGAATGGAGAATTCTTGGCATGCATGGAATTATGCAGTGCCTCAAATATTATTTAAGATACAGTACTTTCTTTGTTATATTCCACATGTAAAGCATTAATTTTCATTAGAGTCCCTTTCTAAGGAAATTAATCAGGGCATGGGCTGACATTTATAAAAATACAAAATGTATCCCGGCTTCAGGTTGGCTTTGTCTTTAAGTGCTTGTTAATTTCTGAATGCTATGAATAAAGCAATGCATTATTACCAAAAAACTCTATTAAAAGAAAAACAAAAAGGCCAAGTTTTATGCTTTTAAAAAGTTTGTCTGAAACGTCAAAATCCTTGAAAGCTAACTCTCTTCCCTGTCAATCTTCATGCGCTTCTCTTTCTCCATTTTAAAGAAACAGGATTACTATTCGCATTCTTTTGTATTTAAACAAAGAACTTCCAGGAGGAAAAACTACACTGTAGAGACAGTTTTATTTACATGGGAAACAGGTCTAGCTGACAGCCATATCTCAGTGACTGGCAAAAAGCCCTTCAAAGATTTGTCCCCTATAAAACCAAACTGCACTATTTTCCAGAAAAAAATATTTTTCTCCTCAAGTGACCTGCCATTTGTACAAATTAGTGTCAAAGATGGATTTCAGTGCTGCGATGACAGATTTGGAACACATAGTGCAGTTTGCATGTCAAATACAATTATATGGATATTCTTCACTTCCGCAGCAATCATTCGCAAAACTCGGGAACATCAAAAGATTTATAGCCTGCAGAGTGTGAAAATGTTTTCATAAGTAGGGTCATGCTAGGTCACACCACTCATCCTTAATGATACTGTTTCACATTTGTGCTTCGAACAAAACCAGCTCAGGGTAAAATGAAATGTTACACTGACTGCTGCTGGCCTTTCATGAAGAAGGGCAAAGAGAAGCCACCAGACCCTCTAACTGGCTTAATTTGCAAGGTAGTTAAGGTAAACTAAAGGTTATTAAAGATCCCCCAAAAGAACGGGGCTTGTGCTTAAAACCCCTGATGTTCCCTCAGTGAAAACAACTTGCCATCCTTAGTCTGGTGGTTTGCTGTTTTAAATTTGGAGGGCAGCTATGATTTCTGTCACAGGGTGTCCCTAATAAAAGAAACAAGAGATCACTAGAGATGCAACATGTTACACTGCTATTTTATATGATCTACACATCTGCTTTTAACTATTGTTTTCATAGATCATTAGGGTTGGAAAATACCCTTGAGATCATTGAGTCCAGCCACTAACCTAACATTACCAAGTCCACCAATAAATCATGTCCCTAAGAGTTAAGTAAATCAATGTACACTTTAGGCTGAAATACAGCACTTCCCAGGTGAGATGAGTCTCACTGCTGTGACTTTCTCTGCCCTCCCAGCATCTCATGAACCCCTTTTCCTCCCAGGTCACTTCTATCACTCAGGCTCTGCAGCAATCACCTGGCCATATGACTAGCTCACCTTAGGTGGGAATGAGTGGTGCAAAGTTTACCTACAGAAAGGCTTTTTCTTTCATTTAAAGAGCATCTCTCCCTTCTCTAAGTAGGGAAATGTAAACTCTAAGATTTCATATTCTAATTTAGTGACAAGAATGTACAGTGAAGTTACAAAATAATCACTGCTGGTTTATTTATATAGCAATGTGAGATGTTACCCTTAATTGGATGATTTTGGGGAACTGGAAAAATTATTGAGGAATTCAGATATTCTCTTTCTTTATTCCTGCATGGGAATTGGTCTTTTGTTACCAGTCATTCCACTGTCACAGAAGGTGTATATAGATATATAGATATATATATATACACGTATATACACACACATATATATACATACCTCCTTGGGGTATCTTTACGTTTCTTCGCTGAAACATTAAACAATTCATCAACCAACAACTACATACTTTTAAAATGTGAAATGATTAATTCATTTGTTAAGTTTAAAACAGACTTTTTCCTCATCTCTCTTTTTCGTTCCTGTAATGCTCAGAGGTAGACTTTCTGGGCATTCCTCCAAAATCTCACATTTGCTAACAAGGGAGTTCATTTTCCTAAAAGAAAGTACATGAAGCCATGGTTGATTTTTGCTGCCTGTTGGGAAGACTCATAGGCAAATTAAGAAGTTGAACAAAACAACATGAATACAATACACAAAAGTACATAAATGATATGAGATTACATAGCGCATGAAAGATAGTTAAATGCTGTTAATGTCTTGAAGCTAACACTCCAGTGTGCATTTATAAGCCTTTCTTATGTAACATGTCAACAGGTTCTGCAAACTATTAGAAAGCCAGCTTCAGCCTAGAGCTTAGGGTTGGGAGTCATAATCGCCCAAGAATTACGTGGCATTATTTTGGTGAAGTCAGAGCCACCTTGCCACGTACCCAGCTTCTGCAACATCAGAGATGTTTTTTTCCCCACATATTTTTGGAACTGCAGATAGCAGGTCTGACACTGCCAGTTTTAGAGTCCCACTTTTGAGGCTAAAATAATATTTTAAATGTGCATTTGATTTCCAAATCATAACCATTTTTTGAAAACTTTGAAACATTACTGAAGATCAGTATTTATTATGGTTAACCAAGGGATGTCAGGAGGTATGACAATATACTTATAATTCTTCTCAACACAGTTCACTATCCCTCTTTATTTATCATCCTGCCCAATCTTAAAATGTCACTTAATCCTATATACTAGTTTGTACCTGGAGGGGTAGTAAAGCAATCATGCTGTGTTGGTACCTCATAAAACAGATTTATCTGCATGAGATTGCTCTTGGATCACTGCAAAACTTTATGCCAAACATTAAGAAGGTCAGATAAAAAGAGACACTGTATAAAAATTGACTTACATGAATGACAATTTTGTGTATAAAAAGGAAAACAATTGTGGAAAGGCCAAAAATTATATGCGAGAGGTTTCATGCATGAATGAAAGAATTATTTCTACCTCTAGACTAGACTTATTTTAAAGGAAACTTACTTCATTTTATACATTATCTAGTAACTAACTCATCATATACCTAGAATGAAATATTTATGTAGATAGTTTGTATGAGCAAGCAGGCACTTGCAAACAGATTGACCTTCTGCCATACTAAACTTTTCAGATGCAATAGTCCTTGGAGGACCTAAGCCCTACCATACACATAGAAAATACTTACCATTTGGTTGAAATATCATACGTAGCTTATCTGACTCTTTACAATTCCTCTTAAGCCAGATGTTCCTCCAAGGCAATAACTCCAAAAACGATACAGCGGTTATAGTAGTTGCAGACTAGCCTGCCCTGTCAAGAAGAATGCATCTGATGATCTCATTTTCTTCCTCCATTTTGAGACCTCTAAGAATGTACATATGTCATGTGGCCTGGAGATTTCCCTGGCAGCAGAGTGGATTTGCCTTTCCTTAGGTTTGTTTATTTTGGAGAGGGAGGAGAATGAGCAGGACTATAAATCAGTCCCTTTCCACCCAGCTCATTTTGTTTGTTCTTGGCTCCATATGGGCCCCATTAGTTGCAGAGCATCAAGGCTGCAATCAGCAAAGCATGTGGGACTGCATAGCTCCTTACTGCTCAGCCTCAGAGCAAACGCTATTGGGGGAAATTAGGTCATAAAATACTTTCCTGAACCTGTGTTGTATAAGAAACTGGAAACAAACATGTGTTTCAAAATGGAGCTCTGTTATGATGAGTTTCACTTTTTTTTTTTTTCCTTCCTGTCTTTTTGGTAGAATAGTATTGAATTAATTACAATTTATATCCCATAATTGATTTCAGGGCTTTATTATTGCGGTGCTTTGTAACTGGATTTGAAATAACTTGTTATTGACTACAGTCCTATTCATGACCTACTCAGATGTTGGTGGTGTCTTAGCCATACATGTATTGCATACTTGGATTTGTAATCTGATGCATTATCCAAAAGTACAAAAATATCATTCAGCTTAAGTGCTGGAGTAGAATACAAAAAGGATGTGCAGAATAGGTAATATTAATATTCACATACAGTGTTTCATCTAAATGCATGGCAAACCATAACATTGTTCTGATTTGAATATAATCAGTTGAACTGGGTATTAAAAGCCTGGGGACTGTCAGGATTTTGAGGAAGGACATCGTTCTATAAAATGCACACAGGCACTGGAAATTGCACCTGAACGAAAATCAGTGTTGTATGGTATCAGACCTTTCAAGTGTGCCTGGAGTTCTTTTGAGATGCATTTGAATAAGAGCAGCTGATCTGGCTGAAATCAACTAATTGTACAGACAGTTTGAAGAAAACCTTGAAGGTTACCAAGTCCATCCTACCACAATTCTAGCATCAGCACTACATGAAATTAGTCATAGTTTTCTCTAATCAAATCTTGAAAATTACCAGTGTCGGAGACTACTCAGTCTCTTCAAATATTCTCTTCCAATACCACAGATTTCAATCACATGAATGAAAACTTTTATCCTAGTATTTGACTTGAAACCCCCCAACCTTACAAGTATCTGTTGCATACAGGGCTCGGATACAAAAGTATGATGAAGAAATCAATCTCATTTTCATTGTACTGTAACTATGCTAATATTGTATGACAAGTGTGTACATTTCCTGTTGTTTCATTCTTTTTGTGACATAGCATAGTTTGTTTTGCTTGTTTTTCCAAAAAATTGTAAACGGGAATATCAGAACCATCATAATGGTACAAAAGTCTCACCTTTTGTCCTAGTTCAGCTGAAAAGATTTGGGTTTTGAATCCAACATAAATCTTCATGCCTCCAACTCAGGTGAGCTGCTCAGGTGAACAAAATCAGAGTTTGAACTCAACTGATCAGATAAATACTCAATAAGACAAATCTCGTGTCAGTACCTTATATCAGAAATATGAGTGACCACTGTCAACTTGTACTAAAATAAAACATAGAATAGAATCGTAGAATGATTTAGGCTGGAAAATACCTTTAAGATCAGTGAGTCCAACCATTAACCTAAAACTGCCAAGTCCACGTATAAAAAAATTTTGTCCCTAAGCATCACATCTAAGTGTCTTTTAAATACTTCCAGGGATGGTGACTCCATCACTTCCTGGGGCAGCCTGTTCCAATGCCTGACAACCCTTTCCATGAAATTTTTCCTAATATCCAATCTAAACCTCCACTGATGCAACTTGAAGGCTGTGTCCTGTTGTCCTGTCACTTGCAACTTGGGAGAAGAGACCAAGTCCCTCCATGCTACAACCTCTTTTCAGGTAGTTATAAACAGCAATAAGGTCTCCCCTCAGCCTTCTTTTCTCCAGGCTGAACAGCCCCAGTTCCCTCAGCTGCTCCTCATAAGACTCGTGCTCCAGACCCCTCACCAGCTTCATTGCCCTTCTCTGAACTCTCTCCAGTGCCTTCACATCTTTCTTGTAGTGAGTGTCCCAAAACTTAACACAGGATTCAAGGTGGGACCTCACTAGCACCAAGTATAGGGGAACAATCACTTCCCTAGTCCGGCTCACCACACTATTCCTGATATAAGCCAGTATGCTGTTGACGTTTTTGGGCACCTGAGCACACAGTTGACTCATGTTAAGCCAGCTGTCAATCAAAACCCCCAGGTCCTTTTCTGTCAGGCAGCTTTCAAGTCACTCTTCTCTGAGCCTGTAGCGCTGCCTGGGGTTGATGTGACAGAAGTGCAGGACCTGGCACTTGACCTTGTTAAACCTCATACGATTGGATATAGCCCAACAATCCAGCTGGTCCAGATCCTCCTGTATGGCCTTCCTACCTTCCAGCAGATAAACAGTCCCACCCAATTTGGTGTCATCTGCAAGCTTACTGAGCATGCACTCGATCCCCTCATTCAGATCATTGTTAATAATATTAAACAGAACTGTCCCCAATACTGAGCCGTGGGGAACACCACTCATGACTGGCCACCAACTGGATTTGGCTCCGTTCACCACAACACTTAGGGCCTGGCCATCCAACCAGTTCTTTACCCAGCAAAGAGTACACCTGTCCAATGCATATTTTTCCAAGGAAAATGGAAGCACATCATTTAGCACAGTAATCAAAATGCTAGCAAATACTTGGGCAAAAAACAGTATTAACCAAAAAAATTCAGACACCTCAGATAATTCAGTATGATTTGCTCAAATAAAATTGGAAATTATACAGCTAGTAATAAGATATTCTTTATTGATGACTGAAGTTATTTCTTCATATGTTTGCCAATTTGTGTCATGATCACTGCGGAATTTGAAAAACTGTACAATGCATGCAACAATTTTTACTATTTTGTTGTAATAAATCAATAGCCTACTTTATAATGTAAATTAGAGAGCTAGTATTTGATTTTATTTTTTTTTTCTATGAGGGCAATCTTTAGTAACCTTTTAAAAATGAAATAAACATATTTTAAGCAGATCATTGGGAGTAAATGTTACAGACTTGAAATCTTTCTAGAATTACATTGCTAGTTAAAGCTGTTTGAGGAATGAAATAGTTTGAAAAACCTTCCCATTGCTACCTTTTTATCAGAAAAAACTATGAATTCCTCTTCCCCATCATGTTTTTGGATGTAAAACTGTAAATAAAAAAATGTATTCATTCGATCTGAAGTGCTTTCTGTTCATTTCCTTGTTATTCCAGATGGCTATCATAATTTTTATGGGAAAACAATCGCAGTTGTCATGTCAGCAGTGGAATACCCATAACTATGACAGATATTCTGTCCATAAAAATCACTCAGCTCTGAATATTACATAAAAGCGCTGCAGGAGAGAACCAGACTAAACTAGTATTTTGTTGTTGTTAATATATCCCATTCCAATGGCCAGAAAGATCTCACCTGCGTGTTGTTGAAATGGAATGGAAAAGTGAAGTATATGAATGTCTACTTATGGCAGTGAAAAAGACTGAAAGTAGGACAAGGTCATTTTGTCCATAAAAAGAGGAATGTGAGGAAATGCATCTCAAGCACAAGACAAGAGACTCTGCACAGCCTGTACAACTGACGTGCTAACTGCCAAACTGGGATGCATTAAGCATTTAGGCTCAGCTCCTCTTGCCCAGTTTTCTATCCTGCATGTCTATCTGTCACATGAAGTGTTATTTTTGGAAGTAGCTCTATGTATCAGCGTAATGAAACATATTTTTTAAAGTTTGAATTAGCTGGCCCTCTTAGACTTCATCTTTTTTTTTTTTTTTTCCCACATATTTTTACAAGTATGGTTTTCAGCTTTCTCTGACAACATGAGCATTACTGGAAAATGGTTATAGGCATGAGCAGAAAGGGCATGCTAGGTAATGACATGCACACATACACGTTCCAATTGAGTACTATTCTGCAAGTTCACTCTCAATTTAAAGTTACCCAGATCAGACAAACTGCTAAAAAGTTCTTACTAGAAGATTATGAATTAGCAATGGCAGGCTAAAAGTTTTGGAAGCATATAAAGAGAGTACGGTATCCACTTTGCTAGTACCTGAACTGTCCATGATGCAGGCCCCAGAGGAAGGCAGGACAATGGAAGTGTTTGCCTCAGTTGATGAGGACTGGGTTAGGGAGCAGTTAGGCAATCTGGACATCCATAAATCCATGGGTCTGGATGGGGTGCACCTGCGGGTGCTGAGGGAGCTGGCTGAGGTCATTGCTGGACCACTCTCCATCATCTTTGCCAAGTCTTGGGAAATGGGAGAGGTGCCTGAGGACTGAAGGGAAGCAAATGTTACTCCAGTCTTCAAAAAGGGCAAGAAGGAGGACCTGTGTAACTATAGACCGGTCAGCCTCACCTCCATCCCTGGGAAACCGACGGAACGACTTATCCTTGGTGCCATCTCAAGGCATATCAGGGATAAGAGGGTCATTAGGGGCAGTCAACATGGTTTCACCAAAGGGAAGTTGTACTTGACCAACCTCACTGACTTTTATGAGGACATAACAAGATGGATGGATGATGGCAGAGTGGTGGACACGGTCTACCTTGACTGAGTAAGGCATTTGACACAGTCTCCCACAGCATCCTCACAGCTAAATTGAGGGAGTGCGGTCTGGATGATCGGGTAGTGAGGTGGACTGTGAACTGGCTGAAGGGAAGAAGCCAGAGAGTCGTGGTCAATGGGGTGGAATCTAGTTGGAGGCCTGTATCTAGTGGAGTGCCTCAAGGGTCAGTACTGGGGCCTATATTATTAAATATATTCATCAATGATTTGGATGAGGGAATAGAGTGTACTATCAGCAAGTTTGCTGATGTCACCAAGCTGGGAGGAGTGGCTGACACGCCAGAAGGCTGTGCCACCATCCAGTGAGACCTGGACAGGTGGAGAGTTGGGCAGGGAAAAAATTAATGAAATATAACAAGGGAAAGTGTAGAGTCTTGCATCTGGGTAGGAACAACTCCAGGTTCCAGTATAAGTTGGGGAATGACCTGTTAGAGAGCAGTGTAGGGGAAAGGGACCTGAGGGTCCTGGTGGACAGCAGGATGACCATGAGCCAGCACTGTGCCCTTGTGACCAAGAAGGCCAATGGCATCCTGGAGTGTATTAGAAGGGGGTTGGTTAGTAGGTCGAGAGAGGTTCTCCTTCCCCTCTACTCTGCCCTGGTGAGACCACATCTGGAATATTGTGTCCAGTCCTGGGCCCCTCAGTTCAAGAAGGACAGGGAACTTCTGGAGAGAGTCCAACGCAGGGCAACGAAGATGATTAAGAGAGTGGAGCATCTCCCTTATAAGGAAAGGCTGAGGGAGCTGGGTCTCTTTAGTTTGGAGGAGACTGAGGGGTGACCTCATTAATGTTTACAGATATTTAAAGGGTGAGTGTCATGAGGATGGAGCCAGGCTCCTCTTGGTGACAACCAATGATAGGACAAGGGGTAATGGGTACAAACTGGAACACAAAAGGTTCCACTTAAATTTGAGAAGAAATGTCTTCACAGTGAGGGTAATAGTACACTGGAACAGGCTGCCCAGGGAGGTTGTGGAGTCTCCTACTCTGGAGACATTCAAGACCTGCCTGGATGCCTTCCTGTGTAACCTCATCTAGATGTTCCTGCTCCGGCAGGGGAATTGGACTAGATGATCTTTTGAGGTCCCTTCCAATCCCTAACATTCTGTGACTCTGTGATTCTGTGAAGGTCTGTAAATAAAAAGTGAGAAACGTTCTCTATAATGCTGGCTCAAAAAGATAGGTCAAATACTTCTCAGGTTGAGGATTTTATCCCATAGGAATTCAGTCTTCAGGTGCCTGAGGATAGCTCTTTAATATAAAATGAGATATAGGAAGGAGGGTTAGTGAGAATTAGTATCTCTATGGGAAAGTGAATTGATTTAAGCCTGAAAATATTTTCTTTTGATTATTTAGAAGAGTTATACTTCACGATTTGTTTCTGCAGTGTTCCTTTTCTTAGATTCAAACTTTGCTCTTTTCAAACCTTTTTTTCAAGAAAGGTAGTGTAATGAACGCTTTTTCTTGGCTCACTCTTGTCTGCAAGTGACATTCAGTTCTTGTATGAATTTCTTATGCTTGTCTTGTTTAACTAATGGCACTTAGGTAGGGGAACACTGCTTTACAAAAGCCCACAAATTAGCAGTAATAAGAATAGTCATGAAGAGAAACTGACAGTCATGTGCTTTTTTGAAAAAAATGATAACAAGCAGATGACACACTCTTGAAGTGACAAGTTAATAAATGGTACCAGTCCACTGACAGCAAAGCATTTGAGGAAGAAAGCAAGGATTGGAGTTCAATTAAATGGGTGCTACAGAAAAGAAGATAGATATGGGGAGCCTGACACAGGACAAGAAGAAGAAAGGAAAGCAGAGAAACAGTGCTGAAGTTATACAGCAGTTTGTTCTAATTAAACCCAGATGGGCATATTCATCAAAACAGACTTAAATTTCACTCTCCCATTTTTTTTTTTTCCAGAGCTTAAGCCAAGAGGAATGGAGCATCTCCTGAGTTTGACATCCAAATTGCATGCATCATACAATCAGAGGACGATGGAATTAATACCAAAAGGTCATTTGCATTTCATTTTTGTTTTCCGTGGTTTTGTTTGAGCAGCACAGGCCCTTCTGCCTTAAGTGTCATTTGACCACTTACTTTTCAGTGTTTTAATATGCACAGTTTCTTTGTGTGAAATAGGTCCATGTTTAGAACATGTTGCTGATTTTAGGAAACCCTTCCATGCAGTAATCTTTGTATTTGAGCACAGACCTCCCAGTTAATAAATGGAGCCATGTGCTCTTGCAAAGGTGGCATCAAGGGGCCTCATTTCACCGGGACTTGCAGCAGGGTGTAAGGCCGGCCCTCCTGCCTCCTTCCCACTCCCTTCCAACATCCTTCTGATTCATTCTGCTTTGTTTTGGGATCTCCAAGCAAACTGCCTTTTGGATGTACTTTTAAATGTTGTACAGCTTCTCTCTGATTCCAAGACTACATTGGCAACTAGCTAAAAAAATTTTATCATAAGCACCTTTTTAGCAAAGTCTTATAGTACCTAGGCACTCATGAGCTTTTTGTTTTCCCGAGTATATCAATCAGATCCATCTGATTACAAGGCCCCATTTTTCAAGTCCTGGGAGCACTTTTTATTTTAACCCATCTTCTCTAGGTCTTAATAACTGAGAGTAGGACTTAAAGTACTTTTTATGGAAAATATGATTAATGCTACACAGGAAAAAGCCCCCACAAAACCTCAGCAAACAGTATTAAAAAAAGATGCACTTGCATAGCTGTCTTCCACCTGGGCAGAATTAGACAGTTTTCTTTGCAAGTAATACTTATCAGTTAAAAAGTTCAACTTGCTTGGGGATTTCCTTCAGGACAAGAATGCAGTTTGTTTCACGAAGTTAATTCTACTGTAAGAATTTCTGTGTGGTCTGGTTAATGCTAGCTTAGAAAAAAATTTGCATTTTTTATTACTTTGGGCTTCTTGCAGAGTCATTAACTTTGCTTTAATGGTAGTTGTGACAGCTACCTCAAGCACAGCCACAAAGTGTTGCAAAGATCCACTGTCAATTGCAATATCTGACCACCCTGTATAAGAAGCACACACATGCTTGAATGGTTTTAACGATAGCAGAAATATGTGCCTGATAAGAGGTTAGGCTCTAGTGGATGGCTCATACCACTGAAAATTTCAGGGAGATACCAATTATTCAAGCTATGCATACAAGAAGTAAAAAAATGTTTCCTGGGCTTTTAATATGTGCAAAGGACTGAGCCATGAGCCAACTCTCCCGTGTGTGTCCTCACTGTACCAGGTGGAGTACGAAACAGAGACAGGGATTTTGTTACTCCAATAAGTCACTGACCTGTAAGTATCAGCCTGTATATTAAGAGTTCTTTAAATTAGAAAATGCAGCTTAGGGCAAAATAAATGGGTTTTTTGTTTGTTTGTTTGTTTGTTTTGTTTCAGATGCAAATTTGATGAACTGTAGGCATGTTACAACTGTAATCTTAATGCAGGCTAGTGGAAAATTTTCCATACAAAGTGAAGAAAATAAAAAACAAAGCAAAAAAACCCCAAGTAATGCAAAGGGCGTCTCTCACCATCTCCCGCCAGCTGATTGATACCTGGCCAGTCTCTGAGCAATGGCTACCTTGGAACAACTATACCACCCATGCCCTGAGTTTTATTGCTGAGCATGATGCTATAGGGTGTGTAACATCCCTTTGGACAGTTTGCGTCAGCTCTTTCAGCTGTCTCTTCCCAGCCTCTTATCCACTCCAAGTCTACACACTGGTGGAGTAGAATGGGAAATGGAGAAGGCTTTGACACTGTGCAGGCACTGCTGAACAATAACTAAAACACTGCTGCATTATCACCACTGTTTTGGTCACAAATCCAAAACACACCACCCTATGGGCTGCTGTAAAGAAAGTTAATTCCAGTCCAGTCAAACCCAGTATAGGTGTTTCAGTAGTTTCTCAGTGCTCTGTGATTTCTGTGATATACAGACCTGGACCCATTCCTGGACAACTGCAGTCAAGAGGTAGGATGTACGGGCGAAAGAAGATCCTTATTGCATTTGTACCTAAACCCGAAGCCTGCTCAGACAAGTAAGAAGATGACACAAGGAAGCCATTGCAGGTGGTTAGTGTTATAGTTACTTAGTTTCTTGCATTACCTGAAGTGAAAGTGAATAGATTTGGAAACCTCGTGAAGCCTGCAAGTCTATTTTCTGGATTTACTGTAAGTAACCGAGTAGGTGAATCATAAAACCCAAGGAGTCCCTAACAGCAGAACTCTGGAAAGGGTTTATTTAAGTTATTGATACCTAAGTCAGAAAGTTCTACTTATCTGAAGAAGTGGCAGAGATAGTCTGTTTTCCATGAAAAATGTTAGACTGGATGAGTAGGAGTAGTGACGTTGTAGAAGTGAATTTCTGAGGATATAAACATGGCAATTTAGGAGACTGAATTCATGGCTTGTTTTTAGCTAACATGTGTTTTGAAAAAGCAGTTAAGTTTTTTAGCCCACAAAACTACTTTGGATCTCAAACAGAAGCAGTAGCATTCACACTTGGTAGAGTTAGTAAGCAATTCTTTTGAGTCTAACCTAAGCGAAGCTGAGGGCTTGCAAGGCCACCAATGAGCCATCACTGCAGCCTGCCCCGCCAGAGGGAGCAGTTTTGGACAACTCAGGCCTGGTGCGACAGATCTCAAGCAGCCGGCTGGGAAGGTGTGAATAGCAAATGTTATGCTGGGGTTCTGCAGACTTTAAAAATGCAGTGAAGTACATTGGAATGTAACCATTATTGTAAATTTCTTTTAGCTTGATAGAAAAATCTGATCTGCCCTGTAATTTTAATTACTGTGACTTTGTTTAGAAGAAACATCTGTGTTTATCACTGAGAAACAAACTCTGCTTTGAGCTATAAACCACAAGAAACCTTTAAATGTGAAACTTCCGAAGTGAATTAAAGTGCTTGTGAAGAATACTTAGCCCTAGATTTACAATATCTGCTACACACTAGTATATCTACTACATACGGTAAGGAAGAATTTAAGTAAGTTTAACTGTAAGAAGGTAAGGCACACGGAGTTCTCTGTGGTCAATGGTGAGAGAAATGGTCCTTTGGATTGTGTTTCACCCCCTTTGTGTTGGATGAAAATCCTCAGAGAGAAGAGATCTCTGATTCCTGGAGCTCCATTTGGAGGGTAGGTTAAAAGGCAAAATTTAATTGAATTCCACTGCAAACACATAGATGTAACCTGCGCCTTCTTCATGTCTCTTCCATAGAACTAATCTCTTTTCCTGACTTATGCGTACCCATCTGTTTGTATTTATCTTGGGAAAAAGGACCAATGAAGAATGTAATTGATTTCATATTGAGGGTTATGAATAGAGTGGTGCTAAGGCTTTAAAATAAATGAAAGAACCAGGTTATGTTTTGGTGTTCTGATTCATAAATATGTGCTATTGAAATCTCTCTAGGCTTCTGTGAGGCAAACCGTCCTATTGTCCTTTCTTATATTTTCCCTAGCGCTGTTGGATGATTTTGTAAATATCATCCTTACATTATTTTTGTTCAGAATTAAAATTCAGTGCTGGTTTACAGTAAAGTTCAAGATGAAATTTCATTCTTTTATGTACGTTATTTTTAAGTTTTAGAAAGATTCCTCCCTCTTCTCCATCTAAAATCCCATCAAGATGTTTACAGGCATACATGCATAGTCCTGTGCTCCCTGGTCTGGGCTGGACAAGAAGTAGAAGCTCTTAAGTAACATACATGAGATAGTACTCTTTTCTACAACAAAACAAAGATATGATGACAGCATGTACTGGCATCCTTGTGTAGATGTAATCAGCAGTGAGCAGTAGTAATGACCCACATATCTTTGACATGTACTAGCAATCAGGTTTCAAACTCTACAAATACATATTCTGCTCCCTAGTTTGAGCTAAAACATTTTCACGTTCATAGCTACTTCCTACCTGAATGAAACATATTATGCTGGTGTTCCCCAAAATTGCACCTTAGTTTTATAGATAGAATATTAGTATTACAAAACCCAGAAAAACTTGTGATTTTTTTCATCCCAGTTCTTTGTGAATACTGGTCAAGCTCCCATGGTATTCCTTTAAATATTAACAGTTCTAACAATGAGATATTCTGGGATCTTTTCCCTCCCCTTCTAGTTTTTGAGCACTAGAATTTGTATTTCCAGACCCTTCTTCAGTAAGGAGGAAGATAAATGAATTATTATTTTTTATGAACTCTGAGACACATAATTACACCACTTTAAGGAACTGTGAGTTTTTAAAGGGAGTTTCAGGAGATGTTTAAGATCTGATTTCAAAGAATGTTGAATTTAAAAGCCTGAGAGGCTGGTTAATGTAAATAAATTGCAGCTGGATTATTAAACTTCTGGACAGTAATTATCTTTGAAAATTCTATGGATTCTGCAAAACAGAAATCTAATGATGGTTGATTTTGTACGGTGATATATATTCCCAACCTGTTATTTTTTAAATTAACCTTAACTGTACTTTGATTTAAATATATTTGTTAAGGTGTATTTTGAAAAACATATGACAACATCAGCACTTATTGGATTGTACAGGGGTTAAAAATGATTGATTGTACTGCTTAAATCAACACTCTCTTTCTGTAAGGAGACTGTAGCATAAAACTAGAACAGACATTAGAGAGATAAGGAAGGAATTTAATATAAACTGTAGTCACAGGATGTGGTAAGAAATATATATGGCTTCTCCAAAATAAATTCCACATCTATTCAGGTAATAGTGGCAGAGAGAGAGGGAGGGAGAATTCAGGAATGCTTTCCCAGTTACTTTAACAGGAAACTCTGGATGTGTTTTTGTTGTTAATTCAGGAAGTGTCGATATATGAGGAGCTGTGACAGAACTCTGAGCAAGAGAGAGTGAGCTCTGATTTTTATAGCGGCATTTGAATTTTCACAGCAGTGAGCAAGCAACCTCTCAAACACCTTGGGAGCAGGACAGAGTGAGATTTCAACAGAATAAACGTTGTGTATGGCAGCTATGAATGCTGTCAGTGGAGTATTTTTAGCTACCAAAAACAATGATGAAGATATAAAGGGCTTATCCAATGCAAGAAATATTACTTCTTTGGAATCCGCAGATTGTATGCTGCTATGGATTTACATTATCTCCTAGTAGTAAAATTTAGGGATTTTTAAAAATTAGTATTATTGATCAGCACTGACTTGAGACTTCACTGAAATCCATAGTACTTTTACTATTCATTTTAGTATTAGTACTGTTCTATCAGAAGTATGTGCTATTGAGTATAACACTCTCCTAAGATTCCTTGTGTGGTTTTCATTGAATTGGAAGGTCCATACATTCACTGACATGAGTAAAATATTTTCTATTAATTGCTGTTTCTTTCTTCAAAATATAGATAAGAACATATAAACAGCTGTAATGAATGAGATTAAAGTTGATCTAATTTTTCCTGTTTATATAAGTGGTAATAAAAGCTGTATAGGAGAAATTGTATGAACAGGGAATGAATAGCAGCCATACTTCTTTACCTCCATCAAGGATTTCCTGAGCTTTATAGTTAATAGCCCTGAATAGGTTTTTCTTCCATGAATTTGTTTGATCTGTTTTTGAATTCAAGTCAACTATTAGCATCCACAACAAAATATCTAATAATATGAATTTCACTGGGTTTTGGGGCTGAGTCTGAATTTAACTGTTAGCAGAACTGTATTAACTAGTTCTTAGATGCAGAAAGCCTCCCAGATGACACAGGGAATTTGGTCTCTGGAGCACATATTAAACAGAAACATATTCAACATTAATACTGCAATAATATACCCTGTCTTCCGAAGAACTTAGTGATATCATAGACATCTGTGCTCAATCAAGTCAGATGTCTCAACTGTGAACTGTTCAAATATGAAGACTCAAAGACCTCAGAGTTATGACACCAATGCTTGGAATTTCATGGATGACTTGTTTATATACATTTTCATTCTCTGAATGACAGTAAAACAAATAAAGAAGAAAGGTGCAGATTTCCAGAACAGATTTGCCTGGAAACTGTGATGTCTTTATTAAAAAGATGAGGCAGTCTTTGGGCTGATTTAAGACCTACAGTGAAGCAAGTTGCAAAAGTAATTAAGTAAGGATCTACAATACTGCACTCAACTTTATGAGCATATAAATCTCAAAGATGTAAATGTCATTTCAACACAGCTATTTACCAGAGATAAAATATGCCTGTTCCATGCACAGACTTTGATCTGACTTTGTGGTTCCTCAGGATCCAAATTAAAGAGACATTTTCTTCCTCATGGTTGGCACAGAAGAGTGAAAGGTATGGAAGACTCAAGTGTTTATTACTGCTGAAAAAAAGACCAAACTTTTTCAGCTGGAATATGTCCAAGAAAATGTAATAGTCAAAGACTCAGGCAAAATAAGAATGTAAGAAATAGATGAGAATCTTTTGGCTCTAGGAAAAGCAGACTACAAAATGCATATTTTCATTAGTATTTTTGCTGCAGATTGGGTATTACCCAAGTGACTTTCAATATTAAATATTGAAATATTCCACTCAAAGCATTCTATCTACAGCTGATTAGAGCCTCAGCCTGTGTTGCTGAAAGCTTGAAGTATAAAGCAAAAATAAAAATTGTGCAATTTTGTAAGGAAATTAATTAAAAAAAATAAAGTTTGGAAAATAGTTCTGGTTCCATTCTTTTTACACCAGAAAACTAGCAGGTAGCCAGCTGTTTTGTAACTGAAGCAGTGTTCTTGTGTCAGGGCACTGTGTGGGGCTACCTCATGGAATCAGAGGCAGCCTGAGGAGTTTCACAGAGCAGGAACCGGCTGTCTAACAAACCCGGGAGTCGTGCTTTAAACTAGGAGACTTTTGGAACAGTCCCTGAAAAAATACATGGTTGCAAAGTTTTACTGGAGCATTCCTTATTGCTTCTGTCATTCTTTTTATCACTATTTAACATATTTGTTGCACAGTGGAGAACAGTTTTGAAGTTGGTGTCACTTAAAAATGACATGACATACAGCTGCAAAGACACATGTAGGTGCAGATTTTCAACAGTATTTAGCAGCTGAACAGAGGCAAATAGTCACAGATATTCAGCAGCACATTGAAACATTCTGATCTGAAATCAAGGTGCCAAGCGTACTCTAATGCTTTTGAAAGCCTCACAAGGGACAGAACCACAGCTTTAAAAACGTGAATGACTCCAAAATTGTTGTCTCTGCTCCTGGGGAAGGATCAAAAAGGAAAGTAACAAGGTCAGGTGTGAGACTGCTGTAAAGGAAAGTGCCTTGGAGTGGCCGGGTTGGGGGTAGGTGAAGGCAGGCCTTGAAATTCATGCCAGCTACAGAGGGTCCTCAGCATGTTCCCTGTTGACATTATCCCCCTAGCGAATCTAAAGCTGTGAAAGGTGCAGGAACTGTTCTGCCCTTCAAGGTCTCTTATAGACATAAATGCAAAAATGTTTCCTCCATTAAGTGATGGATTCACAGGCTTTTGCACATCTTCCCTCTTCAGTGAAGTGCTAAACCATGAACTACTTACTATGCTGCTGAAGATAGTGGAGTATGTTGAATCTTTGTAGATTAATTAATTTATTTTCCTGGCTTACATCATGACAAATCAAAATCTACTGACTCCTCCCCTCCAAAAGTCTGTCCCTGCCATCAAATGAGTTAAATTATTGGGCTATATGTAGGCTGTAATATGTATTAGTATGAGAGGTAACAGCCATATCCAAACATACAGTTCATGTAAGTCATGGGTCATTAAGCCTCATGGCAGCCTGAACAAGTACGTGAATTCGTCCAGTAGTGTGCATTATGAGGACCGTAAACAGGGACAACACTGGACCCCATGGACAGATCTTATAATGTTTCTTCTTCTTCTTCTTCTTTTTTTTTTTTAAGCAACTTATTCAATTATCTTCTTTCCTTCAACAAATATATATTTCATTTTTTTTGGTGGTTATTTGGAGATAAAAGTAATCTATTACAGAACACTTTATTCTCAACTATCAGATGTAGAAACCAGGAATCCCATGCATCTCTACTGAGGTTTTCTGTTATAAATAATTGCAAAAGATTGTTTGGATTACAACTTCCAAGTCAAAGAACCACTGAAATGTACAGTTATTAACTGTGGACTTTTGATCTCAGCCTTTGCAGTAAAAGAGCAGCGAATGTAACTGTCTCCCTCCCTCATATAGTCCTGCATTGTATCAGCTTTGCAGATTTCAGAGTTTAATTGTTTAAGAAGCTCACCTGATGTTTAATACCAAGATTTAGCCAACACTTGCCTTATAAAAATCTTGCCTCTTCTCTTTTTTTTTGAACAAACAAATAAAAATCATATATTTTATATTAAACATTTTAGAGCACCTTTTGTGTGGAATCACAACTCTGCAATGAAAATGAAATGGGAAAATCTACTGCACTGTTTAGACGTGACAGTGACAATGGAATGAAATTCTTCCTCAAGCACAGAATGAAAAGTCAGAGATTACAAGATTAGTAAATCTTTGTTTTATAGAATTCCTAGACTTTCCAACCAGGCGTGTTGTTAATGATACCAATTTAGGGTATATTTATAATGTGAGTCACAAGACATAAATTCAGCTCCCAGAGATAAATTTTGAGAAAGTTAAACAAAGTTTAAAATAAAATAGCAAATGATCAGGACATGAAAACCCCTCATCCAGGCATGAACCAAACTGCAATATAATAACAGGTGTCAGTACTGCAGTTGGTGGTACTAATGTGGCAGCTACAATTGTACTTGTGGCCCCAGGAAGACTGTACAGCCTTCAAGCCTACAGGTTTCTGGCAAGGTGTCACGGTGTGGTCGAGCCACATGCTGCTGTCTTCAGTTACATGCTCAAGTGGCTTAAAGCTCACCTCTGTCCAGCTGTAATGTTGCTGGCACTTAGTGCAGGGATGGTTCCCTTTGGTCCTGTGAGATTTTCCTGTGAGCTGCTCTGTGTTATGCCAGATTGCAGTGAAGATGAGGAAACAAACCTGGACTTGCTTAACACAGAGGCATCAGGTACATTAGATAGTCTAAAATGTGTCAGAAAAAAGGATCTGGCTCACTCGTTTCTGTTATTAAGTGATCACATTTTTTTACTGTTTTAGTCTTTTCTTTTGAAATTAAATGAACTAAAGTTCAAATACATTTCCCACTGTATGAATTTATTAAATCTATTTTAATTCCAACTTTGAGAGACAGAAAAAAGATTTATTTCTTAGATGGTGGAGGACTGCAGAACATCATTAAAAGTTTTGCCACGCATCTCTTGAGCTACCTAATTTTGGCCTTCAAAATTCCCACAGTCTGCAATTGACAGGAGTAATAAACCTCAAAAAGCTTGCCAAAAATTACCATGTTCCTTTATATATATAGTTTTAAAGTAATATTTGGACCAAAATATGCAGTGCTGCTAGGTGAGGCAGTTGTTTCTTTAAGCTTATGGACTAGAAAACTGTTGGGGAGCGTGTTACTCATGTCTGAGCTGGTTCTAGTTATGGGAATCCAGTGCATTGAAATTTTGGGCATAACAACATCTGGAGCTTGCAGAAGTGGTGCTGAGGTTTGGCCAATTCACAAGAAAAAAAAGAGCAGATCTTTCCTTAACAATATGCAAAAGTTTTTAAGATGTCCCTGCCTAAAAACCTTTGCAGCCTGATGAAGCACTGCGACTTGTACCTCATACTTCCTTAAAAGACACCAGTGTTCTCATAGAACAGCAAGACCTGCCTGCCCATGTGGAAAGTATGTCTTCCCTTTAGATGTCCAGATCCAGTTGTCTTTACCTCATGAACAGTCCCAATGAAATTACTGAAAGTTAACTGAAGAGTAAGACAGGATCCAGCTCGAGTAGAAGTATCTGAATATAGGGCCGTGCTTCAAGTATGGAGTCACAATCTGTATTTGAGTTATGGAAACTGGAGAAACATCCTTAAGAAAAATCTCTGAGACTTGAGAATAGATGTAGGGTAGTTACTTATGCAACCTGCATGCCAAAATACATGTGATCAAACATTTTTCAAGTATCATAGTTATGTAAAACATTTACTTCGTTGCTGCTGTTGGTTTTGTTGGTAGCATGTATTTCAAAAAGCTTTTGTTCCATGCTCCTGCTTCTTTTAAATATCAGTTTTATAGCATTATTTGTTATACATTAAGCATATCCAGACCAAATTCTTCAGTGCTGATCTTGTCAATTAATGTTATACCCATACAGGGTGGGAAGAGAGCAAGAGCCACATGCTGCTAAAATAAATAGCAGAATTTATCTACTGCCTCTGTGTAGCATTAGGGTTAACTTGAGTATTAATTACCGCTTTTCTGTTCTTCAAGGCTGAAGAAACTGGGAAAAGTACTGTTCAGTTCCTTAGACCTTCCTGTCAGTCCCTAATGCTCTGGTCCAAAGTGTTATCCTAATCCTGACAGAGCCTGTGTCTCCGTTTCCTCATACTGTGCATGGTCATTACCAGCTGACCATTTTTTTCCAATTAGGCCAATGCCCTGTAAACACATCTGAATTTTATTATCTGCTGTGGATGAATCTACAAGGTCCAGAGCAATGAGCAGGCTATCATTTATTTGCTAGAAACGTGACAGATTATCATCTCTATCACACATACCAGTGGCTCATCAGAGGGCAGCAGTCTCCACTCTTTGGCCAGAGAAAAGCCAGACTAAGTAATCATATCTGTATCTAAAAGTCAGCTGGATTTTTTTAATTTTTTTTTTTTTTTCCTTACAGTGGAGACTCTGAATGTAAGAAAGATTCTCATTCTGGTCCAAAATCTGGTCCCTTGAATTTGGAGATCTGGTTTTCAGTTCAGCAAATCCAGTAACACCAAACATTGCTCATCACATGCTTTACACACAAGGGCAATCCAGTGGAGCTACAACTATACACGAAGTCAAATGTATGCCTATAAATCAGCAGATGTATGGACTCAGCATGTTATTTTATTGCTGAACAGAGTGGTTTGGAAGTGGTGATATAGATAAAGGTCTAGCAAGATTTCAGAATAAGAACCACTAATTATTATTAATTCCAAGCAGTTTTGCAATTCTTCACTTCAAGCACACAAAAAAATATTAAATGAGGAAATAATTTTTGGTGCCACTGTACTAGCAGGAGTAATGCCTTTTTCAGGAATATTTTAAAATTACATTTGTAGACACAGTAGTATGCTTATTAGGTGTCATTACTGATGCAGTAAATAATATGACTTCCAGTGGCTTATCATGGCATAGCTCTCTTTCAGTTATTTTAAAGCAAAAGAGAGTTTAAATAAATTTCATGTCTAATTTTTTTGATCAGCTGTTCAGATAAATTGATACCATAAAAAGCTTTATCATGTTCTAGGAAAAAAAATGGCAAAAAATAATTTTCATATGATACCTCAAAGTGAATTGTTACTAAATATTGAAATTTTTAAAATATGAAACTACTGCTCTATGAGGGTTACAAACACTGTAAACCACTAAGCTGACTGAAGGTGAAAGGGGTGCTGTAGTACACATTCATTAACTTCCCTTCTATGGTGACAAAAAATTCAGCAAATCAGTTTTGCATCTGCAGTCTCCATTTAAAACTAAAAACATCTGCTCAGTGGCTGTTGAAATGCCACTCAGAATTAATTAATTTTATTGGGAGAGAAAAATACCTGTGTACTGCTTAGGAATGGTTTTGAAAGGATAAGCTTATATAAATTAGAAAGAACTGCACTGCAAAATATTAGAAATATTACAAAAGATTATTCTTTTTTTTTTTTTTTTATTGCTTATGCTCATTTATTTGGCTGTGCTAACACATCATAATGCCAGTATCTAGATTTCATCACTCACAATGCACGCTGAAGTTCCTCCTTTCCTGTAAGACGAATATTTTCCTGTTTCCTTTGATGGGAGTTTTGAAATAATGAATCCCTTCGGATCTCTGTTTGGCATGTTTTATCACATGCTAAGTGACTTGGCAAATGGAGCAACATGAGCTTAACACTATGTTATCACTTACATATGTTAAGAAATGGGTGTTTAAAAAAATCTTTTGGTTAAACGTTGGGAAAAATGTCACGTAGAACAACTGGAAGTATTTAAGGTTTGTGACAGTGCTTTTGGCCAGAATATAGTCTAGTAACACAAATGTGCCTGTCTTCTGCAGAGTCAGATCTGAGGTATTTCTACCAAATCTTTTTTCTGTGCAAAAGGTCTGTATGAAACAGTCCTATTAGGAGAACGCGCACTTGAGATTTGAACCAATCACTGCCATTAATGTATTCTTGCAAGTGCTAAGATTAAGGGAGTAATGAAAATCTAACTTTTACCTGTTTGTTTGTTACAACTAATAGCTAAAAAAATCACCTGTTTCCAACGCAAAGCCCAGAAAATGCTTTAAAGTTGTAAATTGACATTAACAATGTGTAAGTGTTGTAAATTTTGAGCCTATACTCCACCGTTCTTGAGGCTATTGTGCTTGACCAATGCCACTTTTTCTGAAAGGTTGCCTTTTCCAAGGAAAATGTCTTAATTTCCTGAGCAGGTGTAATTTTGCACCTCATTGCACGTTGTAAGTTAACCTAGGCTGCTTTTCTCGCAAGGGCATATAGTGGTAATTTAGCTGAAGCTATATTTAAACAACTTAAGCAATCTATTTCAGTGGTACATTTCTGTCTAAGATATGGTTGATTTAGATTTTTGTGCTGGCCTCCACATCCTTTCCTTGGAATTTGATTTGCTTCAGTGATGCCAACACAGAACATCTATGGGCTGTAAAGGAGTCTTTAAAAAGCTCAGTTGCATGGGAGTCACATCAGTCCATCAAGTGGTGAAGTACATCACTCTTGGCAAACTCCAGAATAATGTTTACATTTACCTGGTGTCTGCTGTGTTCAGTTTAACATCCTCATTCTCACTTCCTTTTCCTAAAATGAAAATTAACACTCATCTAGAAATGAGGAGAACTAGATGAGATTGGAGGGTTCTTTCCTTTTTGTGTGTCTTCTGACTCAGAAGGCAACGTAAGCACATGTAGAAATATCAATTTTTCCTGAAAAATCTCATTAATTTCCTGCAAAAAAATGCAAGACCCAAGATGTTTTTAAAGACTAAAGCTGATTTATATTTTAGTTTGTTATGACCTTTAACCCTTCTGGGGGCTTGACAGCATTTCAGTTTGATGCATGGTGCTCTCATGGATCATTAGCATCCGAGTCTGAAAGTACTTACTGAGTCCAAGAAAACAGTCACTGGGTCCATTGGAATGAAAATGTTGTAAGCTCACATTCACAAACACCAAGGTATCAAGCATCTCTTAAAACTCACTAGGGTGCTTTCCCTCGGTTCTCCAAATGAGAAGTTATTCAAGAACTCCACTTTCCCTCTCATTTCATGCCTGATAGGTTCATGAGACTTTGGTGAGACACTCTTGCACACCATGGGGTGATTCAGTAAATCTGGATCACAGAAGATAATGAAGCAACTGAGACACAGATACAGCATTGATAAATGTAAATACTGGGGGTTTTTTTGGTTTTTTTTTTACATCTCAGTCTAAAAGCAGGAAACGTCTTGATTTTCAATACATTTGATTTTTCTGTAAAGGATAACAAAGTGCAGCAAGGAGGGAAACTGTATTACCCTCTTTCTACGATGTCATTCATCTTTTGATTCTGTTCCTTCCCGAACTCCACAGTTCCCCTTTCCTGTTCCATCTCAACATATCTTCCCAAACTCAAATTCAGACATTTTCTGCCCCATTCTCTATGATTTTCTGTTGTTAAGTACTTTGGTCCCACAGACTGCAGCTTTTAGATAAGAAAAGCTGTCCTCTGACTTGTCTTCACTTTCTTTGCTGACACTACATCTACTTTCCCAATTCAACACCTTCCTCTTTCCTGACACTTACAAGGTTCAGAAAGCCTGTCTCCCATAGATTACAAAACTGTTTTAACTTTATTTCAATTGCCCACCCCTATATTCTTGACAACCTCCCTATGCCCCCAGTTGTAATCCTTGCCTTACAACAACTACTCTCATTTCAATTTGCAGTTTGTGTGCTTTTCAGGGCTCAAACAGTCCTGTTTGCTTAGCTGCAGCTAAACCTACATTTCTTCTGCAGCACTGCCCCTGCCTGAAGTCTGTGCTTTGTAAAGAGCAGATATACAAAGCACATTAAGCACCTGCAAAGAATTGACTGTGAATAACTGAGAGCTGGGGAGGACAGAACTCCTGAGGTGACACAAGGAGTATTGTGTAGGAGTGGAAGTTGGGCATGTATGCACTGGGATGAGTGCAAGTGTATAAACACGTGAAAGTAAAATGGAGAGTCAAGCAAAATCTGATCAGAGGGTTAATGATTTACCTCCCACATAAGATTTAGTAAACCAAATAGAGCACCCAATTTTCCTAAGTACTTCTCTCCATTTTGCTTGGGCCCATAGTGCTCTGGCTGTGAATATGAACTGTTGACAAAAGAACCCTGGTTGAGCAGCCAGGGTGGTGGTACCCAGACACAGCTTTGGCCACCTGAACACGTATAGATTACTTATGTGTGTGGAGCAAGGCAGATGCAGGACACTTTGGATATGCCGCTCAATACCTTGCAGATGATCTGTGTGTTTCCTGCAATTCTTGTAATATCCAAATATGCTGAACTGACTGCATACTTGCAGTTCAATTTTCATAGCCTAGTCTTGTCAGAGCTGCTGGATAACACAATTTAACTACCTTTGCTCAGCAAATATGTCGAATAAGTGGGTGGATTTTCTTCTCCAGGCAGGTAGCAAACATGTTACCTGTTTTGCACAGCATTCTCCTAGAGAAATTGCTTGCCCATGGCTTGGATGAATATACACTTTGCTGGGTAGAAAACTGGCTGAATGGTCAGGCTCAAAGAGTTGTGGTGGGTAGTGAGTTGGACTGCGACCTGGTTGAAGGAAGGAAGCCAGAGAGTTGTGGTCAATGGGGCAGAGTCTAGTTGGAGACCTATATCTAGTGGAGTGCCTCAAGGGTCGTTACTGGGGCCGGTGTTACTCAATATATTCATCAATGATTTGGATGAGGGAATAGAGTGTACTATCAGCAAGTTTGCTGATGACACCGGGCTGGGAGGAGTGGCTGACACGCGACAAGGTTGTGCTGCCATTCAGTGAGACCTGGACAGGTTGCAGAGTTGGGCAGGGAAAAATTAATGAAATATAACAAGGGAAAGTGCAGAGTCTTGCATCTGGGTAGGAACAACTCCAGGTTCCAGTATAAGTTGGGGAATGACCTGTTAGAGAGCAGCGGAGACGAAAGGGACCTGGGGGTCCTGGTGGACAGCAGGATGACCATGAGCCTGCACTGTGCCCTTGTGGCCAAGAAGGCCAATGGCATCCTGGAGTGTATTAGAAGGGGGTTGGTTAGTAGGTCGAGAGAGGTTCTCCTTCCCCTCTACTCTGCCCTGGTGAGACCACATCTGGAATATTGTGCCCAGTTCTGGGCCCCTCAGTTCAAGAAGGACAGTGAACTGCTGGAGAGAGTCCAGCACAGAGCCACAAAGATGATTAAGGGAGTGGAGCATCTCCCTTATGAGGAAAGGCTGATGGAGCTGGGTCTCTTTAGTTTGGAGAAGAGGAGACTGAGGGGTGACCTTATTAGTGTTTACAGACTGGGTTAGGGAACAATTAAGTAGTCTGGACGTCCATAAATCCATGGGTCCAGATGGGATGCATCCGCGGGTGCTGAGGGAGCTGGCTGAAGTCATTGCTAGACCGCTATCCATCATTTTTGCCAAGTCTTGGGAAACGGGAGAGGTGCCCGAGGATTGGAGGAAAGCAAATGTCACTCCAGTCTTTAAAAAGGGCAAGAAGGAGGACCCGGGTAATTATAGACCGGTCAGCCTCACCTCTGTCCCTGGGAAAGTAATGGAACAGCTTATCCTTGGTGCCATCTCAAGGCACATCAGGGATAAGAGGGTCATTAGGGGCAGTCAGCATGGCTTTACCAAGGGTAAGTCATGCTTGACCAACCTCATAGCCTTTTATGAGAATGTAACAAGGTGGATGGATGATGGCAGAGCGGTGGATGTGGTCTACCTTGACTTCAGTAAAGCCTTTGACACAGTCCCTCACAGCATCCTCACAGCTAAATTGAGGAGGTGTGGTCTCGACAATAGAGTAGTGAGGTGGGTTGCAAACTGGCTTAAAGAGAGAAGCCAGAGAGTGGTGGTCAATGGTGCGGAGTCCAGTTGGAGGCCAGTATCTAGTGGAGTGCCTCAGGGGTCAGTACTGGGGCCAATATTATTCAATATATTCATTAATGATTTAGACGAGGGAATTGAGTGTACTATCAGCAAGTTTGCTGATGACACTAAGCTGGGAGGAGTGGCTGACACGCCAGAAGGCTGTGCCGCCATCCAGCGGGACCTGGACAGGCTGGAGAGTTGGGCGGGGGATAATCTGATGGAATTTAACAAGGGAAAGTGTAGAGTCCTGCATCTGGGCAGGAACAATCCCAAGTTCCAGTATAGGTTGGGGCATGACCTATTAGAGAGCAGTGTAGGGGAAAGGGACCTGGGGATCCTGGTGGACAACAGGATGATCATGAGCCAGCACTGTGCCCTTGTGGCCAGGAAGGCTAATGGCATCCTTGGGTGTATTACAAGGGGGGTGGTCAGTAGATCGAGAGAGGTCCTCCTTCCCCTCTACTCCGCCCTGGTGAGACCCCATCTAGAATATTGTGTTCAGTTCTGGGCCCCTCAGTTCAAGAAGGACAGGGAACTGCTGGAGAGGGTCCAGCGTAGGGCAACAAAGATGATTAAGGGAGTGGAGCATCTCCCTTATGAAGAAAGGCTGAGGGAGCTGGGGCTCTTTAGTTTGGAGAAGAGGAGACTGAGGGGTGACCTTATTAATGTTTATAAATATATAAAGGGTGAGTGCCATGAGGATGGAGTCAGGCTCTTCTCAGTGGCAAACAATGATAGGACAAGGGGCAATGGGATCAAGCTGGAACACAAGAGGTTCCACTTAAATTTGAGAAAGAACTTCTTCTCAGTGAGGGTAACAGAGCACTGGAACAGGCTACCCAGGGAGGTTGTGGAGTCTCCTTCCCTGGAGACATTCAAAGCCCGCCTGGACACATTCCTGTGCGACCTCACCTAGGCGTTCCTGCTCCAGCAGGGGGATTGGACTAGATGATCTTTTGAGGTCCCTTCCAATCCCAAACATACTGTGATACTGTGATACTGTGATAAAGGGTGAGTGTCACGAGGATGGAGCCAGGCTCTTCTCAGTGACAACCAGTGGTAGGACAAGGGGCGATGGGTTCAAACTGGAACACAAGAGGTTCCACTTAAATTTGAGAAGAAATGTCTTCACAGTGAGGGTAACAGTACACTGGAACAGGCTGCCCAGTGGGGTTGTGGAGTCTCATTCTCTGGAGACATTCAAAACCCAGCTGGAAGCCTTCCTGTGTAACCTCATCTAGGTGTTCCTGCTCTGGCAGGGGGATTGGACTAGTTGATCTTTTGAGGTTCCTTCCAATCCCTAACATTCTGTGACTCTGTGATTCTATGAATGGATTGAAAACCAGCTGGTGGCTGGTCACAAGTGGTGTTCCCCAGGGCTCAGTATTGGAGCTGGTTCTGTTTCATATCTTTATCAATGATCAGGACATCAGGATGAGGGGATTAAGTGCACCCTCAGTAAGTCTACAGATGACACCAAATTGAGTGGGATTGTTGATCTTCTGGAGAGTAGGAAGGCCATACAGAGAGATCTGGACTGGCTGGATCTAGGGGCTGAGGCCAATTGTATGAGGTTCAACAAGTCCAAGTGCTGGTTCCTGCCCTTGTGTCACAATAACCCCCATGCAACGATACAGGCTTGGGAAAGAGTGGCCTGAAAGCTGCCTGAGGAAAAGGACCTGGGAGTGATGGTCCACAGCTGGCTGAACATGAACCAGCAATGTGCCCAGGTGGCCAAGAAGGTCAACAGCATCCTGGCTTGTATCAGGAATAGTGTGTCCAGCAGGACTAGGGAAATTATCATACCCCCATACTTGGCACTGATGGGGGTCCACCTCAAATCCTGTGTTCAATTTTGAACCCCTCACTACAAGAAAGACATTGAGATGCTTGAGCATTTCCAAAGAAGAACAATGAAGCTGCTGAAGGGTCCAGAGAACGAGTCCTACAAGGAGTGGTTGAGGGAACTGGGGTTGTTTTGCCTGGAGAAACAAGCATGAGGGGAGACCTTCTTGCTCTCTGCAACTACTTGAAATGAGGTTGTAGCATGGAGGGTGTTGATCTTTTCTCCCATGTAACAAGTGATTGACAAGAGGAAACAACCTCAAGTTGCACCAGTGGAAATTTAGATTGGATATTAGGAAAAAATTCTTCACAGAAAAGGTTGTCAGGTGTTGGAACTGACTGCTCAGGACAGTGATGGAGTCACGACCCCTGGAGGTATTTAAAAGCTGTGTAGATGTGGTGCTTAATGACATGGTTTAGTGGTGGACTTAGTACTCTTTGATTAATGGTTGGACTTGATGATCTTAAAGGTCTTTTCCAACCAGAATGATTCTATGATTCTATACATATCAGCCCTTGTAGCTTCTCACTCATTTCCCAGGAGGTGCAGGGAGCACCAGTACCTTACAAGAGATCAGGCTATGGTGAGTACTCAGGAGAGGGAACAAGAGAGCTGTTAGCATGGTCCATTTAACAATTTGTTTGATATGAGTATTTCCATGCACTCTCAAATCTGACCTGACTTCTCATTAAAACATATTCTTAAGAAAGTCACTATCAGTCATCCAGTTAGATGAAGTCATTAGCAAGCATCCAAAAAGGAAAAGAGATGGAAGCTTGTGCATTATCTCAGCTGTGGCTTCCAGCCCTGGCTGGGGAAACCACTTCTGCAAGGGAGCTGGGACTCAAGTAAGGGACTACTGGAGGGTCATTACATATCTGTTTGTATCTTATCCATCAAGTAAGCCCCTGGGATCCACACTGTGGAATGCAGACACATTCCTGATGTCCCCTGTCCCTTTGAGGTAGGTCAAACAGAACATACTCTATTTGGGCACTTCCTAATGGATTTCACGGCCTGGAACCTTCACGGAGTCAGTGAAGGCTCAGAGTTTCTGGATGCCTCTGAAAAAGCACTTGCACTCTGCAATGTGCTATACGTGCTGTAAACCAATTTACAACTAAGAACATACACACAGGTGGTGCAATAGCTTGTGTTATAAAAAGAGCTCATTATGTACAACATATTTGATTTATGCAATTTAGTAAAACACCCTACTGTTTTGAGTTCACTCATCACTGGTGTATCAGCACAGCAGACTGGAGTCACAGGAGGAAATTATAATAAACACCTATAAATCTGTAAAGGAAAACAAAAAAAAAAACAGGCAAAACATATCATATACAAAGACTTCTGGCAGCTATTGTGGGCTGAGTGAAATAGCCTCATCCAATGAAAGATGCAAATCCTTATGTAGATCTCAGATATTTAGGCCCAAGATTATACTTTTTAAAATCACACTCAGTTGCTCATCCAGGCTGGAGATAACTTTTTTTTCCATTTTCCTTTAACTTTGTGGAATTATTCACTGTCATGCCTTTTTGTGTTCCCAGAATTACCTTGTTCTCATAACTTGTGGAGATTTTCCTTTTTGTGCCATTTTGCTGATATATCTTCAGGTATTTCTTCTTTGTAAATGCACGCTGCTCATGGATATTTATTTATTTAATGGTTAGATCAACAGGGCAGTAATGTTAAGGCTAAGTATTTTCCTCTGTGCACTTTTACATTTTCTATGTGGTTTGTTATGTATCCTTTTTTATTGATAATTTCAATAGTTTGTATTTTTTCTCATTTATTAAAATGAGTGATGTGTAGTACAAGTAAATAATTATTTGTTTGGTCTGCAGATTTCAGCAGCCATTGCATTGTGCTCTTTACACAGAGGTTGTTTTTAGTTTCTTTTAATTCACCTTCTCCAACCCTCACAGTTGCTTTTTTTTTTTTTTTTCTATTATGGCTGTTCAACTCCCTCTCAGTTCCTCTCATTTCTTAATCATGAGTCTTTTTTTTTTGGGGGGGGGAGGGTGACCACGTCAATTTCTCTGTAAAAGCAGTGAAATTTCAGCCTATATATATTTAAAGACATGGATTTTGAATTGGGCCTACATTTTCATTAGATAGGTCTCACACTTTCTGTTGTATTCCTCTGTTCAGATGCTGATGTTATGTTAACATTGAATTATTTTATGGAATCTTGCACATAATTTATCTCTTGCTATTTATGTCCTTTTTTCAAAGAATATTTCTTAAGACTAGGAACCAAGTTAGGAAAACAGTAAGTTTCTTAACTTGTAAGTTAGATCTACACAGCAGTTTTTTGCTTTTCAGATAAAGTTTTGGATGCAAAATATCACTGTTTTCACATGAGGTTGTCATGCAGAAGCCTGCTGCTGCAGAGGACATTGTTACGGTGCCATTGGTGTGCTATGATTATCCATCACCCACAGCATTGCAGACAGACAAAAGATTAGTTAAAAACACAGCAGAATTTTAGTGTTTCTATTCCCTGTAACAAGCACTAATATTTATAATTAAGCTGAACAACATATATTCTGATCTTCATAGAAGTAGCAGTACAGTCATTAGAAGAGCAGCTTACTGCAGGCCTAATGTCACTTTAAACTCTGAAGACATTCAGTTTTGCTCACACACCAAGAAACTGCGGACATCTTAAGCCACTTCAATGCTAACCCATGAGACAAATATTTTGGGAATTGTGCCAAATACACAGGGGCACAGCCCCTGAGTGTGTGGGCTGCTGTGGCAATGACCACAGTGGGTTTTGACCGGCAGACGAGAAGATCATGAGGAAGGGCATAGAGGTGAAGGCACTGCACCAAAAATGGGGAGATATGGACACTGGGGCAAGGATTTGGGGTGGGAGGAAACAGATCAGTTCTCACATTCAGCATGTGGGACTCAATGGCCTCAAATGACAAAAAATGTGTGTTTAGTCAGGCATGTTCCCAATACAATGACTTTTGATGGATGTGACTTGGAATGAGAGTTCAGCTAGGCTGAAATGCATAACCAGTACTGTGAGGTGCTGCGTGGACCTGGATTTTGTGTCTTGCTGGATCCATTACCTCTAGAAGTCAGATCTTTGCTGAATGCACAGTATTTACTTGACAGCTGTGGAATTTAGTCTGGAAGACAAACATAACATTGAATGCTAAAGCTGGGCAAAGTCTTTGCTATTATCCAATCTGCTGCATAAAAGATATAAGCTGTAAAACAGACAAACAAACAAACAAAACCAACCAAAAAAAACCAAAACACAAACCAAACAATAACAACAAACAGTGACAAAAAACCAAAAACCATACAAACTCTGCTACATTTTTACATGAAATCTATGGTTAAATTTTGAGACAGGTTTTTCTTTTCATAGAACTAACTAACCTTGGTTAAAAATTTTGGACAACAGTAAGTTGTCTGTATTCTTAATGCATCTCAGCATGAGAACTTTTGAGATAAAGTGTAATTCCTTTCATTTCACTTCTTCTCAGAACCACAAAATTTGAAACAATTAGATTTTTCTTAGAAAATGAAAAGCAGACATTATATCAACTCTGAGATGATGGGAACCATGACTAGGGCAGAAAGGTCAGATAGAATGCTACAGTTATTACATATTTGGTTTCTTAAAAGCAGGGTTTTCTTCAAAATAAGTATTATTATCCAAGACATGACCCTTCTACTATAAATCCAAATATGTTAATTTATACTGCATTAATCTTTGCTATTGAGATTGTAAAAATTTTGATTGTAAAAGCAGTACTGCTAAAGTAATCTCCATTTCTGTTATTTTATTTTTGCTCTGGCAGCGTTTGTCAGAAAGCAAGGCAATTTGTGGTGAAATGAACCTGGCCAGTGCATAACTAAATGCTTGTTTAAGTTTTAGGTTGATGTGCAGTTTGACTGTAGTCTCCAATGGGGCCATTTTCAGAGTTCAGGGATGAAAATAAAGTCAGCTTCTATTTTACAAAAAAACAATAAATGTATCTACAAAAATAACAGTTCTGTTATGATTTCATAACAAAATTCAATTTCAACAAACTAAAATGTGTGTTACAATTTAGAGCCCGTCGAAAGTTTATTTTTCCATACAGCTTTTAAATACAGATTTTACTAAAATAAAAGCCTATGAGGCATCAACACCAATTTTCCTCTGAATACGAGTGAAGAAAATTAGGTTTATGAATCCACTACTGAATGTTGCATGTAGTTTTAGCAGCTGTGGAATACTGTTTTCCAGGTTTCAATTATCAACACCTGATAGTGATAGCTCTGATGTCCCAAGGAACTCTACCTTAAATTTTGAGTTCAAGTAAGATGTGTTTATTTTTTTCTGGACACATACATACACAAGCTTAAAAACATGTGCTCAAGAGTAATAAATAAAGTGAAATATATACATTATAGGTAGCTGGGAGATGTCATATTTAGTAAATATCTAATTGCATAGCTGTTAAATATCACAGTGTTAATTGTCCTCTTGAGAGACTGGTGTTTTTTTCCAAGCCTGGGTTAGGATTAGAAAATGTTGCATCTTGTCATACGGTGGTATTATTCAGTAAGAGTGGTTTATAGTGTTACACCTTATGTCTTTAATTGTCATTTGCCTTTCATCATGTTAAGTCTAGACAGGTTAACTTTCCTGCAATAACTTTTGATATATAGATAATCCTTAGTAAATAATTTTTGCATGGATTTGTTGACAGCAGTGACATTGTTCCATTTACTAGGATACACATTACAGACTGTGAAACAGTGGTTATTTTCCTTGGAAACTGAGATATCTGAGTCATTTCCATGCTGCATGGAGGGGGGCTGTTGACAGAGGATGCCATGGAAGATGCCCTGTGCTCAACTTACTCTTTAGCTTCTCAGTGCAATTACTCAGAAAACTAAAGATTTCTACTCCACACAATTTATGCATTTCTATGTGTGTCACCAGGTTACTACAGGCAGGGAGAGGAAGCATTGTTCAAATACGAGGAATTAAAGTGGGAAGTATGCTGCTGGTGAGAGCCCACCATCCCTCTGTGAAAGGCAACCTCCAGGAAAGGCAAGGCACAAGTAGCATGGGGAGGCTTTGACACTAATAATGTTAGCTATGACTTTCCTCGGGCAGAACTATTTTATTGAACTAGCAGATTTTTTTCCCCCTCTTTTTTTGTTTATCCTTTAAACCACATGTGGGGATTATAGACTTAATTTTGCCAAAGAGTATGAAGAAATTTGATATTGATTTGAAGAAATGTGATAACATTTAAACATTATTTTCCTAATGAAAAATGTGCTCCATGATAACTAGTAGCAGCGTGCCTTAAGAATCCTATAATTGATTTTACAATTTGTTTGTTTGCTTTTTCAGAGATGGCAAAGCTTATAGAATAATGAAGTGGTGAGATAAACTGTTCAAAATCAATCAGAACTTGAGATGGCTGAAAACCTTCTCAAAGTAGTGAGAAAGTTCAAGCTTGGAAATTAACTAGCTCATAACAACATTCATCTAATGCCAGACAATCCTGGTAAGAAAGAAAATGAGTTTGTGAAATGGAAGAGATTACAACACCACTGGGTAACTAAATAAGATTTTACAAGCTGGAATATTATTCTCAGTTCATTTTGTGTAATACAGAGACAAGAAGATACAAAGGCACGTGACACTGCTGTAAAAGTCTAAAGTGGTTTCTTCAGACTTCTGTAGGTGAAGGAAATATCAAAGAGATTGGACCTGTTTCCTATTAGCATAGATACATAGGGTGAGACTGAAGAAAAACACAGGAAACCTTCTGTAAGAGGTGACTAAGTTAGTTATTCTCTCATGTATTACAGCAGTGTCTTCCAATGAATCTGAGAACAAATGGTTTAAAAATTATTTAAAAATATATAATCAGCCCACAGAACTCTGGGCCAAGATGTTAAGAGCACAGAACCCTCAAGCTTTAAAATATAAGTCAACTCCTTGGTGGCTGGAGCCGGAGAAAAGTTCTCAATGGGTTCATGCGTCTCCAAATGCACGTTCCATTTTTGTCAGATGCACCCGTAGCTGGCTGCTGTTAGAGACAAGATATGGTATCACTTGTCTGTTGTGGGATGAGGTAATCTATGCTCCACTGTGTTCTTAAGAGGAAGGGAGAGTCCACTAACATGCAGGAATCTGCTTTGGAATCACTCTTTTCCAGACTGAACTTTTTAAGCCCTCCAGTAGCTGTTCCAAAGGCAGGAGTTCTCCACTTAATGTGAAACAGGTCTCAGAAAATACATCCAGATAGAGCAAAGGAAGAGAAAAATCACTGAGATGAGCTGAACAGATAGTGGGATGAAGTTATCTTGTTGCTTTCAAAATGGAATGTTGGGATAAAGTAAATCCAGATATCAAAATACATGTGAGATCTAAAATTCTTTCAGATGTCTAAAATCGCTAATTTCATAGAAATTACCAAAAAGAGAGTGATTTTCAATTCTAAAAGCACAACATCATGTGTTTAAGACATCACAAAATGTATGAAATTTCTTCATGTTTTTAGTAGTGGTTTTTGTGAATGTGTTTTGTATGTTATTTAATGTTGTTTATTTATTTTTTAGATTTTTCAGATTGGCAATTAAGTTATTTATAGTTCAAGACTGTGAACAGAACTGTCCTTCCACAGTCTGCAGCATGAAGAAAAGAATAATCTTTGTCTTACTCTTCTCTCTCTCTCTCATAAATTATTTGGCTTGCAGTTCATCCTTTCATATGTAGAATAAACTTTCAAGATTCCTCAAGCACTGCTTTAAAGTCTGATCCTGAAACCAAAGCAAAAAATCACAGGAATTTCAGTAAATTCTGGATTCGCCATACCGTACACTATCAATCATTTTTTTCTTTTTCACAGGCCTGCAACCACTTTGCTGCCATGTAGAAGATATTGATGTGGAAATACTTTGCAAGGTAAATTAGCAGAGAATGCAAAATGCCTTGCAGTAGTACCTAATTAAAACAAATAAAAAGATACCGGACAGGTATAGCTTCGCATTTCACTGTATTTTACTTCTGTATTGAGAAAGCAGATTTCACTCTGGTCAAAGTTGTATATAGAATTATTCTGTCAATTAAACATATATATCATTACTTAATATGTATTACACACATATTTATGGGTAGGGCTTTTTTGGCCTATATTGCTTTTAGAGGTCTGTTGGTTTTCAGTACCACAGGGAAAATGAGATGTGCATCTTGCTTTTCTAATATACACTTATGCTGTTTTTTCATGGTGTTCAAAAGAAATGAAGGACAATGTAGGAGAAAATAGAGGTTTTTAGACAAGATCTTTATTAAAATATTAGAATTGACTATTGAGATTATCATGTTTCCTTTTCTGTAATTTCTCCCGCTAAATCAAATGTGTCCAGACCATAAGTTTGTCTCAAAGAACATGACATTAATGCTTCACATCTAAATTATACTCTTGTGGTTTTATTTTTTCCCTTTTTGAAGAGGAGACTCAAAACCCCTCTTGTGCATTTTATGAACCATCTCTAGCGGCTGTTTTCTGTATTGTTGCATTTAGTGACTGGATGTCTAATAGCTTAACATAAAGGAGAACAAGTTTGTTTCTAAATTTCTCCTCCTACATAATTACATTTAGAGCATGTGAAATTTTGAACTTGTGAGAAGATATATTTATTATGTAAATATGTTATGTGGCATGTGTTATAATTGTTTAACTCCATTGTCAGTTCCTTGACCTTTTTCAGGAGAAAAGATCAAGCGAGAAATGAAATCTAAGGAGAAGACAGAAAGATCCAAATGTAGTACAAGCCCCCCTATTTTGGCAAGTTTTTCAGCACCGTACCCAAGGGGTTGTTCCCAGCCAGAAGAACACTTTGGCAAACAGAAGTCTTAAATAGCAGACACATCTGCTGTGAAATTTTGGCTGTTGATGAGCCAAAGAGAGCTGGTTGAGGACCAAGTAATTTTAATGTATGCTGAAAGACATATATTTCTGATCTGGTTTGGGATTTGGGGTATTTCACTGTCAAACTGATGATCTAACAGTGAGGGTGTACAAGAGACAGAGATTTCCATCATTACTGTAACGTACTGAACGTTGTAGAATAATTATCAATAAAACAAAACACTGTGATGACTTGTGAAGGAATGTGGTCTCAGTTACCATGACACCCTGGGGTCATTTAAAGAACAGAGTATTATTCAGTATTCATGTAGGAAAAAAAAATCTGAAATATTGCAACTGCTTGATTCACAATTGCTCTGGAGGGAAGGTCTGTGTATTACTTTATACTTCTATAGTACCCTGCACAATAAATATTAAGCACTTCCAAACATTTATGAACTATGCTTGCTAACCTCAAAACACATACTAGAAAGCAGCATTATTGTCTCTAATTTTCATGGAAGATAAAGTGAAAGATTCACAATTAACCATAAGAATATCACTGTCATGATGAACTTGGCCTTTTTGGTGCATGAGTCATCTTTTTTGTTGGATGAATTGTACCCAAAATAATGGAGCTTTAACTCCTGTCTGAGGGTCATACTGTGGTATAAATAACAATAGTTGGGGAAGAAACCTGTAGCAGAAACAGAAATGTATGCCTCAGGATTTTCAGCATCTAGAGATTCCTTGAATAAGATGACTCACCTTCACTTTACTGGATAGTTAATCAGGCCTATTTAATTTTTAAATATAAAAGTACAGTTGTTTCTTGGAAAGTATCTTGAGGTTAGACAGCAGTAGTTGTTGCAGGAGATGCAGACACTCTCTTTTAAAACTCCTGTTTGTGACTGCTGGAAATAGCTCATATGGTGTGGAGCCTTGAGTCAAAGGATGCTCCATTCTCACCACACTTCTGCTGCTCTCTTCAGTGATAGCAAAAAAAGCTGGGATGCCTGGGGCCTTTTTGCTTAGGTGACCAGTGTCAGGTAGATTTGTAAAAAGAGACAGTTCACCTGGGTTTCATTAGCAGAATGAAAAAGGAACTTACCCAGCTCTCCTGCTGGGGAGGGCAGAGCTAGTGCAGAAGGCCACCCTGCAGTTTCTGCCCACAACTTCCTGGCCGGTTTTTCCAGTAAACATTCATTTTTGGAGTGGTTTCATTGCTCAGTAGGTTTCTCTCACTAATGAGGGAGCCTTAATAGGCAGGAAATCTAGAAAAATAAATAAACCTTGTCCTCCAGCATTCATTCAAGGTGAAGTGACCTCTAGCCATGAGACAGAAGGACCTGCTTTTGGCTTGGCTTTGTTTGTTGTATCCTGGACCTTAGTTATTTCTAGGGGATTTTGTTCCATCTGTGTTTGAAGGAAAATTTGGTTTTGCACGCTTAGGAAAGTCTTGGTCTTGACCAAGTAGAGCTTTGTCAAGGTGTATTAAGAAGTAAATAACATAACAGGTTGTAATTATGGGCTTTTGAAAACTAAGACAGAGTTTGAGTAGCATTATCCTGTTGGTGGTGGATGGCAGGAATGAAGAGAGGTGATCAAAGGGCTTGCTGCTTTGGGCAAATCCAGTTTATTCCTGTAGGATTACACACTTAAGTATTTTGGAGAAAACTTTGTTTCCTGAAAAAATAGGTAAGCTACAAGTATTTAACCAGCTTGACACCCATGACGACTTTTTAACTCTTGCTATATGTGACCACTATGAAATATTCTTTCCCCCTTCCCACGCACTGATGTTTGTACTTTAGTCTCAGTTAGATGTTTCCACAATAAATTTGTGGAAAATGTTGAGAGATCAGAAATTGAATTTCTATCCCTTCCACAACTAAAATAACAGTAAGAGTCCACTTGACATTCCATACCTGCTATACACTTCCAAGTTTCTGACACAGTGTTTAAAAAAGAAGCTTTGAAACGTGAGCCTTGCTTTGCAGAAAGCACTTTAATCACAGTCCGGAAAAATAAAAACCTGCACCTGGCCATTACCTTTGACCATCCCCCAAAGGGGTGCAACATATAAAACTAGGTTTTCTTGCCTCTCCCACACTCACATGAGAAACTAGCCAAAGAAAAGAAAAGATACATGAGCACTCCATCCCTTGTTGTTGTATAACTTGTACTAGTGCACCACACAGCTTACTGCCAAGTCAGACAGGACACTTGTCTTGTGATGTTTCTGCAGATATTAAGGATTTCAGACAGCGATACTCTCCAGGTATCGGCTGCCCATATCCTCCGAAACATTTTCAGAAAAGAATAGTCCCAACCATCTGATGTAAATGTTTGTTCATTCATTTGGTAGTCAGAGTTTTTCTACAATAACTTGCAGGCTATTCATTAAAACACAAGTATCTTTTACAGAGACAGCATTAATGGAGCAATAAAAGTAGAGTATGTGCTCAAATGCCTCATAGTTGTTTATTGACCCAGTTGTCAGTGCTGTTTTCCAGAAGAAGGTGGCTGAAATGCTGCTGGATCTGCTGCAGTCCATCTGGTGAGGAGGGAGTTTGAGAGGAACACCACCCTTCACTGCCAAGATTAGTAGATGCAGTTTTTCAGTGTAAGTAATAAAGTCGTGCCTGAGCAGTTCCTCTGGGCTATTTCATCAATATAACAATGTTCACCTGACTGAAACGGGACAGATGTACTTAATGAGGATCTTCATGAGACAACGGACCTGTGCCTGTCAGGAAGATTAAATCAAAGAAAATAACTTGGGCAAACTGCTGATCTGTGCTTTGGCAGAGGCTCGTTACAAATTTGAAGCAGGAGAGAAAGGGCTCAGAAGCATTTTCAGGCTCTGGGAAAAAGAACTGCAAGCAGAAATCACTTGCATTTTATTTGGCCCTCAGCTGCTTGGAGGAGGCCATATGATGGAATGAGCAGGAGGAGAGTGAGTTCATTCCCTCTAAAGGGGCAGAAATCATGATTCTTCATACAGGGAAAGGAGGAGCTTCTATTTTAATTTGTTGAGAATAGCCAAGGAATCTAGTAATTATTCTGGCCAGGTTTACACTAGAAGGACATTGTCAAGTACTTTATAAAACAGATTATAAAACTCTTCAGCACTTTCTTTTAAATACAGGAAAATAATTTTTCCATTACCAGTTGCAGTCTTCACCATTTGGCAGCAATTTGTTCCTCCTCCCCACTTTATATTTAAAAAATGCCATTACACATACATTACACATTGAATCTGTTCTTCAGTGGCTTGTAAGTTCACCTCTGAAACTATTAGATTTAGATGAAGGGAGAAAAAAAAAAGTGGTAAAGGGAAAGGAAATTAAAATGTTGGTAACAGAATTGCATCTTTTTGGATATTCCTTTGGCCACGATGGTCATTACAAAAGCTGGTATGACATAGGAAAGACTACTGTTTAAATTACGTGTTTTACCTTTCTGAAGGACAGGTTGTTAGAATCACATTCAACAAACAATAACTTCACCGACAGGAGCTAATGGGAGTGAGAGGGTTGATGACAGGGTCGCGGGATGATTAGGAAGAAACTGTGAATGGGAGAGTTTGTCTTCTAGTTATGGAAATGTGTCCTGCGGCAGCCTCCCTGTGTCTGCTTGTGTGTGTATGCATAGAGGGGTTGAAAAGGAGGGATGCAGCTCCCTTAGCCTCCTCTAGTAAATCTGTCACCAAAAGACTGAAAATTAACTTCTAGTGAAAGGACAGCTCCAGAGAAGGGAGAGTTAAATCTCTATTCCTAAAGACCCTCACCCCCTTTTCATCTCAACATTCTACTGTATTATATAAAGTATCTCAATACAGGGATCAATTCCATGCTTCTTTTCAATATCCTGAATTTAGCAGTTCTTTCTAGCCCTGCCATGACTCCAGGAAGCCTGCATTGTGTCCCCTCTCTGGTCAGTAGGAATGGCATCCTTTGAAATATTGGTCTCAAGCCTTTACCTCTCCCAGTGTAGAAAAGCCCAATTCTCTCAATATTTGAGACAGTCTCAGTTTTCTGTGTCTGCACAGCAGTTCTTGGGTTTCTCTTGGGAGCAGCTGGCAGCTTTCTTCAGGCAAAATATTAAGAATTGACATCTGCAGTAACAGAGGGTGGGGAAGGGCTGGCTAGAAAGCAGCTTTCTAACAACAACAACAAAGGATCTGTGCTTATTGTGGAGCACAAGCTGAATGTGAGCCAAGAATGTTGTGAAAAAGGCACTCTAGGAGGCATATTGTCTGCACAACACATTAAGTAGTTCTTCAAGTCTTCTTGAAGCTCTTGAAGCCTCAGCTGAAACACTAAGTATTATTTAAGGTACTGCAATTAATAAAGGATGTGAAACAGTTGTACAGAGACCAGAAAAGAATACTGAGAATAATCAGATCTTGAAAAAAAAAGGGCTTCAAGAGAATAACTGAACAAGGGTGGCTTAGCTTAGAAAGCAAGAAAACTGAGGGAAACATGATGACTGTCTCCAGTATATCAGTTGAATAAAAAAAAGGAATAAAATGCACTTTTTATGTGCTACCTATAAGAAATAATGGGTCTGTATTGCAGAAAGTAAGATTCAGATGAGATCAAAAATATTCTCATTGCTGAGAATCATATGTCTGTGGAATAATTTATCTAATAAATGTGTAAATTGCTCTCCGGTAAAAGTACATATAAAGAAACATGTTAAACAGATGCTGATAAGAATGACATCCACAGATAATGGAATAAATGGCATCCTGAATTTCCTTCTATTCTTATTGCCTATTTTTTTCATCTTAGCTATAAACGACAAAGCACAGTAAAATGCAAGGCTTTTCAAAATGTCCATATATATATATATATATATGTATATGCATTTCATATATTTGCCCATGTTATGTTGGAATGGAAGGTAAGCCCAAATTCTTCAGACTGTTCCAGCATGGATCATTGTATAACAATCCGAAAGACTTCCTATTGGAAAGAGAAAAAGACTTTTTATCTGGCCTGGGTCATTAGTTCTCCAAGTCTTTATGCTTTTAAATGAGTTTGGTAGGCTGAAAAAAAGTTGACTTGAGCTATAGCTCTCCCAGGATTTTCTTGTAACCTGCAAGTTTTCCCTGTTAGCTGTCTTTTCCTCATCTAGTGATGAATTATGAAGTCTGCTAGAGAATACAGGAAAGAAGATAATGACCCTTCTTTCCTGTGTTTTTTTTTCTTGATTATTTATATATAAGCTGTACAGGAGACCCTTACTCATCAAAACACTGTGTTCTGCACATAAATCATGGAACATAGCTACATCTGTCCCTACAATTTTTGAAATATAAAGATTTTTAAATGTTACTACACAATCCACAGCATTTTACGTCTGACAGAAACTACAGACTAACCTGTTAATTTCTGCCCTATTTCCTCTTTCTAAATGTTTTTTTTTTTTTTTTTAATTGAATAAAGACTAACCTGAAGGAAAGCAAGCTATGAGGGCAATTTTTTTCCTCTCTCAAAATAATTTCTCAATCTGGCCCTTAATATATAGCAATGTGAATGAAAAAATATGACATTTCTTCAAATGAATTGAATCTATAGAAAATAAGTCAAGAGGATTAGAGTATTACTTTCAGGTCAGTTCAGGCTTACTGTTTAGCTTTTGTGGAAAAACTAAATGTGACAGGTATAAACAACCTGTTGCAAGTTGAATCATTGTGGTATCTCATTATAGTTCTGATGGTAACATGTCTTCTTTAAGCCTGAAAATCATATTATGCAATTCAATTATGTGGTTTGCAGATCACTTAACTTCATAGCAATAGCACTTGTAGTTTACTTTTTTTTTTTTACATATAATTTTTAGAGCTAAGGAGATCAATGGAGTTATAGAAAATCATGTTTCAAACTATGTATTTAGGTTCTATATACCTATAATACCGATACAGGTGATTATTTCTTTAAAACATGCATTGATTTCTGAATCAATTTACTACAAACCAGGCCATCCAGAGGACAGATGTCAACCAGGTCCCACATAGTCCATGGAAAGAAGAAGTTATGTCCAGACTTGCCTGCTATGCTCTGATGTGTTAAATCTCCTTTCAAATTTTCCCACTTTTCCTCCATTTTCTACAGAAGGTAAGCTTCCAAGTCTGAGTTTGTTATCTCACAAATGTCCTAAATAAGGTGAGAATAAATATTTTGAATCAGTACCAACCAGTCTGATTCTCAAGACGTAATTATAAAGTAAAAAAATTCACAATAAGAAATATTTGTTTTTACTAGGAAATGCAGAGTAGTCAGATCCAGGCTTTTTTCAGTGGTGCCCAGTGACAGGACAAGAGGCAATGTACATAGACTGGAACACATGATATTCCAGCTGGATACAAGAAAAAAAAATTTTACTGTGGGCCACATTTAATAAATCAAGGAACTTTTTATTTATTTATTAATCTAGATAGATTGTGTGATGTATTTTAAAATCTCTGGAGAATCCAGGCTATTAGGAGTAAAGCTGTCATATTTACCTACTTTGTAAAAAAGCTGAACAGCCCAAAAAGGTAAATTTAACTGTTTACAGAACATCTGTTTCAAAAGCTGACAACTACTTGGCACTGGTGAGGCTGCACCTTGAATTCTGTGTTCCGTTTTGGGCCCCTCACTACAAGAAAGACATTGAGGTATTCAAGAATGTTCAGAGGAAGGCGATGAAGATGTCAAAGGGTCTGGAGCACAAGTCTGATGAGGAGTGGCTGATCTTGAAAGATCTTCTTTAAAGAATCTTCCAGCCCAAACTGTTCTGTTATTCTGTGGTTCTATGATTCTAAGTACATATATGCTTAATTTTCAAACATGCTTGTTAGCTTAAGGTCTTCATTTGATACTTCTGTCATCTTAAAAAAAACACTTCTCAAAGACTGAGGAAGAACCTCAGATGCCCCTCTTGTTTATAGGCAGGTGGGATGCACCCTAAAGCATACTTAACAAGATTTGGACATGTTTCAGAAAAGTAGAAAATGTTCAAATGGAGCAAAAAAGTCTAAGTAGAAGAGAGGGAAGAGGACAGAAATAAAATATGTTCAGTCTTGATACAGAAAGAGTTAAATATCCTGCATCGGTTATGCCTTTTTTCCATTATCTGAGTAAGTTTTTTTAATGACAGGACTTTATGTTCACAGATTGGCTCCTTTGGATTCTTTCAGACATTATCAATGTGAAAAAAAAAACAATTATTGTTGCATATTTTTCATATTCAGGGGGAAACTGTGATGGTTTTATTGGTCATAAATCAATTAATATTATCAGTTCAAGTAGCATATTAAACAAACAACACGATTCAGTCAGCACCATTCATACTGTATGAAATGATCTCCCAGTTATCTAGTCTGACTTTTGCAACATGTGTTTTATATTTATACATGTAATTGAAAGGAAATGAGCATGTACTCCAGAACACAAAGTAAAATATTTCTCCATCTATAGTGATGTTCTTTATGCTTTATACATAGGTAAAATAGAATTGAGTCATCTAAGAGAAAACCCAAACATATGGTCTCTGTTCTGATGTTTGCATAAGAATTGTAGAGGAGGAAGTAACTCCTGAAATTCATTTTCAGAAGGAAGATTGTCAGCAGAGCAGTGTTGGCTGGTCAGATCTCATTATTCAGATGCTACCACACTATTTGCTTGCTTGATCCCTTTTGAAGCACATACACAAAGTGACCTTTGATATATAGGGAATATCCTCTTCAAGAGAAACGTTGTCCCCAGTGTTGCTTCTCCCTTCATAAACTGTAACAGAATCCAGGGCCAGAAACCATCTGAAAAGATGGCTCTGGTAAAACTGACAGGAAAGGGAATGAGTGTGGAATTGTTAAGAGGAACCTGACTGCTCACTCTGAGCATGGCATATACCCAGTTCACTCTTCACCAGGCTAAAGTCCAGGACCTCTACTGGAGTGTTTCTTGCTACTCAGTTCTTGCATGATATGGAGGCCTGAGGTATCTTTTGTTCTATGGGAGACAGCATTCTTGCTGCAGGTTTGGGTTTACAAATTAATCTATGAAGTGTTTGTGTAAAGAATAACATCACAGTTTCCTTTGCTACTGAAAACAGGAAAAATCCTCAACAAACCCCTGGTATTCAATTGTGAGCAGAACTGATTTTCTTAATCCCTTGTCTGCATTGATAATCTCATCCTGCTATTGGTAACAGGAGCTGTACCAAAAATAATATCTACTTCATTGTGCCAAATTGATACTGTCCAATGCTTTCAAAAAACAAGAACATCGCCAAATAAAATAGATTTCTGACAATGAGCTGGTGTGAAGTCATGAGCCACTTCTAAACTCATTTTCCACATTGAACCTATTTAAGTACTGAAATCTGCTTCAAATATTGCAGCAAGTTAGAGATGACAAGAGTAGCTCCATCCAGTAAGGTGCAGCAGAGTCAGACTGCAATCTCTAGCTGATGTGTAAATATTCACCATTTTGGTAGGTGTTCTGTTTCTAATGCTCACAGTATTTTATTTCATAAAATGGCAACAGTAAAGTTGATAACTGATTCTTTCTTTAATCTCTTTAATCTCCTCTCCTCTCCTCTCCTCTCCTCTCCTCTCCTCTCCTCTCCTCTCCTCTCCTCTCCTCTCCTCTCCTCTCCTCTCCTCTCCTCTCCTCTCCTCTCCTCTCCTCTCCTCTCCTCTCCTCTCCTCTCCTCTCCTCTCCTCTCCTCTCCTCTCCTCTCCTCTCCTCTCCTCTCCTCTCCTCTCCTCTCCTCTCCTCTCCTCTCCTTCAGTGAAAGCAAAGTTCATAGGATTCTAGGATCATGGCTCCCTTCCATACTAGAAAACATTGTAAGAGGTGCCTAAGCTATTTCAGGTACTCAAAATGCCTTTGTATTAATGTGATGCTGTGTTTCAGCAAATTACTTTGAGCACATGCAATCTGGTACAGCTCTGCCCTGTCTGAACCTGCAGCAATATCTCTTCTTTGCTGGCCAGGTCAACAATTTGATGCAAACTCAGCCATCAGTGTGTCACAGTGTGGAAAACTTTGAATTTGATTATTTAGCGGATTTTCTGCCTTGAGTCATTAAAACTCACTTAGACCTATATGGTGAAATTAACAAAAGCTAAAATAAAGATGTGTTGATTATTAGGAGCTTTTCAGATCAGCTTCTCTTTTTTCTTCAGATTTGCATGTCAATTGTTTAGAGGAAAATTTTTATAATTTAAAGATGATGATCAGTTCTGTTTAGAATTGCATTTTTTTCATGATGAAATGTTAAGAGAGTTTGGCTTCTTTCTTCGCTTCTATCATGAAAAAAGACTTGATGAGAAAAAGAGGAAAGCAGAAGAAGAGAAAGAGGGGAGAAATCCATTTACTTAAGAAATATCAAGTTGTTCTGCAGTCATGAAATCAGCGTCTTTTAGCTCAGCTAAGCTGAAGTTGCTGGCATACATCAAGCAGAAAGAGAAACTCAATCTCAGCTGCTCCCATTGCAGGTGGATGCTGTCACTGCTGGGCCACTTGCTGATGCAGAACACGCATCTTCTACTCTCTGCTGGTGAGCAGTCATTCCACTCTGGGTGAATTTGGCACCTAAAATGCTGCGCAAATCGATTCTGACACAGCTCTGGTTTTGAAGAACATTTTCTTGTATTTGTTTTTGTGGTCAGCTGTACACATGTTTTTCTATCTAGCAGCTCCCATGAAAATTATTAATACTGCTACAGCAGCCAGCAGAGTAAAAGTGTCTCTCTGTGGTGGAAGTTATTGAGATGTCAACAGGGATTCAACAAAATGGAGAAAATGATGGAATTGTGGCTGAAATCCAATCTATGGAAAACTAATTACATGTGAAACCATTACGTAAGGCATATGTTACTGTTCATTTCCTTTGTGTACCAAGTCAGTTTGACTTGATTGTAATATTATTGGAAGGCTTTTATCATCCAGAGCACAGTTCATGGTAGGGCTGAGATTAGAAAGTGGTCTTACAACACTTCAGTGAAAGTAATCTGTGTTATTGCTCGTTGGAGAATGCTGTCATTTTAAGAAAAATGCTAAGTTCAGAGGACACAGTTCCAGGGAGGTGGAAGAAAATCAGTCTTGGGCTGATCTCTGTCGCCTTTAGCTTAAGAGAATTATGGAAAAGTCTGAAGTAGTCTACCTACTGAGACCAGGGCAAGTACACATCTAAAATACTTGTAGACCACCCTACTTTTGCCTTTTGTACCAGCATTCACATCTGTGTTCCCTCTTTGGGAGGAACAGATGTGCAGAATAATTAATACAAGCCCAAAACAGTATGAAACACCCCTTGATCTTGATTGGAAACACCAAGTGCAACAGCATGTGAATATGCAAAAGTGGTTTGTATAGAAAAAAAAAAAAAAAGAACTGTCCTTTCGCTGCCTTCTCCAACAAATATTTCCTGTCCCTGAATTTCTTCCAAGAAATAACTTTTCTCTAGTAAAATCTCTTGACAAGATATCTGATGTTGTAAAGCAGGAGAAAGAAATAAAATAGTTAAGAAAAATGAATTAATCAAGATATTTCATCTATTACAAAAACACTGTATAAACATGTAATTAAGCATCAATATTATGACTATATGATGAAAAAGTAATGACATATTTATTGCTAGATAATTTTTTCCACAGATCACCGTCAGTTTCAGCTTTAATTAATTTATTCCAAAAAGCCTAATATAAGCTTGATTTTATGCAGTCAAAATATCTAGAGGACCCACAAAGGGAGGAAAAGCATGTGAACCTATGTGTACATGTTTTTGTATCTGCTTACTTAATTGTTATGCACAGATCAGGTGCCCAGGTAGAATATTTGCCTAGTTGTGGGGTACTTGCTTTCAAGATATGAAATCTTAAAAGCCTAAGCATATAGTAAATTATTATATTATTTATATAAAATGGATTATTATATGCAGAGTTTTATGTTTAACAATTTGTGTGGGATGCATTTGTAATACTTCATGTTTGTTTGTTTAAAGCAGTTTGCAGTCTTCTTTTTTACATTCCTTGATTAATTTGCTCATTAACAGATGTCTTTACTTTTGCCAGGCCTCCTCATTGCAGTTGCAACTTAACCTAAAGAAGTACTTCACCAAATCTTATAGAAAAGAAAAAAACAAAAAAGCAATCACTTTACCACAAATCAATTCGCATATGGAGGTCTCCAGATGCCAACACGGTCTCTTTCATCCTGATATCATCTGGGGTTAAATGTTTTTGGGCAAAATGAAAGACTTTACCTCAGCGTCTTTAAAGTGATTTTTTTTAATTATAGGGATAACAGACCAGTTCCTCAATAGAGCAAAGTTTCCAGCAGGTATGCATTCCCATGGTGGCTGTTATGATTACTGCTCTCACAATTTTCCTTTCAGTACTGGTTTTGTAAATAGAGATCTTGATGAGGAGCAACATTGGATATGAAATGTCTCATCTGGTCATTCGCTGAGTGGGTAGTCCAGAGGGGCAGCAAGTTAATACCTTGGTCCCACAGCAATACTGATTACCCAACTTAGAGGCAAATGGGGGAGAGAGTCAATGCCCTTCTGAAAAGGGCATGATGTTTTAGATGGTATGAGTGGTGGAACAGTTTTTTATGGCTTCTGCAACTCACTGAAGTTATGCAAAAATATGTCTTTTCTGTCCAGTGAGGTATAAATTAGATTAAAAATTTCTGGCAATGTTGCTATGGTAAAAGAATTTACTAGTCTATCAAAATGCACAGAAGTGAGGTATCTGCTGATAATGGTACATTTACTAGTGTGCTATGTTTTAATACATTTATTATAGTCAAACACGATTAAAACCTCAGTAAGCATTAGTAGACAAAATATACATCTCATATGAAGAATCTGGGACAAACATTTAAGAAAAACTACTGCTTTTTGTTTGTTTGTTTGTGTGGTACGGTTTGTTGTTTGCTTTTTTTTTTTTTTTACACCATTTGTGCCCTTCATGTCAGTTGCTTGAGTAATCTGTGTTTTACCAGCTTGCTTGGAATATTGTGCACATTTGAACAAAATGAGGCAATTAAATTTGGTCTGGTACATTGTTTATCAACTGGAAATATTCCTGTTCATGTAAGACAGTGCACTGTGGTTCTTAAAATTTCCACATGATAAAGAGTAGATTGCAACAGGAATTTTCACAGCAGATGCAGCTCTCCTAGACGGATAGGTAAAGAACTAGCATGTACACTCTCAGTTCTACAATATAGAATTTATGAGGTATATACAGTTGCCTAAATATTAACATTTGAGTCTGACATAGATTTTTTTTTTAAATCAGATCTTATTATTTGTAATTGTTCAAGTGACCTTCAATAAAGCACACTGTGAAATTCATTAACTAGCATTTGCTATATAATTCAAACTGTACTAAAAATTTAGATAGAAAAAGGGAGTCAATGCAAATAAACCAAATAATGGTTGCAAAACATTCCATTCCAATGAGAAAAGATTACCCCACAATTTGAACTGGAAAAAAATAAGTTGTTCCAACATTGAGGAAAGCCCAGTGTTTCATTAACTACTGATTTGTGGTGATCTAATTTGGGAATTTTATTTCCTAACCCAGATGTTTCCTTTATTACACATCTTTACTTTCTTGTAGACAGGGAAGAGCAGATGGGAAGGTGTTGTCCTATCTCCAACACATGTTCAGAATTCAGTGTTTCTTTTTTTGTCCACTGCTTACAATTTTAAAGTCTTCAGCTGTATCGTATGTTCTACTAGGTCTCCCCTCCTCCTCTTGTCTTCCTCATCCTCCACCAAAACAAAAAACAACCAAGCAAAACCCTTCAAACCCTGACAAGCCTACATACACACTGATATTAACAACAAACCGAAATATACAAATATTTAGTGAGTTTATTCTACTGAAAATAAATTAAAAAAAAAAAAAAAAGAGAAAAAGGGCTAAATTTAGAACCTAACAAAACTACTGATTTAAAGGAGCCAGTACATAACTTAAAGTTGGAGTAGAATGCCTCTGGCATATTACTTGCTGAGGTTTGGGTTCATCTCATCCACAGATGTCAGGAACAGAATCACCCTTTGCTGTCTCCCTCCCAAGGCAGGAATGAGTGAGGATAATTTGGCCCAGCCAAGATCCAGTGGGAAGAAACTCTTGTATTGACTGAAAAGAGTGGTGTTTTGAGGTCCAACTGGTTGAAGTGAATCTGGTCAGCCAGTCCTTTTCAGAAAATTTTGGAAAGCAAAGGGCTGCTAACAGTACTAACAGGTTCTTGCCTTGCCTTGCCTTGCCTTGCCTTGCCTTGCCTTGCCTTGCCTTTGCCTTTGCCTTGCCTTTGCCTTGCCTTTGCCTTGCCTTGCCTTGCCTTGCCTTGCCTTACCTTGCCTTTGCCTTTGCCTTTGCCTTTGCCTTGCCTTTGCCTTGCCTTGCCTTGCCTTACCTTGCCTTTGCCTTTGCCTTTGCCTTTGCCTTTGCCTTTGCCTTGCCTTGCCTTGCCTTGCCTTGCCTTGCCTGCCTTTGCCTTTGCCTTTGCCTTTGCCTTTGCCTTTGCCTTTGCCTTTGCCTTTGCCTTTGCCTTTGCCTTTGCCTTTGCCTTTGCCTTGCCTTGCCCTTTTTTCTCACCTCACCTTGTCTCACCTCACCTTTTTCTTCCTATAGTTGTTAATTCCTAAGTCTGCAGAACTGTAGAGTGGGGTACAGCACATAAAATCATGATGACTTTTACATATGACTACTTGCAATGGTCATTATTTACAAATGCAAAGCCATACCTGAGGAAGAATGAGAGAAGCTAGGGTTTCTCCGTTTCATTTTAAAGGATAAAAGTCTAGCCTCCTGAATTCTGAAGAAAATCCATCAGTTCTTCCATTCTTCCAGGGCAGAGCAGAGTGAATTAAAAACAGAAGTCAAACAATCCGTAACAGCTTTGAAAAACATTAGAGAATTAATTTTTAAAATTGTTTATTGATAACTGTTTCAAAGTACTGATAAGGTTTTATTCTTCTTCTTCCCACAAAAAATAAGTTGAGAAATGGAGACTTATATCTCACCTTTCAGAGGTTTCATCAAAATTAGGACATTTGTCCTTTCATATATGTACATAAAATCTTTCAGCTATTTTCCATGATGAAAAAAGCTGATGGAAACTTATGTGTCCCTGTTTTTTTGAAGTCAGATGTACCACGGTAATAGGCTTAGTCCGGGAGCAGTGTGTACAGTGGAGAGGCATTATAATGCTGCTCATTAACCTAAATCCTCATTGACATTCCACTGTGCTACTGGCCCTTTTACTTTCTGAGTCTCTTTATGCACCTCTAAAGACCCTACAGAGAGGTCGTTCAGATTGCTCTGTGTAGCAAACATCACAAAACAAGATTTTAAAGGATGGGAGGTAAGGGAAAGGTTAGAGTATGTTTTCCAATAACTTGGTGCTTTTACCCACATTCTTTTCTTTACAGGCACCAGAGTTCCAGTGACTGTTCTACAATAGATTTTGGTCTTCCACAACCAAATTCAACCACCGTTAATCAGGATATTCAACTCAAATGTAGTTTCATCCACTGATACAATTAAAAAAATGTATAAATTGTAGTCACTTTAGCTCTGTTTTTGATGCTCTTATTAAATAAGGGATTTAATGGGCCAGAAAATGGGTCTATTAGTCTATCCCTACCTGTGAAAGTATCTACACTATCATGAGATGGTGGGTACTGTTTGCTCTCAATAGTATAGATTTTCAACCTGAGGACATTAAGGCCATTAATACTTGGATCTTTAATTTATTTTTCCAGAACCACAGAGGAATGGCTTACATTAAGAAATAATGTGAAGATGGTAAAAATGGCTACTTTTCAGGTGAATATTCTACTGACGTGGTTAGCTCTGTGAATTCTAGGAAGGCAGATATTTGGTGTCACTAGAAACACTCCCCGTGCTACATTTAGGCTGTTCAGAGCTGTCTTCAAGTCTTTGCTGCAATAAAGAGGAAGATACTGAGGAAGAACTTGAACAGCATAAGTCTGCTTTGGAGACTAACTGTTATGTTCTGACCAACAACTACTGTTTGTGGGTCTAAGGCAGGTGCCAAGGGCCAAGTTTTTAGGAGCAACTTGGGTCCTAAAATATTTCAAGAGACCATACTTCAGTGGACCATAGAGCCTGTGGACAACATTGTGGTGCTAAGGTAGTGGTGGTACTGAAGAAATCCAGAGCTCTGATCCTGTGGCTGTTTGCTAATACCCAGTGCTGCAGAGTGGAGAAGATATTTTGGGCTATAAAAAATGTCATCTTCTAGTTGAGATTCACATCTCTACATTTTGTGTGTGTGTCTATGAACATGCCCAGTCCTTCCTCACAAATTCACAAGAACGCAAGTGGTGAACACAGCACTGCTCTTTTATTCCACACCTTGCAGGTAGGAATGTGGGAGATCCAGACGTGTACCTTCTTCTCGATCTGGAGGCATCCTGGCAACAAAAAGTAATGTATGAGTAAAAACTATTACTCTCCCATTTTGTCCTGTATCACTTCTGCTTACCATAGATTGCATAGACATCGATTTGGCTCAGAGGAAGAGGAGTGAATGGATGAGCCTGTTATGAGGGCTGTCCCTCAACAAGGACAGGGGTAATGTTTCCATCCCTCTGCCCTGAACAGAGTCACAACTAACTCTGGCACGTTTTCATTCACCACACTCTGTATAGACATGCTTATTGAATCTGTACTCCTAGTTGAAGACAACAGAGAAATGCATTATCTATGAATCTGAGTAGACCTTAGGCATATTTACTGAGCGCTTATGGACATGCCCAGCATCGGATACAGAACCATGACAACACGGCAGCCTGTAGGCCTTTATCATCTCCTAGGACAGGCAATCATTGCAGGGGAATTTTAAGTATCTGTATTTTCAACAGGGTACCCAAGGTGGTAAATGGACCTCCTGTTTTCCCCTGGTTCCCTTTGCAGTCCTGACCACGCACCATAGATGTCTCCAAAATCACACTGTGCATACACTTTTGCTGTTGTGGTACTGTTTGTTTTTACTAGCTTATTTTAAAAGCATTCCATTTGACTAAATCACTTGCTTTAACTCCCAAACAACGAATAATTATTAACTTCATTTTTTCACTGGAGGCCAATATTTCCTAAAATCAAGAAGAGTTTTTCTGTTGAGCAGCTCAGTTAGTCTTGTTATTAGTGAGAAAATAGTTCTTTTCCCCATCTAATGCTGGATCATTTATCTTCCCCCCTTTCTCTCACATGACAGTTACTTACTCTAGTAGAAAAAGGAAGTCAGTTACAGCTGTAAACTCACATATTTCCAATTTGTTACCTGTTAATTTAGGCATAGGTGGTAATGATTGACACATATTATACACTTCTATAGATTTCTTTAAAGGATTCCACTTCTGCTTCCACCAAAGCAGCAACTTGGTTACACCTTCAGAATTCTTTTTGTGTAATTACAGCCTTTCTTTGGCATAGAGTTAAAAGAAATATTTTGCAGCTTTCTTCAGGGGAACAATTTCACCCACTATAGCTGAAGATCTAGATTTGCTTCACTTTACTTTTGTAGACAGTGAATTTGATAGGTCTGCTCAATGATTCAGTTGCCTCATGTCATGGTTATGCTAATCAATATTGTCCTCCCCTTGTGCACAATTAGAGTAGGTCCATTGAGGGATCAGTAGACCACTGATGTTAACACAGCTGAAGACCAGGTCCTGGAAATTTGTGAAGAAGCTATAACCATAACACCATGTCTTTAAAAGAATGCAGATAAATAGGCATGTAAATAGGATCCATATGCATATTTTTACTTTATGTGTGTGGTTTTGTATGTTGTGATTAACTCTTCTCTCGGAATTCATACGTGTTATTTCTTTTTAAATTAATCTGAAAAGTGACGAAAACTTCTGGCTCGCCACATAACATATTACCATACAGTGACATATGCAATTCATCACTAAATTAGAATTCCTGTTTCATGTTTTGTTTTTGTTTGTTTGTTTGTTGGTGGGTGTTTGTTTCGTTGGTTTGGTTTCTTTTTCCAGAGAGATCTGGTTAACATTTGTGAATTGATAGCTTAGAACATTTGCTTTGAAGACTTTTTCATGAAAAAAGGTAATGATCATATCTCTAGTCTACCTGTTAGCATACAGGGTCAAACCTATACTGGCTAACAGTCCTGATCAAGAATCTGCTGTGGGAGTTTTTCTGCCATTAGCATTATTAGCCTTTGGAAAAAATCCATGCAAATACACACAGACAAGGAACGAATTTGGCCCAAGACACATAAACTGTTTAGGAACAAACTGATGCTTTAAAAATTTGTATTACCACTGCTAGTATTGCTTACAGGATTTCTACTTGTTCCAAAAACCACAGCTTACACTTCTTGGACTCTTGTATACTCATTTATCTTTCACGTCTGATCTCACACATTGTTTACATATGACAGTAACTTTCCTGTTTACCTTTCATTAAAAAATAACAAAATACTGAAGATGTGGTTTAGACCAAAAGAAAGATTAATAATAATTTATTCTTCCCTCTAAAGATAACATTTACATGAATGTTAAATAAAATTATCAGGTGGACATTTGTATGTCATTTGTTTCATCTTCACTCTGACCTTTCTTTTCTTTCTTCCTGGATCAGTTTTAATGTAGAAACAAAACACGAGATGTAGGTGATATTTCTGGCAGTACTTCCAGACCAACTGGGGCAAGAAATGCCAAGACACCATATTCCTCAAGCCCAATGGCTGTGAAATTGCCAGGGTAGTTTTGCAGACACAAATGCTTGGATAGAATAGATGAGAATGCATCCATATTTCTCAAATGTCAATGCCTTTGTTTTCTGGAATGGTGTCCTACTCAGACTGAAAGCCTTTCCCTTCCTCTTAAGCAGGAATGACTCTCCTATTTTTGTGAATTATTTAAAATGTCTGTCAAATGATCTATAATTATAATAGCACTGTGCAGAAAGTTACTTTCACAAGTTAAAATAAGCCCAAGTATATTTTATATTCCTTGCATGAATGCCTTGTGCACACCTCCTCTCTCTTCTTTGTCCTGATCACACATAATTTGGCTTTAACACATTGGCAGTTAAGCACTCATTTAATACAAGCATCTCTCAAATATGGGTTCCCTTCCTCCACAGTCTGTCATCTGAAACATACCAATTCTGTGGTTCCCTCACTTTCAATTTCAGGAGAGGAAAATTACAGTGCAGGCAAATTTCACAAGTAAATTCCAGGTCTTGGAGGCTATTGCTTGGAAACTTAGTATCCATGTGATCACTGATAAGTCTATTTCCATTTCTTCCTTTTTCACAGAGTAATGTAAGTTCTTGAGATGAATAACCATGACATATGGTTTGAAAGAAAACTTTCTAATCCATCTATTCCCCTAACAGAGAAGCTGGCAATAGCCTTAGATTATCATCCTTGAACAAACACTGTGAAGTCCAGTAGCCTGGACATCACATCTGAGCCTCCACACAGTTCTGTGCATGCATGGCAGTGATACTTGTTGAAGTTTTACTTTTACAGCACATAAAAACTACTCAGGCAAGGACTGTGTTATGGCAGATGCTGTATACAATATATGTTTATGCTCTGAATATGCCCCTAAGGGCCTTCTGTTTAGTATCTGACTCTTATCTATCCTTAGATGCTTAGCCAGCAAGAACCAAATAAGGAATTCATATCCTTATTACTAGCCTTCTCTCAACTATTGTAATTTGCATATATGCTTATTCATTGAGTAAAGATAATGAGAAATTGAGTGTAAAATGAATTAATTGAAGCATTCTGTTGAACATAGAAAAAACCTGCAAACTTTCATAACAAACAAACCAAAAACAAGCAAACAAACAAACAAACAAAAAGAAAAAAGTGTTTTTCAAACATGATTCTCAACCTCTTAAAATTACAACAAGCATCTATACATATAAATGTGATTTATACTTTATGCCAATGGGAATATTCCGGATGTACTCAGATCTGAGTATGTCTTGTTAAAAGTAGATGTTCTGGAAAGAAAATTGGCTCCAAGAAAATTAATGAGTTGAAAGACATCTTGATGAGAGGAAAGGTATTTCATTGTTACATATATTTACAACATTCTTTAAAAATTTGAGAATCATTTATCTTAAATGCTTTCTAGAGTCCTCAACAAGGAGAAGAAACATTGAAAAATAAACTGAAACATGAAGTATAGAATGTATTTTGTAGAGAGATTTAAAATCTACAATCTAAGAAAACTTGAATATATTTTTTCTATTTCCTATTGACATTAAACATCTTGGTTTTAAACGGCAAAAATTCTTCTCATCTTGATGCCATTCAGATGTTGATTAAATAACCTCTTCTATCTTGTTTACTTCAATCTTATTTAAATTTATTTTCATTTGATTGTCAGTGATATTGGATGTGAAACCTATGAAATGCAATAGTGGGATGCTACCTGTATGAAGTGCAGGAAATGTTTGCATCTTATATTATATGGCTTCCAGAACGGAATATGAAATAATGGATATTGCCAAGAGGCTATCTAGGAAAGATATATGTGATTCCCCTCTAAACTGAATTATCATATTATCCTGGAAGTCTAAGAATCACACCTCTTCTCCTCCTTACATTTGCTTTAGCTATGGTCAGTAATTTATTTTTATATTTAAATTTGGCAGAAATAGAAAATAAATCTCAAAATGGCTCAAAGAGAAAAACCATTTTAAGATGAACTCTTTTAATACAACACACAGATTAAAGAAGCCCATCAGAAAGAGAGAAAGAACACAATGTGTTGGATTAGAAGTGGTGAAACCATATAAAAAAAAAAGGAAACAAAAAACATTTCAAACTACTTAGATGCTGGGTGGTTTTAGCCTATGCGGAGAGTTTTATTGTTCAGTAACATTTGTGAATAATCTGAGAAAACTTTTGTTCCTATGAATGTTTTCGGACAGCAGATTCCAAATCTGTAAGGCATGTTTTTTTTTTCCTCAAAATGTGTTCCAATAAACAGGGAACCAAAATTTGCTTCGGGTGGAGCAGCTGTAGAGCTTGGCTCTTCCAGTCAGGGAGCAGAACCAAAATCCTGTGGCATGGCACTTGGAGAGAACATGTCAAGGGCCTTACTCAAAGGATGTCTATGTGTACCTAATGAAGTTCTAAGTTCAAACAGACCAGCAAAGACAACAATTGCTTATTAATTTTTATTACCTAACTTGTTTGTAGCAATAATTTCCAGTAATTAATACATTAATCTTAAGTGCAGACAACATCGTTCTTAATTTTCTTTTCTCTTGATCCCCAGTCAGTTCAATCCTGCTAAAAGCGTTATGCAATCATTGACTAGATTGGCTATCTTCTATATGAAAATCATATGCCCGCACTTAGAAACATATCTATTCTACTTCCCTTTACAGGCTTTTGAGAACATAATCACAACACAGTTAACAAAAACTAGAAAGTCGAAACAAATTTTTTATTTAAACAAAACAATTTTAAAAGAATGCCAATGTGTGTATGCAGACATAAATGGATAAAAGCATATAGATTTTATAGAGTGAAATAGAAATTTAAATATACAACTATAATGCTGATCACTCAATACATTTATAGCCCTGAAAACTAACGCCTATCAAACAGTGTCCTTACATGGAAATATCACTTGGGAGAACTAGTACAATGTTAGGAGTGTAATGTTCATATTAAGAGCAGATAAAGAATATGCCAAAAAAAAAAAAAAAATTCCTCTATTTCTGGTACTTCAACTTGCAGGTAATTTAATGAACAGGGATTTCTAATATCTTCTTCATGCTCATGGGTGAAATTCTCTTGCACTATATAGTATAACTGGTGGAGGATGAAATGTCTACCATAGTGCTGGTCCCTGTAGGTTAGGATTCAGGACCAAAATTGGAACTGTCTGGGGAATATAAATTGAGGATCTCTGTTTTGTAAATTTTCTATTAAAAGCAGGATTTTCAATTCAAACCATTCAATTGTCATATGGAGGAGGGTTTCTTGCTCACTCTCCCTTTTGAAGTGGTTTCTGTTGCAATGTTTGTTCTTTGTTGTTGTTGTTGCTTTTGATGTCTAGATTTGTGTCTCACTCCACTCCTGAGAAAACATGGTGTCACGGAGGCACCCCGAGATTAGTTTAAGGGACAACAGGGTCCAAAACAACTTCTATTAAACCGGTGAGAAACACGGTTTTAGCACTCCAAAAGTGACTTAAATATAGGTTCGGATATCAGTTGAGGAAAATTATTAAGGGGCAGCAACTAATACAACAGGCGGTCCACAGTGTGCATGCATGTGGTTTTACCCAAAACAATGCCGGAACCGTCTCTGAGTCCAGGAAGAGTACACACTTGCCTGAACATGGTGCGGGATTGTTCTTAAAGAGATACAGGTACTCGTAGTGAGTACGGAAAGTGTACGCTCGCGATTCCGCGAGGGTAAATTTATAATACACTCGCAATCCCGCGAGGGTTAATTTACTTACACGTGCAAATGTGCACGCAATATTACACGTGCTTATGTGGAAGCACGGGAGGAAAATAAACTCACGATTGTGCAAGGAAATAATTTAAAGTACGCATGCAAATGTGCACGGAAAATACACGTGCTGGTATATAAGCACAGAAAGTACGCATACAAATGTGCACAGAAAGCTACTTGTGCTTGTATTAAGCACAGGAAGTTACACGTGCATATGTGCATGGAAAGTATAAATATACTCGCAATCCTGCGAGAAGTTTTACTCACACATGTGGCGGCAAGGCAGGTGGAGTCTCCATCCCGGGGAGGGGGGGCTCTCGGCGACAGCATCTCGCTCATGCTCCGAGAGACCGGCGACAATGGGCGGAGTCTCGACGAGAGTCCTGTTTTTTATAGGCTGATCAGACCTGACTGTAGGCATTCTAGAAGCTTCTCTGCACCCCCACACTGGCTGTGGGTGCCCCTAAAGTCTCCAAACATCCCCCACACTGGCCGCAGGTGCCCAGCGGCTCACTGGTGCCTCGGCACTCCCTTCTCCTGATGGTCCTGGCCAGGGTGCTCTGGGGCCAAACAAAAGCAGCTGTTAGCCTCAAGTAGAGAGAGAGGGAGATGTGCCTACTCCTTCCATACTGAAGGAGGCGGGGAGAGAGGGGGGCTTGCATTCTGCCACACATAGTCTTTTTGAATTTTTTTTGCTAAAGAACTCCTTGAAGCACAGAATTCAACTATTGTGGCCAGGAAAATAGGTCTACCTCTATTCAGTGACTCAGTGTGCTTGACCATGTACCTCATGTCTGACAAATCTGTATTTCTAGAGAAAAAACCTCACATCTTTGAAGATAAATCTTGTGTAATCTGCCATACCATTGATATGCTTTATAGGAATATTGAAAAGCTGGAAAAAAGAGTCTTTTTTGTGCATTGATGTTTCTGGACATCAGTGCTTCTTTTCATAAAAGTCAACTTCCTGGACAAGAACCAATAAAAGAGCAAAACATCTGTTTCCAGGAAGAAGGGAACTTTTTTTCTTTAAGTGTGATTTAAGAATATCTTGAATTCTAAGTGGACAGTGATACAGTTCTTGAACTACTCAAAAAAAAAAAAAAAAAAAAAGAGGGAAGTGGGAGTAAAACCAGAGAGAAGAAACAGGCACATGATAATTGTGTAGAGACATAAACCTACTCGGCAACCTAACAACACCAGCTAAGACTCTCTGTGCAATGTTTGCATTAGGCATTCATTATCTATAAATTAAGAGATGTCAGAAGTATTTCCCTGTAATTTGTGTTTTTATTTGGTCAGATTTGTTTTGAACAGTACACAGATATATTTTTGGGTTATGTGGAAAGATGTGTTTGAAGATATGTGTAAGAGATTATTCAAAAAAGAATAGCTATCAGGTCTAAAGCCTTAGTTTTATGAAATATATACTAGTCTGACTTTTTCTTTTTTTTCTCCAGATAGCAATTCACGGGCTAAGAGGCAATGGAGACATGACCATGATATCCACGGTAATGCTGTAATATAAACAGTTTGATGATAATTGGGGCAACAGGAAAAATTTTAGAAATGAGAATATGTGTATATAAACCCAAATCTACATGCATCAATATGTTTTTTTGGTGTCATATCATAGCCACTGCAAATGACTGACTCCAACAGAACTGAACTTTAGAAAAGGAGAAAACTTTTGGTTCAGACAGTGAGGCACATAAGTCCCATAGTAAATTGAAGGAGGTTGCAACACTAAACGAGAAGAGCTCATATTTTTTACATCTTTAACACCAGTCATCCTGTAAAAGTAAAATTCACATTTTAAAATTCTGAGTTACTGTGTAAATTGCCTCTTTAGAAAAGTAAAAGCAAGAAATACTTCATCCAAATAAAGGAAGATAAATATTATGATAATTTAAAGTTCATGTCGCAGTGTTTACTTCTGTTGAGACTTTATTTGCTAAAACTGAGCTTCTGGTGACTTTTTTTGAGACAGATTTACTATGCCCTGAAAACAAGGGTGGAAATGCAGAACAGCTGGAAAGGCAGGGATCACAGCTTTAATAATGGAGGAAGATGCACCAACGGAATATGTATGTAAAACCCATGGGGAACTGGATGTTGTTTCACTGCAGGTGTAAAGCAACAGCGGCTCTGTGCCAAGTGTCCAGCAGGGGAGCTGCTGTAGGTGGCAGGGTGACTCCTCTGCAGCTTGTCTAAGGTGGAAGGGCTGTTGTTCATCTGAAAATAGGAATAGGACTGTGTCCTTGGCGTCTTGTGACAAGGAAACTTTCAAGGATTCTAAAGTTTGCTTTGGAGGTAGTATCCAGGTGTCTTTTGTTTGTTTGTTTGTTTGTTTGTTTGTTTTTGTGTGTGTGTGTGTATGTGCTTCCTGCCACACCCAAATACTCCTAGAACAGCTTTTCCTACAATGTTTAATTCCCTGTTTCTGTTTTTCATGCTTTGGTCCATCTGCCAAAACCACACTGTCTCAGACATCATTGTATTGGCTCTGGTTGGCACTGCTGTGGTTGATGTTGCCTCCTACATGTGACAATACTTGGGTATGGCCCCAGCTAATTCTAGAGTGAGAGAACAGTTTTCTTAGCCATTATGCACAGAATTACGAAAGTTCCCTTTTCTGCTTACACAAAAAGGTGTGATAAGCCAAAGAAAAGATTAACAGGTAATTTTTCTTAAACATATTACAAAAGTGTTCCTTTACATAATACTGCTTCAAGGAGAGCCCATGTTCTTATGCTTACTATGCAGCTCTGCAGAAGACAAAGACACTTGATAGACAACAGGAAAATTACTCATACAAAATTAACTGATCTTGTTCAATTAATAAAGTAGGTCTTTTTGCAAAGAGATTTTTTTAATATATAGCTATGAAAGTTTCATGGTTAGGCTAGATTAAGTGAGATTTCTTAGTTTCCTGTCTGATGGGAGTAGGGGGGCACAGCTGGAGCCTTGTCTTGGGTAGGATCCAACTTAATTCCCACAGAGAGCCTGAATAAGGATTTTTGATCTACTGCCTCAGACCATAGCTTTATTTAGGAATTCATTATAGCACACAGAAGGGCAAGGTCAGTTGAGCTAATGTGATTGGCATGCCACACGCTCAAGATTTGCACCGTGTCAGTTCAATTAACTGTTCATTCCTGTATAAAACAAAAACCCAAACAAAAAAGTCTCTCTTCTGTATTTCAGAGCTGCTTTTTTCCATCCAGCTTTCAGAATTAATCAATAGGTTGTAAAATGTTAGTACCTGACTTACAGAAAGAAAATGAGGTAATATGTCTGAGTTCAGAATTGCACGTGCACAACCAAGATCAGATTTTGACTTACACCACATAAAGTTTTTTAAATCTTTAGCAGATCATAGGTGTAAACAAAGAAAATAATAAAGTATGAATCTATAATGGTTTTGGAGAAAGGAATGGATAAAGTTGGTGTAAATTTATACAGAAGTTAAAACAAAATGTGCTTCCACATGAAAAGAAATAAATGAAACTCTCCAAGTCCCAAGGAGGTATTTATCTAAACTTTGCTGGGATTGCCTCTGAGGGGCCTTTCTGTCTCTCTCTCTTGGTCCCTCTCTTTTGTCTAAACCCAAACTGACAAAGTGATTCTCTTCTACTCTTGACTGGGGATGGGGTGGGTGGCAAGAGGTAAAAGGCGTATTTTACATTTGGGTAAAATCTTCTCCTGCTCTGTGTGGCTCTCCCAGCCCTGAAACATTGCCAGCTGAAATCCACCAACCAATGACTGGCTCATATGACAGCCCGTTCTCTGGTGAAGGCCAGAATATGGGGTGACTTCATTAGCTCTTGTGAGGGAGTCAGGGAATTGCCTGATTTACTGCACATACCAAACCTATTACTCCTGTCAAATAAAATTTTGTAATCAGTATATGATTTTTAATTCAAATTCAAATATGTATGGTGCTAGTTAAATATACCTAGTAGAAAAGATACACAGGCAGTAAGAAATAGGTTCAATATATGCTGGACACTAGGATCTCTAAAACATTTTGTCCAAAAGGTCTAAATTATGAAAAAAAAAAAGACAACTATTTTTCTTTCTCCCAAACCAAAGAAAGTTTTCTCTGACAGGAAAACCTGCAAAGCAATGCTGAGGGAAAAGTATTTTATTTTATTGTAATCCATCAATGATTTCTGATGATTGCTGAGTAGTCAGGCAAGTCAAATACTTTCGAGATGCATAAACAAGTGCAGACAAGTTCATTTTTCTTTGTGTTATTATTTTAGACACACAGACCTCCATGCACAAATTAACTTACCCTGAACATCAGAATTGAAGCACTGTAGGACGTGACTAAGAACACTGTATAATACAGAAATTTAAAGAACTGCCAAAGCCAGTAAGATAATTTTGCTAAAGTAGCCAACAGATGCCAATGAAGACAACTGGGCTTTCTGAGTCTCACTCTAAATATGAAATTTGGTTGTTTCCCTCTATCTTGCCTCCTCCTGGGCTTTATCTTGACTCGTCATTTGCAGTTAGAGGCTTAAGCACTGGAGAGGTATAACCTACTGACTCTCCTTACTAAACACATGGAAGAAAGTATGAAACACAGTTTTCTGTCATTGCATCTCTACCCACATACACCTTCCTCTGAGAAAGCACAACAGCAATAGAGCAAGGTCAAAAACAAAGGCACTGGGGCCAAAGACAGAGCAGCTTTTGAATGATATTCAGCAGAGCCAGCAGCTGGTAGATCACTGAGAGACATTTGTGAGAGCCAGCTGTTTCCAGCTGCTTCCAGCTGCTATATTACTTCTTGGGAGACAGCATCTTCTGGTTCCCACAAGCACTGAGAGAGAAAAATGTCATGTGCCAAACCACTCTGTGAAGATTGTTGAATCATGCCAATATGTTTGAGGTGTAGGGAGAATATTTTGCTTCCCTCCCACTGAAGTTGTTCCTCTTCACACGAAGAGGCTTGGGCTTTCCAGTCTGTGTCCCCCTGCATCACCCATGGGTACAAACATGATCCACATCATGCTGTAAGCACATGCCAACATTTCTATCCCATCAAATTAGCTAGAGTGCATGATACAGAGGCTGGCTGTGTGCTTTTGTTCCAGCTTGGCTCTGGGTGTGCACAACCAGATGGTCCCTGATATGGTTTAAAGCCTCTGAGTGCAAAGTTAGCCTGAATAAATCCAAACCTCCTGGACATCCTTGCCTTGGATCAGTGCTCTGTGCCTTGTGACCATGCTGTGTGACCCAGACTAATTCATCTAATCAAAGACTGCTCACATAATTGCTAGGTCCCAGGGAAAGTATGCTTATACATGGTGTTAGCATAAAAGTTAGCACGTCTACTTCAGAGCATAGGAAAGACAAGGCAAGATGGAAGTACTGTAGTCCAGTTCAAGTATCAATCTACACAATATTTTCACAGGCAACATTAATATGTATTTCTCTCCTGCACACAGAGAAAATAGTAAAAGTTTACATAATATCTGATTTTCAAGGGGAAATGTTACAGTGTTTGTTGTTATTTTGGCGCTAGATATATTGTCCATCCAGAGATGTTTTGTATGATGAAGTTTACAAGGCATGCAGTTTGCAGGCAGTTGATTAGTTTGCTGTCTGCTTGGGGCTGTGTGTTGCCTAGAGGACAGACATCCTGCAGATCAGCACATGCACTGCTATTCAGACAGCAGGACTACCTAAAGGTAAAGGGTCAAATAATCAAACTGCCAGCATTCTGAGAGCAAGAAAGATCGTAGTATATGTCCTTTTCCCACTCTTTCAAAGGTGATGATCAAGAGCAGCAGCGAGACATTCTGAAAAATAAAGGGACAGCGCAAAGGGCTGGACAAGGTTGCTGAGCATGTGTGAGAACCTTGCGAGCAACATTTGGATGCTTTGCCTCATCGAGAGCATATGGAATAAAGACACCTGAAAAATGAGGCAGAATTGAAAGAAGTCTGATGAATGAGAAAGCTGGGAGGAACAGCAGACTTCTCATGAATGAGGTGAGCAGGAGGTTATGTTATCTGAACAAGCACAGTGGCATATGTAAGCATGGGACCATCACAGCACAGGAACTGAAGGTGAGGAACTGAGTGACACAAAACATTTGGTACATCAAAGGATACAGAAAGGAAATGGAAGATACAGAGGTAAAACAGAAAAAGAGGACATCTACTGTCGTAAGAATGCAGGAGGAGCTGTGGTATGAAGATACTAGAGACTGGATGACAAGGAGAGATAGGCTGATATTTAGGATATTTTGGGCAAGAGCAATCATAGAATAGTTTGGGTTGGAAAGTACCTTCAAAGGTCACCTAGTCCAACCTCCCTGCAAATGAGTAGGGACATCTTCAACAGGTTGCTCAGAGCCCCGTCCAGCCTGGCCTGGAATGTCTCCTGGGATGGGGCATCTACCACCCATCTAGGCAAACCTGTGCCAGTGTTTACCACCATCATTGTGAAAAAATTTATTTCTTATGTCTAGCCTGAATCTCCCCTCTTTCAGTTTAAAGCCATTACTTCTTGTCCTGTCATAACAGGTGCTTCTGAAAACTTAGTCCTCATCCTTCTTATAGACTCCTTTCAAGCACTGAAAGGCCACATTAAGGTGTCCTCAGAGCTTTCTCCACGCTGAACAACCCCAACTCCCTCAGTCTCTCCTCACAGGAGAGATGTTCCATCCTTCTGATCATCTTTGTGGCCTCCTCTAACCCCTCCCCAACAGGTCTGTGTCTTTCCTGAACTTCAGAGGCGAATGCAGTGCTCCAGGTGGGGTCTCACCAGAGCAGACTACAGGGGTAAAATCACCTTCCTTGACCTGCTGGCCACACTCCTTTTGATTCAGCTCAAGATATGATTGGTCTTCTGGGCCGAGAGAAAGCATAATCTACATTTAGAGAAGATGTGGAAGAGCGAAAGGATGGGAAATTTTTGCCAAAGTCACTTTATGGGAGTTACCTGCTTTTGAAGAAAATTTGTCAGGGCTTTTAGTGAAGGGATATTTACAGAGGCATTGCCACAGGGCAGTGATTTAGGGTTCTGCTTACTGCAGAACAAAGTTTAGATTTCTTAAAGAGAAGTGCGACTGAAAAGAGTTCAGTGCCAAGTTCACTCTATTATTTACTGCGTGGGGGAAATATGCCAAGCTGAATGCTGCTTAAGTTCTCTCCAGGAACTTGGTCCCCTTTCACAGAGCAAACTTTCAGGCATCTTCTCTCCAGCAGCCTGATACCTGTCATGGTGCAAAATTTCAGGGTTCTTCTCTCCCTGATAACTGTTTGCTCCAGAGTCTGTATTTTAGAACTCCAGAGACAAACTTTCAGACAAGACCTGGTAACCATAAGCAGAGCAGACTTTCAGGAAACAAAATTCTCAGGAAAAAAAAAAAAAAGTAGAATAGCAGGAGAGCTGGTTCAGGCTGGGTACCTGCGCAGAGGTCCAACCCAAGCATGGAAAACCATAGACTTTTATATCCCTACAGACCATTCATACCATGATTCAATCCAATAGCAATGTTTCACTTTGGGGTCTCCTTGCTTGTCATTGGATGCTTTTCACTGATTTCAACTGTGCCTTTATTTACCTGTAGATATTGTTTACGATCCATAGTGTTTCAGGTACCGTTTTGTCCAAACAAATCCTTTCTTCTCAGCCAAATGCAAAACAGGGCCCGTCTGCAGATGTCTGTAATGTCTCCGCGTTAGCCTTGGATCATTATTTTTTTCCCAGTTCCGTTCTTCCCAGCAAAATGCAAACTAGACCGTATCTTGCAAGTGTTCAGTGTAATTTGTAGTTGCCCTGGGTAAATATGAGCAGAACTTTACAGCTTAAGATTTTAGCAAATCCAGTTTACTGAGCAACATGAAGCAATGAGTATATTAAAAAACATACAGTCTTATATTTCTAAATGATTCATTATACTTAGTGTCATCTACTTAAGCTAAGTGATTAATATTAAACGTAATTTTGGCTCATTCACTGACCTGTGGCAATAGTAAAACCATTGCTGCACAGCCAGCTTATTTAGCAGAGAGAGCTCGAAGTAGGCTCACCCAGGCTGTCATATTTATAGAATAAAGTGTTTGACTCGTAGTCATATTGAATATAGTTGGAAAAGTCTGCACAAGACTCCCTGCACCCACAAGCCACCAGCATTCGGTGCTGTTCTGCTTCCGTGTGGGTCTACTGGCAGGAGTTCTTGGTCTGGCTGTGGCTCAGGCCTTTACCTTCTCTGGAGCTTGGAAGAAACTGCTGCTGGTTTGGCTGAGGGGGGGGGTCGAGTGCACCCACCACAGGCATCAAAGAGTAGATACTGTCTTACATACTTAAGGACATCAAACCAAACAAACAAAATTAACAGTTGCTGTAGGTTCAGTCTTTGTTGAACATAAGTTACAAGAACGTCTCAAAAAAGATTAAAAAAATGTAAAAAATTACATTAATGTTACGGCAGTCTGAAACAGGGATATTAAGAGATAACATGGATAGCTGAACTGATTGGCTTGAAGTTGTGTAAAAACGAAGCTTGATATAGAAATATGCTTTACCTCCTGCAGGCTGGAAATCAATGTGATTGTCAACTATTATTAGGGAAAATATAAGTCATAGTTTGTTTTCCAGTGACTTATAAAAAGAAAAAAACTCCAAACTGTTCCATTTGAAAATGTATTTAAATCATGGGAAAACTTTGGTAGAGGGAAGAGTTCTTAACAGAACTGGCTTAAAAGCTAACAGATGAAAAAATTTAGGAGTGTGAGAGGATCCTACTAAACTGAGGCAAAAAAACTTGCAAAGTACTCAGGAAAAAAATCTTCTTTTTAGAGAAATAAAAGTTCAAGGAAAAAGAATGTGAAAAATCTAGTTGAAGTGGCCCTTTAAAAGCCCAAGATCTTTCAAGGGAAATATTTGAGGATGAACGAATTTGCACTTTTTAATCAACCCTAGCATTAATTTTGTAAAGGATAATCTCATAAAGAGAAAACTATATATAAACTGATGAAAAATGTGTATTAAGATAGATGTTAGCATTCATCTAACTGTCAGAGGACTGAGATTCTGAAATAACCTCCTTATAGGACAACAGGAGCAAAATCCAGTTGAAAATGGAGACTGGTTCAGGTTATGGGATACAGCACTTGGACCTGCACTATCCGTGACTCCATAAATTTCTGTTTTTCTTAATTTAAAATAGAGTAACTGTAAGAGGGAAACATAAAATCATCGTTCCCTAGAATAACTGAATTTAATTAGTTTTAATCCTTTTTTGGTAGAGAGGGTTACTGAGCCAAGCATCACATTTGTGAGAATAGAAATCCCTCCATGAAAGTATTAATGACAAATGTTTTGGTTGGGGAGTAGGAGGAGAGGGAGAGTGGGGAAGGTGGATGCAACAATACCATGTTGATTCATCTCTCTTTTTTCTTAAACTTTTCATAGATGAACATTTGTTAGCAGAACAAGCACACTGGGCTTTAATTTGGGACTATCGCTGAGACAGACTATAACTGCACAGCATTGCTCATGTTGAGTTTTCTCTGGAAATAATTTCAGTCAGCTGGGGAAAACTAGTTTCTCAAACATAAATCAGATATGGATGTTTGTATCATTTTTTTCACACTCTCACCTGCAGCCTAGCCCTGAAGTAATGTAAAGTATGAGTTGGGACTAAGTGCTAAATTCTTCAGTATACCTAATTAGCAGTTTTTAGGAAGTTTACCTCTATAGGTAAAGCGACATCGATTTGTTAAGAATTAAGCTGCCTCTGATTTTGCCTGGGTTTACTTTTTTTCTCTTTTAAAGAAAAGTCATATTTCCTTTGCCAATCTGCTTTTTATTTTCGAGTGATAGGAAACTAAGCCCAAAGAAGTACTACAGTCCTGTTAAAACTGTTGGAGTGATTGATTGGTAAAATGGTAACAAAACTTGACACAAACCAAGCAGAAAATTTCTGGGGAGTGCATTAGTTTTCTTCTGAGAGATTCACAGAGCTAAGAACCAAAAAGTTTGACTCTCTGCCAAGAAAAGCTGGAAAGGGAGGGATACTTTACCAAGTCAAGAAAGGATAGCTTAGGTTAGGAAAGCTATCACATTGCAGTGTGCTAAACACACTCCTGGCAGATGACTTGAGAAATGCCTAAGGCAAAGCACTTAAGTGTGTGGGTATCCTCTTTGACAATGGTTGACTAGACACTTACTTAAAGTTATGAGTCAATAATTCCAATGTTTTCCCAAGGACAATAACCTGATTTTTTTTCCCAGAACCAGACTGAAGACAAAAGCCCAGGCAACTGAAGAATAGATCCTTCCTTATTGTTGTGCCTGAACAGCACATCTTCTAGTTACTTTACTTTGTAGTAGCATTTTAAATCCTAATACATTTTTATGTAATCTATTCTTGCTCACAGCAGAGGAAAACATACCAATGTCTATACTAATTATTAAAAATCTTTCTTACATTGTGACAGGAGAAAAAAGTTTTGTAAAAAAAATACATCAATTTCCTTGACATAAAATGTCAGGAACATTTTTAGAGAAGTAAACAAAAAGACTGGCAACCACATGTGACACCAGTTGCAGCAGATACAGTAGGAGAAATCAAAACAAGTTTAAATGAAAGCTCCTAGGATTCCTTCAACTGAAAATAAATGGACTATGAGCACAGAGGAATCCACAGTGTCTAAAAAAACACACACTTCAAAACTGCTGACAGCAGGACTGGACTGCTAAGGTGACAAATGCTGAGGAAGTTATACAACACAAACAAGTGTATGTTGTAAATATCCAAGTGAGTCCATACTATGAGAGCAATGGCATGTCATTTCAACCTCTGGCTGCCTGTGTCTAATATTGTCTCAGTGATGGTCAACAGGTCAATTACAATCAAGTCCTGAAGACACTAAGATCTCAAAGGAAAGTGCAAGCGTCCTGCGTTAAGACCTTGGTCAGCAATATTTCTTTTATTACATATTCCTTGTAAATCTATTGGTGAGAATACAAACCCAAATTAAGTAATTACTGGCCTCACTCAGAAGATTATTGCTATGTGGCTAAGATATCAAACTGAAGATCTACATTAGAAACATGTCATCAGGAATCCCAGCAGGAAACCTTAAATCCTAGAAATGCAAAACCTGAAGAAAGGAAGGTTAGAGTCTTGTGTTGAAAGATATATGCTAACACATTTTAAAAGTCATAATAATTTAAGAACCAGCACTTAGGTTATCATTATGAAGCACTGTTAAAAATATCCCAAAGTTAAAAGAAAGAATAACTTATGAGGAGACACATGTAGGCACAGATTTCAACTGCATCAGAGCATAGTTGAAGAAAGAATCCCTGCAAGATGAACACTCAGAAGCCTATAGTGCTTCAGGCTATTTTTGTTTGAAAGAGGTAGCAAAATAACTTCCTAGCCATAAATTGAACAATAGTGACAAAGAACTGAAAGAAATGTCGATGTTTAATTTTTTAAAATACAGTCTTTAAAAGCCATGCAGATTGAGTATGGTACATAGTGACTTGAATATCAGCTATATCTAATGTTTATAATTCCTTCCATAGAAAGACCTCAAAAAGTAGACTTCTTATGATCCTCATAAAGAAAACATAGAGGAATCTTATCAGTCTTTTTTGTTTTTCTTTTTTTCCTTTCCTTTTTCCTTTTATTTTTTTTTTCTTTTTATAGATCATACTTTGACTTCAGAGGACTTCTTAGACAAGTACAAATCAAGAGCTGCGACAGACATACAATGGTGGGACTAATGTGAAGGATCTTCCTTAAACTGATGCCCTCTAGAGGTGTTTCAAATCAAGAAGAGAGAAAAAGGAGGGTACTCAATATCATTAATGCATCTTCAAATCTTCTGTCCTGAGAAATTAAAAATAATGTGACAAAATTACTCAGATGAATTGAATTTTTCCAGTTCTCCTCACATTATTTTGTCCAGTTTTAGACAGTGCTTAAGGGAACAGTGGTGTAGCCATAAAAGTCTATTGACAAATGCAAGACAAGGTTAGGAGAGAGGCTAAATTTTATCAGGCCAACTAATATAGCCAAAATATCTGAAAAATACGTTTAGGGCAAAAGCCTTTCCTGAGGTCATGATACATGTCTTAAATCCATTCATTTCTGGGTACTCGCTTTGACAGATACTTGACCTCTCCTAGTCAAATCAGCAGCAGTTTGTTCCAGTCTCTAGAGGAGGTAAAGGCCTGAACCACAGCCAGGCCAGGAACTCCTGCCAGGAGACCCACAGGGAAGCAGAACAGCACATTGAATGCTGGTGTCTTGTGGGTGCAGGGAGACTCTTTTCTTACTGTATGCAATTTGATTACGAGTCAGCCACTTCATTCTATAAATACAACAACCTGGATGAGTCCACTCTGAGCTCTCCCTGCTAAATAAGTGAGCTGTATGGCAATGGTTTTACTACTCACAGGTCAGTGGATGAGCCCAATTCAACTTCAATATTAATCATTTAGCTTAAATAGATGCACACCAAATGCACACCTTATATAGAGATATAAGGTTGTATATTTCCCCCATGCAGTATTTACTGCATGGGGGAAATAGAGCAAACCTGCCATCGAACTTTTCAGTGTTGTGCTTCTCTTTAAGAAATCTAAACATTGTTCTGCAGCAAGCAGAACCCTAAATTACTGCCCCGCGACACATGTTCCTGAAGCAGAGTTTTAGAAACAGACTGTGAGTTATCTAATGCCAATGTCAGTACAAATCAGTGTAACATCTCATCCAAAACTACTACCTTGAAGAAGTAGATTTTGAAACATAAGGAAACACAATGCGGTGAGAAACAGGAAGCACTAACAATACAACAACTAAATAAAAAATTTATTTAGAAAAAAACCAAAAAGGTAATCAAAGGCAGTGTTTATTTTCCAACTTTTCTCTTATTGCTAGAAAATACTAGCTACTTTTGTATTAAGGCTGTTTTACTTTGGTATATTGGGCGAGGTCAAGTGCATCTACCACAACATCTAATAGATCTCTTATTGCAAAGAATCTTTAAACAATAGGAATATGAAGTCTTTTCTTTGATAAATGGAAGTATTTGCATTGACACCTCGTTTCACTTTGATTCAATGCCACTATGTAAAACATCCAAAGAATAAGGAGAGAGTTACATAATCACATTATTTTCAGCTTTTGCTTTCTTGTGTGTCCATCTACTTATTTAAATATTGATCTGGGCATAAAACGTGCACCCATCTTTTAGACTTAAGGTAAATGGCAACTAAATTCTAGACAGGTTTCACTGTGGACAATCCTGAAGTAAAGGAAACCAAATGTATGGCTACTATTGTAACCATTAACTTAATCTTTTGAGGCAGATATCCTTCCTGCCCTATTGTGTTTGCCTGTCAGCCAAGCATGCCCTATCTTAGATCAAGAAAGAAAAAAAAAAAAGGAACCAGGAAAGTTTTTAAAGCAACAATATTTCTTCTTAGTCTGTTTGACAACGAACACATTTATTTACATTACTGAGCCTAGGAAGGGTTCCCAGTTCCCAGTATCCTGTGTTCATATCGAGGCAAGATGTTAGCATGCCAGTCACCTTTCAACTCCATATTTAAGGGTTTTTTTATAGAAAGGAGTCCCGGACATAAAAGCTTGCAGGTATCCCTGACGTGCTCCAACAGATGTCTGAACTGGAAGACCAGGACATCAGAACTTTTGTGTTTACTGCAGTGAATATCAGCGGGTAAGTCCCAAGGGTGTCAAACTCATTTTCACTGGAGGCCACATCAGCCTCACAGTTGCCTCCAAAGGGCTGAATGTAATTTTAGCTCTGTATAAATGTAACTCCTCTTGCATTTATGCAGTCTTACAATTACACTGGGCCCTTGGAAGGCAACCACAACGCTGGTGTGGCCCACAGTGAAAATGAGTTTGACACCCCTGCCCTGAAAAATGAGTTTCTTTTTCAGTTGGACATTATATTATAAAACAAGAGCAATTTGATCAGTCTAGCAGTTCTTCATTTCCAAACCCTCACTGGAAATGAAACTGGGGCTGAGGGGCAAGATCTTGATTGCCATATACTTGGTTGCATTTTCCTGAAAGGAGACATAAAATAGTCTAAGATAGTTATTCTGCTAAAACAATCATTTATCAAATTTCTGAATAAATTTATTAACTTTTCTAGGCATATCATACTTACCCAGAATTTTACAATATGGCAATACGGGTTTACAATTAATTAAAACAATCTTTGGGAACCTCAGAACTCCATTTCATCTTCTTGCTATCCCAGGTTGAGGTTCCCAGAGCAGTTGTAATTAAAATTATTGAATCTCATGTATCTCCATTTCCATATAGATGTGGGACACTTTTTGGAAGCTTATGGTCTTCTGAGACTTGCCTGTCTTTCTGTTTTACTTAGATATTAGTTTGATTTTTTTTTATTTTATTTTATTTTTTTTTTTTTTTTCTTACATGGTAACATCTTAACATGGTAAACTCTTAAGAATTCAGTTCACAGCATTTTCTTTCTGGAAGACATATTAGCCAATGCGGTGCTCTATCCTTATACGCGTCACTTGGGGTAAGAAGGAGCCAACTGAGATTCACCGTAAAACAGAACACACATACCTCTTTTATCCTAGAACTATGTTCTTCCAAACATCATAGCCTTTACCAAATGCTTCAATGAAATAGCTGGAAAATGTTTGCAATATTGGCAGAATTTTTTTTCCTTCACCTCATTTTTGGAAACAACTGAGCCACTTTCAGCAATACTCTTTAAGAAACAAAATAAAAGCATAAATCTTAAATCAGAAGCAAAGGCCAAGCATGGAAAAATTCAATCCAAACAATCAGTTTAGCGAAACTATAAGTATCTGCAAATGGAGGTTTTCGCTGTTTCCATTGAGTTAGGCAATCTCAATTTAATCATTTCTGTTTGCTATGCCAAAAACACAATCCTTCATCCTTGCTCCCCCAAAAATGAAAAGGTGACAGTTACTGGATTACTTAGTTGATTGGTTCATACTTAAACTCCTTCAGAGTCTTTATGCAGCTACTGTAGAAATAAGACTCAGTGTCTGAATGTTGTTCTAATGTAATGAACACATACAATTGTCAGACACCAGCAAGTTCAGGCAGCTTAGTTAGTTCACTTTTGAACCGCCGTGCAATTAGATCTTTCGAAGTTTAACTTGACTTAAACAATCCAGTGGTTTCTGGTACTATTCTTGTTCATCTTGTATGTCTAGTTCTCTTTTCCTTATAATTCTTTCCAACGTTTTCAGTTCTTGTTTTTAATATACTATTCTTACACAGAGATCTGCCAGCTACTGTCCTGTGATTTGAAAATGTGTGCCAAACACAATGACTGTTTTATACGTTTCTTGGACTAAAAACTAGGAGGGTAGCCTCAATGTTATAATAATCATAATAAAAATAACCTCAAAATAAAGTAACTTGCTACCTTATATCTAACAGTCCTTAGGTTTCTGAAGAGTCATTGCCAAGGTTTGAGTGTGCCATGTTTATGTATCAGATGAGACCACAGGCTAAAATCTTTCCTAATTTTCAGCCATCTAATCTCACCAAAGTCAATAGGATTACACGAAGACGAAACAAAGTACTATTTATTCACTTGCATCTATTCTCTATCAGGCTCTTATAACAGCAATAATTCTTTTGATGACTTCTGCGTGTCTTGCCTGTTGTATCTTGCAATCTTGCTTATTATCTTTCTCAGCATGTCTTGCAGATTAGTACAAAAGTAGAGGGAAAGGTTAAATAGGAAGTGCTGTATAAATATCCACCAGCAGCCAAGCATGCTTGAGTTCAACACATACTGTTTCTTCCTTGCTGTGACAGATACAGATTTTGGCAGTCTTGAAAACGGGAAGCTTTGCATTTCTAAGAGAAATGTAGCAAGATCAAGAAAACAATCAACTAAAAACTTCATCAATATCCTTTTAAAATATGTATTTTTAAATGTACATTGTGATCCTCCCCAGCTGATTTGTATTATAACTAATCCAAGGAAAATCAAGATGGATTTTTTAAAAAAATATTTTCTTGATGTAGACTATAAATCTCATTCAAGTAACATTAGCAGATGTTAGTTACTGCTAGCTACTGCGCTGGATCATGCTGGCAGAATATAAGATAAAAGACTTTCAGAATTCGGACTTTTCCTGAGATGATCAAAACATTGTAGAATTTGCTGTTTCACTGTGGCATCTGCAGCTGTGTCATCGATTTCCAAAGCATCTCATGCTGGCTGAGTGGAATAAAGAAAGGCTGTTCAAAGATGTGCTGAAGACACTCGGTTGCCAGGAAAAGCAATAACTGAGCTCCTGAGTGAGGTGGGATATCTAAGTACTTCTAAAATAATAAAAAATGGTCCCTTAACTAGCCTACACGTGCACAAAGACACATACACACATATATATCTAAAGAAGGAGAGAGAGTCATACAAACACATGTACACATACCAGAACCTGCATCTTTGGAAAAAATGCAGAATATTACCCTTAACTTAAAATTAACTTGATATACTGGTTTAATCCTGAGGTTTCTAACTGGGCATATGGTCTGGGTAAAGATTGAATACAGGTTATGATGCAGACAGACATGTTGAATAGCATGACACAGGATTACTTTGGGAGACAGTCCCTATGACCCAGGCTGTTAGAAACTGGTCATAAGCAAGAGCCTCCCTCCCTCATCTCCTCCCTTTTTTTTTTTTTTCCTCTTAAAATGCACTTAGACTCACCGAATAACTATAATATAGGGGATGGCACAATCCATTTGGATCTTGTTGAATGGGAGACTGGCCTTAGCCATTTTGTTTTCTGATACCCAGGACCAGATTCTCCCATTTCAGTTTATATTTACTAATACCTTGCTGCATATGTAGGTTTATTAACTTCAGTTGAATTTTACAGAAAGTTCATAGCAAGGGTGGTAAAAGCTAGGACATTGTCAGTATGTCTCAGTATAAGAATTTACTCTGAGCTACATTTTGCTCTCAGGGATGGTCTGACATCTCTAATTACTGCTAATTTTTGTTTTCCTTATTTTGGTGGAAACATGTATAGTGTCAGGAAGCTCAATTCTAGTCTTCAGCAATCAAATTTGTCTGACGAGCTGCATTAGCCAGTATGAAGAAATCTCTAATGAGGAAGGGCTCAAACCAGTGTTTGGTAATCCTCCCATGATCAAGTAGTATTGCTTGATATTTGTATGTTATGTATGTATATATTATTCTGTTTTATGTGAGGTTAATCAGAGAGGAAAACAAAAAAAAGTTTTCTGGTCTCCTTAACTAACAAATATGTCTTTCAGCATTTTCTGTGCACAATTATGCAAGAGCCTGTTTTTCATTTGTTTTGGTTTTTATGAGCTGGGAATCTCCCTTAGATTCACTGACATGCTGCATTAATCACCAGCATTACTTTTATTCTAATAATAGTTCTTTCCTAATAGTTGAACTGGATTAGCTAAAAACTCTTAAATGTTGTCCAGCAGTTTAAGAATGGAACTGAAGACTGTAAGAGGAAACAGTAACAGGATATATTTTGTTTTAAAGCCTTGGCACCCCATAGCTCAAATACATTCAAAATTCAGTCTGAAATTCCAAAAAAGGTCACAATGAAGAAAACTCAAAACTCAGGCCTCCAAACCTTTATTGCAGATAATTTTGATGCGGTGGGGTCACATATCCACAGATTCACCTCATTTAACGCTTTACATGGCTTTCTCTCAACACAACAAGAAACCATTTATATGAGTGTGCGTCTTACAGTGCTTCCCGGGCTATGCAAAATGTTCATTAATGAGGGGAAAAGGAATTTTTCGAGACACTTGCTATTCTCATTATTGCTATTTTCATGGTTGTTATTAAGCATAATTGTGTGTTCAATGTGCTGAGATGGCTGAGGTATAGATTAATGTTTCTTTTGTTGTGCAAGGTTATAAGAAATGCTTGAATTCAGTCTGTTTGAGGGCAGGTCTTCAATTCATCCAGAATGCAGGGAAAAATCTGCCTAAATTCCTCTGGCCTTAGAAAGCTGCTACAAATTCAGTTCAAAGAGTTCCTCCTTTATAATCTAGAGAATGTGCAGCTAAGGCATAGTTCATGAAAAACAATGCCAACTACTGTAAAAGAGAATTTGCCTGAGTATTCTCTTTCTTACCAACTCTGCCTTTTATAAAGATAACACTTCACTAGCTTTCATGCTATCAAGAGGAATGAATACACCGTGCTTCGCACCAGGAGGTACTGGTTCATTATGGTCCCAGTAAGAAAGGTACTTCGTAAAATATATCTTAAAATGGTTTTTAGCAGCACTAGCACTATAAAGAAACAGAAGGTGCTATAGCTAACCTTGCTTCCCTTTAGATGCTGGAAACCCTGAATCATGAAGTACCAAATAGGTCTCTAATCAGAAGGCAGCACGATGTGCAGAACCCATTCACAGTAGTGGTTGTCCCAACTTGGTCACTTGAGCTATTTTTCAAATGGAAACAACTCTGTTTATCATTTCTGCTGTCAAACAAAGAAGAAATGCATGTGTGAACTTGTTCCTGCACTGTTAAATAAAGACAAGGCCATGCAGGTGGTGTAATTGCTTGTAGTGAGTGGGAGCTGCCTGCAGGCTCCGTTGTTATAATTACTGGCCAAATTTATCCCACAGCTGAGGGATGTGAGCAGAACAAGATGGGTCTGAAGACCGTGCTCTGTGTGCAGCACAATACTGCATGAGCCATCACCTGCTCAGTCACCCTGCTGTGGGTCACTGACACCTCCATCTACAGTGATCTTCTGGTCAGCATCACTACATACAGTTATAAATGTACATTTATATATACTTCAGGAGAGATTCACAAAACTATACAAAAGCATGTCTACTGAACAGTTTAGTTAAACTACAAAAACCTAATTGTATTCTAAAATATTTTTCCCAGTTACTGACAGGGCAGAGTCAAAAGAATGTCAGGGCAAGCTTAACAGTTTGCTGCTGTTGAAGAGATTCCCCTCACTTCATCCCAGACCACTGCATATTTGTTTTCTCACTTGTGGGCCAGTTTTCCTCATTAACCAGGCAGAAAACTGATATGCTCCATGCCTCCAATGCCCCCCGATCAATATTTTAGCAAATTAATGAGTTGAACTGGCTGAGAATGAGCCCATGTTAACAAAAGAGCTGGTGTGAGGGATCTAGGGGAAATTAACTGCTGAAACAGGGAAAGCAAAGTGTAGGTGTTTTTTTGTAGCAGCAACCTAATAGATCAGATCACCCCACTTTGCTTGACCACATTGTAAGCAATCTTTTTGTCCACACACATACCCCATATTGTTCTACAGATGTGAGTCCTAAAGATAATTAGAAATACATGTTAATTATATCAATATTGCAGGTTACAATACCTTACTAAGAATGTATTATGATGTTTATGATATTACATATAACAACACAGTAATTATTTAATAACTATGTACATTTATGTACACACACCTTCCATGGGTGCTGTAATAATGGCACAGTAATACTGTCACTATGACTGCCTAGTAAGACCTTTATTCAGATTTTAAGCAAAATACTAGCAGAATTTTTAGAACTGACTGAACAGGCTAGTACCTGTCCTGCACAGTGTGAAGAATAAATTTTAAACTCTGTGTTATATAAGAAAGGTCCCTGTATCAAATATTCAAGTCCCAATTGCGATGGTTTTCCTTTGCTTTCAAAATACTCAGATTTTCAATTTCCTTAATGATCACCAGGCCCAGTTTATGGTTTAAAATAAAAATTAAAAAAAAAAAAAAAAAGATTAAGTCAAGGAACGTTAAGAATTTCTTTTATAGATTATTTGGAGTCCAAGTATTTTCCTATTCATTTCAGTGGGATGTCTTTCTTCCTAGGTCTACAGACGCTGTGTGCATTTGTCATCCTTGGTTACTAGTGTTCTTTTCCCATGTTAGTCAATAGAGGTTTATGAAAAAGTTGCTCACTTGGTCTGTTATAATATTTCACAGAAGCTCATGAAAGCAGAGAGCCGTTCTTAGTAGATGAGTATACAAGCTTAATCCATTGGCCATTTGTGGTAGAAACAAAGGAAAAATATCTACTTTTGAGTCAGAGCCTTAATGATATTTTAACTAACACTGGGAGCGAAGATAGCCATGAAGCCCATGCATATGTTGTTAATTCATGGGTTATGGAATGTGCATATGATGTCAGGTGTGTTTTGAGTGATACAGAGCACCACAGGAGGTAATTAAGTGTGACAGCACCACTTATTCATTTAATTTTATAAGCTGTCTATCCATCTCAAGTCATTCTACTCCTACACCTGTCAAGACTCACAATGCTGGCTGCCACCTCCAGTCCCCAGCAGCTGGGAAACATCATGTATTTATTTCTCTTCCTCACTTGGTGATCTGGCACATCAGATGTGGCCAGTCCATGAATTCTTTGATATTATGGCCAGCTGCACTTGATGAATGGGGTCATGAAGTTGGGAAGAAGCCATAATGCAGTACTGTTGTCAACATGCATTTCCCTTGTTGGAGGTCTCGCATTCAAAGAAGTGCTTAGTAGGTGGTACACAGCTGCAGTCGCATGTCACAGCATCTTCCCTTTTGCATTACCCCAGGTGTAAGATGCATCACTCACTATATGAAGAGTAACAGTGGGTCTTGGCTATGAGAAAGGAAAGAAACATGAGAGGTCTGCCTCCTAGACAAAGAAAGGTTTGTTTATTTAAAAGAAATATTAAGTAGAGCATCAGAACTTCCCATGTGCAAAAGGCCATTGAAAATTAGGAATGTTCTGTTACCACTGTTATCATTGTACTCTCACTATCCCATCACCTATGAAACAGCTTCCTTCTAAAGAAAGAGGTGAGGATGGTCACAAAATGGGTGAATATTTTGGATGACTCTTTAGTGAGGCTCAGTCAGTTTATGGCATATGAGATTCTAACTCAGATATTTACCAGAATTTCTAATGTTTATGCTAACTAACTGTTCAGTGTTGCTGTTACTGGACCAAAACAGCAAGAAAAGTTTTGCAGGGAAAACAAATACCTTTTGTTAGGCCAACAATGATAGCTGCAAAAATTACACAAGTCTTTAGAGCACATAAACCGATCTTCAAATTTATACATCAAGAAATGGCAACAGCTCTAACAAGCCACCATTTCTACAAGATGATAATCCTGTGTGATCTATTTCATGTGTTTTCCCACTGTGCACAACGGCTTCTGTCTTATTGTTTATCTTTTTCAGGAAACATGTTTGAGAGATGACTAATGGAGTGTTAATTGTGCTCTCCAAGGCCTTACATTTCATAATTCAAAATACACTATGGTAAAGTTGCAAACAAAAGAGGTGGAATGAGAGTGCAAGCTATGTGTATGCTGGTACAGTTTTTAGGATATTTTCATGTTATCTGGCTACACTGAAAGATGGCGAATGCTTATTTGAAAACCTATGGATAAATACAACCCAGGTTTGGTAAAATAGTCCTTGCAGTTCTTTATTTCTGCTCTGTGCAAATCTGTGAAAGGTACGGTGTGAAATGCCTTCGTAAACTGAAGTCTTTGAATGATGAAGAGATCCTGAAACAAAACTCCTTCTAGAAATCCCTCCACAAGATTTCCACCATAAAAATGTGGTCACAGTGGAAGTGTTTGTCGTGTGCTCATATTTGTCAAGTGTCCATATCTGTCATGTATTATAATGAAGATTACATAGATAAAAATCACAAGCACAGGCTAAAATTAGCGAACAGATCTTTCTTTTAACAGTGTATAGAATTAGTATCTACTATAATCCTAGGAAAATCCAGGAAAGATAGGAGTGTAGATGTTGAAGGAAACCCAAGGTTTCTCAGTTTCTTGGACAAGGATTTGACTACCTGGGACACTTATCAGACTGAACTCTTTATAACTGTCTCCGAAGGTGGGAATTTCAAAATGTTTCCAAGAAAAATAACACATCGTTCAACCGTTCTTACAGTTACAAAGTTTTCTTAGTATCTCACCTAGAGCTTGCTTGGAGTAAGTTAACACTATTATTTCTCATAGTAACCTCAGCGAACCTGAAAACCCACTGACCACTGTCTCTGTAATGACTTCTACACTTCTGATTAACTGTTTAGTACTTGACCTTTTTTCCTCAGATAGAACAAATTCATCTTCAAACTTCAACTTATCCTTCAAGGTTATCTTTCCTAAAATACTTCACTGGATTCTTTTCAATTTATTTGTGTTTGGGCCTGGCTGTAAAAACAGTAATTGTCTCCATTATCTCCATTACATTGCTTCAAACAACACTGACGTGAATAGATACCAAGTGATAATGTTTTGTTTGAAATGGCATCATGTTGTTAACTTGTACAACTCCTACTCGTTCTTCACTAATAATTTGCTTTACGTGTATTCAATTTATTTATTTTGAATATAATTCTTGCATTTGTATTTATTGAACGCATTTTTAAAAATTTACAATCATTTAATCAATCTGCAAAGATCACTCGGAATTGCAATTCAGTCCTACATGCTTTAAACACTTTCAGTTTCATATTTTTCACATATTTTCAAAGTGTCTTCTCAATACCTGATGGTCAAGATGAATCCAGTTGACATGTTGTCCTGGTTTTGTTAAAAACAAGACCAGTTTCTCTTTTATCAAATTTCCTTTTGGCTAAGTTCTTCTAAGTAACTGCACTTTTCTGAAGCTAGATACATGTTTTGGTAGACATAGCAATGGAATGCAAGGTCGCTGACAAAAATGTACATTGAGTATTTGCAAGGAGGAGCAAACTGAACAGGTGACTAAAACTGACCAACTAAGTATTCCATCCCATCCACATCATAACACCATATAAAACTGGGAGATCATGAGGGTCTTGCTCTCTCTTTGACCATGACCAGCATCTGGGGAGAACCCTGCCTGACGGCTCTGCTATCTGAGGCATGGTGACAAACAGAATCCAGTTCCGGTTTGCTGTAGAGTCCAACTCAGGACTTATGGGTGCCTGCTGTGCTGCTGCCGGAGCAGCGGATGCTGAACTGCTGGGAATTCCAAGATTGGTTTTGTAGATTTTGTATCATTGTCTTTATTTTGTTAGTAGCATTAGTAAAACATTTTTAACTTTTTCCAACTTGTAAGTTCTCTCTTTGCCTCTCTTTGCCTTCTTATTGCCTTTCCTTAGTGGGGAGCTGGGAGTGGGGTGGGGTGGCTCAGAAGGGGGAAAGAGGAGGGGTGTGACAAAGCATCTGCCACAGTTTATTGTCACCTTGAATTAAATGGTGACTGTCCTGGTTTTGTTAAAAAACAAGTTTCTCTTTTAGTGAATTTGCCTGTCAGCTAAAGCCTTCATATTAGCTGCATTTTCCTGGAGAACCAGACACATGTTTTGGTAAACCTAGCAATGGAATGCAAACTTATTGATAAGCACGGATGGACATCTCGCGAGAGGGGTATGTGAAACTGGTGACCAAGAAACTGACCAACTGTGTATAACATTCCATTCACGTGAACACTTCATATAAAAGTGGGAGATCACGAGGATCTCGTCCTTTTGCCTTTTCTCTTTTTCCTTTTCCCTTCTGCTTATGGCCAACATTAGAAGAGGACCTTGCTAGTTGTCCCTGCGAACTGAAGCCTAGTGAGAGACTGAATCCAGCTCCGGTTGGCTACAGAGTCTAATCCAGGACTTTGGGTGCTGGCTCTGCAGTTGCTGAGACTTACAAGATTGGTTTTGTATATTTTGTATTATTTTCTCTATTCTTATTAGTAGCATTAGTAAAACATCTTTAATTTTTCCGACTCTGTTCTCTCTGTCCTTCTTTCCGTCCTGATGGCCTGTCCTTAGTGGAAAGGGGGGAAAGGGAGGGGAAAAAGCGGGAAGTGGGGGGGAGAGGAGGTTAACAATACATCTGCCAGGGTTTGATTGTCACCCCGCAATCTAAACCCTTGACAGTGACACATGTCCTCCTAACTGACAATCAGTACTTCTCTTTAAATGTTTTGAAAACATCTGTTCTCCCACTTTATGGTAGATAAATCACATTTCTTTAGTTTGGACATGAGAACATTCTGTATGACTATGTACAAACTTCTGCTACAGTATGATATACCATACCAAGTTTCTCCCTTCCCATGCTCTGGACTAATTACTTTTGTGAGAAGGTAACTAGTTTTCTCTTATATGATTTGTTGTGGAAACTTCCAGAGCAGCTGCTTCTTATCGCTGTGTTATTCTACAGATGCTCTTAGATTGATTGTTTAGTAATGAATTAAACAAAATACCTCCCTTGATACCAGGGTTTGGCTGTTTTATGTTTCCTCAACTACAACTTTAGCAATTTTTCAGCCTTCTTGTACCTCAATTTGCCTTCATGAGCTTTTGAAGATAATCACTAAAACACAAAAGTGAACTGGCCAGTGTTTTAAAAATTCTATCAGATCTTGATGACATGAATACTCTGTTTAATTCCCTGCTTTTGACTTTTCTGGCCTATATTCCCACCTCAATTTTTGTTATTAGTTGTTGTGTTAGGGATATGGTCACAGTGATCTTCTTTTTGTGAAGGCTCTTAGTGCCATGGCTCTTAGTGCCATGATCTAGTAAATGGGCTGAAGTTGGACCAAGGGTTGGACTTGATGATCTCTGAGGTCTTTTCCAACCTAGCCAATTCTGTGATTCTGTGATTCTGTGATTCTGTGAAGGCCAAATAAAAAATGTATGTACAACTTCAGTCATTTGCAACCTACGCAGCTATAATAAGACATCTTGTTACTCTGCTTCTCCAAAGAAGACACCAAACAAATCTTTTTTCTCCATTTTCAAAGCAAAAAGCAAGGAATAGCAAGTTTTCCTTTTCATGGAAAGCATCCAGAACCTCCTTTGACTGATCAAGTAAAAATTGTGAAACTTTCTCAATCGAAGAGCAAACACCCAACACCTCTCAATATCAGAAAAGGAACAAGCTCCATTGTGTTTGACTGCATGGCTCCTGCTTGGCCTGAGAGATGAATGAAGATCTCTGTAAAAAAAAGAAAATTAATGAAGTGTTGTGTCCTTGCAATAATGTAAATTTGTCATTAATTTATTAAACACAACTTGCAGATAAGTACATGGCAATAACGGAAGAGGTTATGATTTAAATTCAGTGTTCTATGACTGCCTTCATTTGATTGATGATTCAGCACTTGGAGTAACATGTAGATTCAGGCCTAAGAATAGAAGTCCTGGAACAGACTTGGTTTCCTCATGAACTTATTTCTTTCTACTAAAGGAACTCAAGAGGGATATTCTGGACAACTAGTATCTCGGCAGAGACAGAATATGACAGACAGTACCTATGGCCAAATGTGATATTTGTTAAGCTGTAGTTACACTTACTTTGGAAGAGAATAATATTTTATAGCTATCTCATTGGGATTATGTCTTCATAAAAGTGGTAAACACAAATGTCATGAAAATTATAATACATTAAAAATGTTAAGTCCAATTCCATGCGTATTTTGCAAGCATGTGAGTCTTTAACTTGAATTAGGAAAAGGTCTTCAGCCAAATCTTTCATTTCTTCTGCCTCCAAAAACTTCCACTGACAGCAGTGGAAACTCTGGATTAACGAATGAAACATTATCAGATTCTTTATTTGATCCCAACAGATCAAGTATTTGATTTTGGCTTCTATTTTCTTCCCTTAACATTAAAAAATAATCTGCTTAATATGGAAATATATAGAAGTCATTCATCATCCAAGAATATCTCTGAATTCACGTAAGTGTTAACTGAAGACTGGACAGGCAAATGAATAGAAGTGCTTGATTCCTACTCCAATGCTAAAATGCCGACTTCAGACTCTTTTAAAAGAAATACTGTTATTAAAAATTGTATCATCATTTTCCAAGAAATACTATAAAATAAAAAAGTGCTAAAATTACGTAAAGGAATTAATCTGTGACATGTCCAAGGCGAAAAGCCAGATTAGAAAAGATCACATGAGCAATCTGGTTAAAAATCTTGAGTACTTCTTCCTGTCTTCATCAACTGCTCTTACAAGCAACTACATCCCTGCCAAATATATATGCACATGTTTCACCTTGAGCACTAATTTGCTGATTAAGAGCCCAAGGGTTTAAACGATAAAAGAGAAATTAAGACAGAATTAAGTGTTATTTAATTAGGCCATATCTGCAACTTTAATAAATGCTTGTGTACAAATCACAACTTTTAGCCTGCACTGACTTTTTAAAAATAAGTTTTATAAAATATTCTATCACATAAATTATGGCACTTGTATCTTCAACAATGTCCTTGTCTGTGTCACTTCATTCAAAATGAAAAAATAAAAACAAAGCTCTTATTATCATATACTAAAATATGAGCATAAGTTTTATGAACAATCAGAACTTTAAGTATTCAGGAATATCTCAGAGCATCCATATGTTTTAAAGGTGAGTTAACATTTGCAAAATACTGATTGAAGTAATTTGTTGAAACATGGGCATATTCAGCATCTTGTAGCAATTATTTCTATATCATAAGTGATAGATCTCATTAAAATTATGTATGGTAACCAATAAACCATCCTTGAAAAAGTATTGAAACTGTAAATGAATCCTGAAATATACATACAGAAGTGTTAAGTATTAGGAAATCATGTTTAGAAAGGTAAAGAGTATGTATTACATTGGTTTTTGACTTAACTTCATACTTGCATTGTTTGGAGTTCCCTATTTTCTCAAAACAAAATGAAAACCACAGTGAATATTTTTTGGAAAACATTTTTTATTATAAAATGTACAGTATATTGACCTTAATATTATAAAACACTGTAATGTATCAGAGTCTTGTAAAGACCAATAATTTATAAAATGAGACCATGTTCATTGTTACTCTTTCTAGTCTCATAGTCTGATTTAAAAATATATATAAAATATATAATGAATGATTTGACTGTAGCATCCTTAGTAGTTGGAAAGAGTTTGTTCATATGTTAAGGTAACTAATGTCTGCATGTACTTTTATTAAAATAGATCACTCTTATCTGCTAAGTTAGTCTTTCATTCTGAAGAGCTCAGAAGAACGAACAAAAAGGTTAGTAATCATATTGTATAAGGCTACATTATGTAAAAGCGCTGCAGGATGTAAAGAAAATTATGTTTTACTAAAGCACTTCTATCACTGCAGCTCATTTATTAACAGTTAATACTTCTTTGGTACTTTTAAGGTGCTTGTTAGAACAAGAAATAGCTTTGGACTATTGACAAGAATAGAGGACTTAAGGTCTCAGGTGCTATTGGATAGCATGAAAAACCACACTACACTGTCTTAATCATTTAAAGACCTTTTTCAATGCGTTAGTCTCCTCAGTTTCAGTATGTCCACTGCGTCCTTTTACTGCAGAGACCTACTGCCATATTGAGTATAAAAGTAATGCACTTTGCATGAAAATAGGATTAATCCTATTTTTTTTTTTTCCTGCCCTCAGTCTTTCTGGCTTTGTTGCAAGCAGTATTTTCCTTGTTGTACTCACTTGGCAGTGACTTGATGACTAGTATCCAGCCAAAGGCATTTGTTTTAGTGTTAGAATATGTGTATGTAGGTTGTTTTTGTATCGCTGCCTAGTATATTTTTAGCAGTACATTTGTAGAAGCCCGCATCCCTTTGAGTAGACTGCTGGATGACTAGTGACCCCTGAGGGTGGAGGAATTTGTTTCCATACAGACGGGACTGAGCTCCTGTTGTCAGATGTGATTTGTCTGGAAGCTCCCATGTTATTTCTGCTTTAGGAATCCCAATGGCCATGCAGTTCAGCTTTACTGAATTTCCAGGCCTGGCATAAATGACGGGTGCGGGCTCACTGGTGATCCTGGGAGGATAGGCTATCACAATGACGGGCACATTCATAACAGAAGTGCCATACTCTGTGGACACCTTGCACAAGTAAGTGCCTCTGTCAAATACAGAAGCCTCACGCACCGTCAGTGAGCCATTCTCCAGCAGGGAAAAACGACCTACAGCTTGGGGGGCATCCAGAACCATCCCGTTCGGCAGTGTCCAGGAGATCTGTGCCTGTTGGCTTGGCTGGGTGACACAATGGAGCTGCAGAGTTTCTCCATTGATGATGCTCACCAGGTTGTTGTACTGGTTGGTGATTTCTGGCCTGATTCCCACCTTCAGGAAGACTACTCGTTCCACATAACCTCCTGGGTTTCTGGCTGTACAGCGGTAAGTCCCAGCATCCCCAGCAGAGAGGCTGCTGATGTGTAAGATCCCATCCCTCATATGGTAAAATCTGTGCAAACGGCTGCCACCCAGCACTTCAGTGCCATTGGGAAGGATCCAGCTTGTGCTGGGCTTGGGGTTCCCCTGGACTGAGCAGTTCAGATTGATGCTGTGTCCAGCAAAGGCAGTGATCCTTTCACTGATAGGGTCTCTGAAGGAAGGTTTCTCCAAATGGTCTGTGACGAGGAGCTGCACAATCAGTCTTGCTTCCCCTCCTTCATTCCGTCCAATGCATATGAGCTGCACCGCGTCTGTCTGCCTCACCCCTCTGATGTCCAACGTACCATTGCGATGCACAGTGATCCTGTTTCCATAGTAGGGAGCTGGCAGGATTACTCCTTCTGGAAAAGCCCATAAGACCCGTGGAGCAGGGATGCCTTCAGCTTTGCAGTCAATAAGTTTCCGGCTGCCCCTGATGGCTGTCTCCCTCACAGATGTTATTGCACTGAGATGACCATTGATTCTGGGAGACTGAACATTAACATGGATCCAGACAATTTTCCGATCTTCTCCAGCACTGTTTCGCACTACGCAAGTATAGTTACCACTGTCAGATCTTTGGGCCTTTTGGATGAGGAGAGTGCCATCCCTGTATACTTGGTATTTGTCAGATAGTGCAGGAATAGGCCTGTTGGTTGGGGAGAGCCAGGTCACTTTGGGAGTGGGTTCTCCCTTGGCTTCACATGCTATGGTGGCAACATCACCATAGGGTACATTAATAATGACATATGTTTTGTTCTTGATGGTTGCAGGTTCAGCCACTACTTTGACCCGCACTTTCATCTCATCCTTTCCAATCTGGTTCTCAGCATAGCAGGTGTAGTCCCCTTCCTCTCTCAGTCCAACGTCATTGAAATACAGGGTTCCATTATCGAAGACCACATATCGCTTCGTCCGGCTGCCGCTGTCATCTGACTGCATGAAGGTATTGATCATGCTGCCATCTGGGAGACCCCATGAGATCTCAGGATTGGGCAGACCTGTGGCTACACAGTCAACTTTCAGGTCTCCTCCATATTTGACCTTGTGGTTATTCTCGTTCTTATGTTCTATTTTTGCTGGTTTCATCATCACATTCACTTTGAGGAGCACATAGTCATCTCCAATCTTATTGCGGGCCACACATAAATAGTCTCCTGCATCTTTATCTGTAACTGAGTGGACAACCAAAGTCCCATTGCTGAATACTTTGATTCTAGTCTCCAAGCTACTGTAAGGAAAGAAAAAAAAAGAACAGAATGTGAGTTGCAAAATCACATTTGAAGAATTAATTAGTGAGTGAAACTTGGGGAAACAAGCAAACAAACACACAAACAAACCCCACACCTCAACAACACTGAAAAAAAAAGAGAGGAGCGTTGCTATTGTTAGACAATTAGATTATCTGAGATGTCCAAGATATTCACCACCAAAAAGCAAATGGAAGAAACAATTTTACTAATTTGTAATCAAGCAATTCTATTCCATTCAATGACTTTAATGATGTTTTTGACCATTTAACAACCATGAAATACCAAATGATTGTAATTTTGACTCTTTTGACTGCATATAACATATTTTGTAACATTCGAATATGGGATCACTGAATTATATACTCCACACAAAACTATATGTGCCATAAATATGGAGTGTGGCACTTGAGTCCTCAGCTAAAAACAAATCAAGATGAGCAACTTTTAGCAACAGGTATAACATTTTAAACCTTAGGAATAAACACAAAGAAACAAAATATCGCTAAGATTTGAAGTATGGAAAAAAAGATTTTCAATGTGCTGGAAAGCTATTATTACTTTCCACTCCATTATGGAATTGGCGTACTGTGGTCAAAACTGATTTCCCCCAGTTTTCTCCCCAAAGATCTCCTGTATTTGAAATACAACTTTCATAAAGATCAGTATTTTGTTGCTATCACTATGAAGCATAAAATGAATTTGGTATTTTGTGCTATCTACAGGCTACTTAAATATATTTTTGTCGACATGAAAAAATGATGAATATGTTTAGCTATTAAGGAAATTGTTGACAATTGTGCATTTTAACTTCAGTACATTTCTCATCTGCCTATAGTTCTCGAAGAGTGAGTAATGAATAAATAGCAGAGTAGAAAATATGTTTTCAGCAGAGTCTTAGGACAGTTATTGTAAGTTTTGAGAAGTGGTATTTTACTAAATGTTTTGAACACTGGAGAAGCTATTGTTTTAGGCATTTATATGCAACTGGGTTACACAGACCTTCTTGCAAGGTAACATTTCTTTAAATAATGATGTTAAAATGATCATGCTTACTTAAATAATTATACAATTATTTCTTTGCCTTGCATTTAATGTGTATAATGATTTATATAACAGATAAAAAAACCTGAGTTATTTCATTTCTCCTGGGGAAAAGCAGGCACCTTTGCAACTCTGTGCAGATTAAGCACTTCAGAACAAGTAGCACACAAGCTGTATATATTAATTTTGCCATTGGACTTTTTACTACATTTACAAGTGGCTGTAAAAGCCAAATAGAGGCAGCTTATCCTAAACACTTGAAGCTGACTTTTCAAGATTACTACTGTTTTCAAGAAAATTATGCTAAGTTATGACTTGGCTATCTTATAATTTCAAATTCTTCCTTAAAGTTTGGCGGCCTCATTCAAATCTCTCAGAAGTCAAGAATTAAATTTGTACAGATAAGAATGGTCTTTTCTCTAAGTTCACCTAAACTGTGACTTAGCTGTGACACCTCAGATAGTAACTTACCTGTGCAGGGAATCGATCATCCTTTTGGAAGGCAACCTCCATAATATCCGAGGCCAGGGGTCACCAGAAGCACTACAGTCCAGATGCAGGATGCTGCCGTATGTTACATCTGTCCTCTGAGGAGAGCTCCCAGTGATCTTAGCATTAGATGCATGCTTCTTCACATGGAGTTGTATCGTTCTCCTGGCAGCTCCCACCATATTAGCAGCAATGCACTCATAGGTCCCACTGTCCTTGGGTGAGATGTTGCGAATATAAAGAGTTCCATTGGGAAAAACAAATAGATTTCCATTGACAAACTGAGAAGGTCGGATTTGTGTGCCATCAAAGACCACCCAGCGGATGCTGGGAGAAGGTGCTGCTTTGGCAGTGCAGTGGATGTTAATGCTGCTACCAAGGGGCAAAGACACATTCTCTTGCTTATCCTGCTGGATGATGGGGGGCAAGGCTGCAATGTGCAGCCTCACTGCAATGCTGTCAGCCCCTGCAGCATTGCTTGCTATGCATTTGTAAACTCCTCGGTCTGAAAAAGTTGCTTGCTTGATAGACAAGGTTCGATTTTCATGAAGCATTATTCTGCTTTCTGTGGTGGTGACTGTCTGCAAAATCTTCCTATCTGGGAAAATCCATGAAATATGTGGACTTGGAGTCCCACTAGCCTGACATTCCATTGCTATTGTCTCTCCAAAATAGACTGTGACATCTCTATATCGGGAAAGTAAGATTTTGGGCTGGTGGGCTACAACTGTGAGCACAATGATCATCTTATCTATGCCATGCAGGTTCTGAGCTGTGCACAAATACTGTCCACGATCCTGAAGCTGAACATTTCGGATAAGGAGGGTACCATTATTCCAGACTTCAAACCGTTGTAACCTGGTGTTGGCTGTCATTAGAGCCCCTGGGAAGGTGAGGGAAAAGGAAGAAATGGAGAGTCAAAGGGTTTAAGACATATGTGATTGCATTGGAAAAGTTTTATGTAAGATTTTAGATTTACTTAACACCAACTACAACTTCAGATGGATCATACAACATCTATTGATGTCATGTCTTTGTTTTCTTTCCACTGCAGAACTAACCATACTAGCTTGCAAGTGTGTGTGGTGCAAAAACTTTTAAGTGCTTTATGCCTTAGAATATTTATTAAATCTTTACATAATTTCTCTTTTCATTTTGCTTACGGAGATGACACACAGAGCAATATTTCAGGCAGCACTGTTAACAAACCCATACTCACAAGTGCTGTCATCATAAATTCTAACTGTTGTGAATAATCGGTGTTGGCTGCTATTCCCTCCTCAAAAAATAAACTCATTAAATGGTAGAGGTTTTCTTTTATTACAAGAAATACTGCCAAGTTATTTTTACCTGTAATGATTAATTGCAATTAGTCATATTTTATCTATAAAGATTAAAAGAGACAGAAATTATTCTTCAGTATTTTTGACTATTCCTGCAGCCATGTTGCAATTCTATGCAACAACCTACGGGTTTTGTACCCTTAAAAAAACATGTGGAAGAAAACATTTTTCTCTGTCTTACCTGTAGAGACTTTTGTCCAAGTTATAAAAGGCTTGGGTTCCCCTACTGCATCACAAGGGATAAAAGCATCTGTTTCAGCAAGGATGGATATACTCTGAGACCCTCTTGTGATAATTTTAGGTCTTTCTCCATGCATCCTGAAATTAGTGGAAGACTGAATTACAGTCAAATTGTGTGGCATAATAGCTCCCACGTAAGGCACAGATGGGCCTTTTTGATGATGATGATGGGCATTTTTAAAAGGATGAACTGTAGTGAATATCTGTGGTCCTGTGCGCTGAGAGACAAAGGCTGGAGGGGTAATCTTCAAAATTGCTGGTGGTGGTGATGTGGTGCTTGTGGTGTGTGGTTCCAGTGGAGGCACTGGAATAGCTGTAGCTTTCTGCACTGTAATTCTAGTAGGGAAGACCTGGGCAACCTTCTTCCCATTTGTGTCTTTTGGGACTAGCTGACTAGGGACCACTGGTTTAGGACGCACACTTAAGTGAGGGAATATCCTTGTTCGATTGAAAAGGAATGGCATTCTGGAACTGGGATAATGAGGGATTCCTTGATTTGGTAGTCTTCCTGCTGTGCCTCCATTATCTGGAACATAATTATTTCCAAAAAATCTTGAATTAATATTGTATCTGTTCTGAGCCTGATTATCAAACTTGCTTCCAGTGAATGAGTTTGTTTTGTGAAATGGAGAGGCTCGTGTTGGTGTAGTTGTTTCTCTATGAGAGGCAAAAAGTTTTTTGTCCTGGATGGTATGTGCTGCATATGCTGTTATCTCTGGTTTGTTTGTGTAGTGAAGAGGCTGGTGTGTTATAAAATAGTGAAATGAACCTTGTGTTACAATATATGGAGGCTTCACTGTGCCTCTTACTGGAACACGTTTTGGAGGCACAACTGGCAGTCTTTGGTTTAGGCTTGGTATTATTCCAGCAGGTGGATGGGGAAGGTTTGGATTTAGCACTAAACTGTTGTTTGACTTGCTACTATACAACTCTTTGAATTGCTCCTCTTTTGACTGTACGCTAATCCTGTTTTGGCTAGAGGAAGGAGTAGGGTGTACATTCTGTCTTGAGCTCACTACTGTTTTGTCATGCTCTGCTTCAACTTGTTTTGGTTCTGGGAACCTTTCCTGATCGAAGGTATTACTTTCCTCAGTGGTATAATGAAGAGAAGGATGTGAAGTGCTTGAAATGGAAGAGGGAAGAGTAGCAAGTTTTATAAATGGAATAAAGGCAGTGGATGTAGTCAAAGGCTTTTCAGTTGTCTGCAAAGTGGGATAATGATGAAATACATGTGATATAGCTTCTTTTTTATCCAAGGAAGACGGCTTTGTCCCAGTCTGAGAAACAACAAGTTTCTTTGTCTCTCTAAGTAGAAAAGTCTGAGTTTCTGTTTTGCTAAAGGAGGAGGACAAAGTAATCATCTCATGATGCTGTGGTGGCTCAGTTATTTCTGGCAATTCTGATGATACTGTGGGCTTCCGTGGCTCCTTTGAAACTGAGAGGTGCTTAAAAACTTCCTCTGTGCCTACAGGAACACTTAAGTGAGTCATAGTGGGATATATTGGCTGGAATGTTCCAGTGGTTGTTTCATTAACCACAACTTCTGAGTCAAATAGGATAGGATCTTCTTGAGATTCTGGTTTTGTAGATAGTATGAAGCTGTTCATATGCTCAGGAGAAGTTGTGCTTGATTGTTCTGCCTTACTATCCATAGTTTTAGAATCTGGTTTAATGCCCTTCTGCTCAGATTTATTGTCTAATAAGTGGTATGCCGGCAATTCACTTTGCTCTGGTTTCAGAGCTGTACTTGATTCTTCTGTGGGAACTGTGTCATGTACAATATATGATGATAAAACGGTGACAGGTGCAGTCACTGAAAGTGCCAAGGTTTCAGGACCAGTAGAATGTGTCACATGTTTTGCTTCAGGTGGAGAAACAGTAGGCCTAAAGAAGGAAGTTGTGACCACCTCCCTGATTTTGGTAATTTTCTCTAAGACAACTGGATCGGTAACTAATGAAGGAGTGTATTCTATATACTCCTCTTCCTTAGCCTGTATTTTGATGTTGTAATTAAGATCAGGACTTTCAAGAGTTGCAGAAGAAGTTTTAGTCCCAGCTTCAACTTCAGGAATCCTTGGAATGACAGGCATTCCTTCTGTGGTTAAAACAACAGGAGGGAAAGGCTTCAGCCTTTGTCGAATTCTGTTTGGCCTCAATCTCCTTCTCCCATAAGGCCTTTTTCTAGCATGCTGAGTAACAAGTGAAGGTGTGGTCTTTCTATAAGGGGTTGTCGTTGTGGCCACAGTAGTCAATCTACTGATGGAAGAAGCAGTTTTTATTCCCCCGGCTGTTTTATGAAGAGCATTAGTGCTTGCCAAAGTTAACCTGAGATCTGGTTTTGGAGTAGCCAGGTTTCCACGTTCTTTTCCCTGAAAACTCTCTGCATAACTGCTGGATATGCTTTCTTGAGTCACTATATTCCTGTGGGTTTCAGGTTTTTCCTTGCTCTGAACGCTGATGGGTGTGACAGCTGGAAAACTTGTACTTAAGCCTGCCATTTCTGTCTGATCTGTGGATACTTCTTTGTGCTGATGTACAAAGTCATTACTCTTTTCTGTAACAAATGGAGAAACGGATGAAGAAACGGTAGTTGTGCCTACAGAATCTGTTGGGATGATCTCATCCAATTGAGAAGGTGTTAAAAGCATGGTGTCAACACTCATTGGGTCCACTTTATTTAACTTCACACTTGTCTCCAAGATGCTGTGAAGATCCACAGCCTGAGATTCAGCTAAGACAGTAGCATCAAGTGGTAGTTCAGCAAAAGCAGAATATTCCTCTGATGTAGAAGATATAGCTCTATCTACATTTTCCACTGTGAATGAACTGCTCTGAATATTAGGAGAGCTCATTACAATTCGTCTGGTTAGAGGTTCTTCAGTGACAGTATGAATATTTTCTTTGACTACAACTGAATCATCAGTCCTGAGATGAAGATGCTGCTGGCTTTGTGGTTGCACAGTTGGAGAGACAGGAGTCAAATATGGACCCGATACAGGGACTTCTACAGAGTAAATACTTGGAGGTGTTTCTAAAGCCCTGTGGTCAGAGAAGTGTTCAGTTTCTGATTCTGTTAATACAGACTGGACTGAAAATGCTTTAGTGTTGTAGGAAGCAGTGACTGAGAATGGCTCAGATGATGCGTCACCCACATCACCCACAGGTGATGCGTCAGCAGAGGAATCTACCTCATCAGCTGCTGCCTTTGAAAGTGGAGGGCTGGCTACTGGATGAGGGACTGGAGTAGTTTTCTGCATGACTGATGGCAATGCAGTTGTTAAAGAAATGGCTGTAGCTGTTGTTGTTCTAGGAAGATTCTTCCCACGGACCTTTGCCAAAATGTCAGCCCAATGTTGTGGGTTAATCTGCTTGTTTGCCATATTAATTCTCCTTCGAGATTCAAATACTCTCCGGCCTTCTGCAACATTGCTGTCTTGGGTTCTATCACTACTTTTCCAAATTTTTATTTTCCTTCTGCCTTTCTTCCCCTTTTTAATTTGAGTCTCTGACACCTGGTCACTTTTTTGTTTAAAGGATATTTCTCGGTCTTTCAGGTGGTTCTTTCTTCGTGGGAACTCATCCACCCCTCCTGCCCCTGATCCATCTCCATCATCTATGACTCGCCCTCTTGTTTTTGATGAACTTTTTGAGCCTGGGCGCTTTCTTAGTTTTATCCTTTTAAATGACCTGTCAGACACCATTTTATTTACTGTGACCCTTACAACAAGCTGATCTGAACCCTGCTGATTGACAGCCACACATCTGTAATGGCCACTATCACTGACGTGGCTTTTTGGAATAATCAAAGTACCATTGTGCAACATATAACCTTTTGAAGAGTTTGATAAATCATTAAGGAGCTGGCTGTTTGGAAGAATCCAACTCAACTGTGGCTCTGGGATGGCAACTGCATTACACGGCAAAACTATTGGATCGCCAACATTTTTTTCAACTTTCAGTACATCTGCATCAGCTACCTGAATAGCTGGAGGCTGCACTAGAAGTCTGTAGGCCATTATGTCTACATCATCTCTCACTTGGGCAATGCAATGGTACAAACCACCATCAGTGTAACTCACTTCTTTGATTGTCAGCTGGCCGCTACTGAGAATGGAAAACTTGCTATCTTTTTGATTAAATGGTGCCTGCAGTTTAGTCCCATCTGGAAAGAGCCACTGAACAGAGGGGCTCTCAGAGGCTTTCACACTGCAGCTCAGCTGACACTCTGACCCTTCCACCACGCTCTGTGCCATCCTTGTGCTCTGGTTTTGCTCTATCATTACCCAGTTTCTCTGCTGCCTGGTGTCTTTGGTACGAATTGTCTGAGAAAACACAGTAAAAAAAGAGAGCACTACTTTTTTCCCTGTACTCTGGCGCCTGTTTAATTGGATATTTATAAGAGGTTGCATCACCCAGGAAGGCTCAGCCAGTATTTGAGCTTTTACACCTGTGTAGTAAAGAGCATCATAATCTGAACCTTGCCTGTACCGATAGCTCATTTTAGGGTCTTTGCTGAGCATAAGTTCCCTCTCTAATTTGACAGGGACTTCACTGTAATAAGCTATAAGCTTCCACAATTTTTCATAGTTTTCTCGATTCATTGGACATTCAAAATCCAGTGAAATGGTAGCATTTATATCAATCTCCTGAGTCTGCATTTGATTCCAATGAATTTTGGTAGAGCCTGTTGGTTTTTTGATTTCACAGTTCAGGTGGACTACATTGCCATGCTCATCAGTCATATTCAGAGTAATGTTCCATGGAGAGGACCGAAGCTCTTCCAGAGGGGTTTCATAACTGTCATCATCATCTTCATCTTGAGTGCTGCTATTCTGCCTCAGTGAGGACTGAATGACAGGTTTCCTACAGGAAATATCTTTCAAGTTTTGAATGTCTTCTTTATGCAGCAGTTTTGGGCTGTTGCACTTCGGACAGAGCTGTCCCCCTTCATAGGCTTTGTCCTTTTTGCATTTTAAAACACCTGTAAGAAAAAAACAAATTAAAAAAAAAAGAGAGAACTAAAGATAGGTAAGCTGAAGAACTCTGTTCTAGAGTTAGAGATTTCTCATAGGTTTGAAATGGACCACATGAGGAACATATTATGGCACATGACACATAAGTCAAGGCTTTTAAAATGGTACCTCTTTGTTTTCTCAAACTGACCCACATTTCCTCTGACTTCAATGAGAGAATTGAATGCTCCATTCTGCTGAAAATAGATTCACTTCCTCTGACTAAAATGTCTAGAGATTGAAGTGTTCAGAGCAACATTTTGTAAGTGAGAAAAAAAGCTATACTGTGTCAAAGTCTGCATCTGTTTAGTGACAGCTTACCCATCTAACTTGTGGATCTAACTTGAAGAGGATTGGGTCCTCTCAGCTTTCAAACATGACCTGAGAAATACCAGACTTCCTCAGTAAATAATCTATTAAGCTTTTTATTTTTCTCTATTCATTAACAACAGTACTGGCAATACATAAAACATTCTATTGTAGCTACTAAAATCTGCTGAATAGTTCCTGCACTTACGAGCCATTTGTCTTCCCTGACCTCTGAAATAACTCTAAACTCTGTAATGATAAAATAAAACGTAAAATAGAGAAAAAGGGCTAAACCAGGAAATTATCGCCTTGACTCCTCTCTTCTGACAATGCCAGAAAGACTCTTGTCTGCAAAATAACACATATATTTAGTACATTGTTCTGCTCACTACAATGTCAAATGTCCCCTTAAATATTTAGTTTGGAAACATGTTGTAAATAAAATGTATTCCAGTTATTCTAGGAATGTGTCACGCTGAACACTCCTGAGGAATGAGGGATCTTTTAATGAATGAACAAGATACGGGTGGGTTATAAGGCAAAATGCTAGGAGAAGGGGGAAAGAGGGGTAAAATTTCATACAAGTTTTAATAAAAAAAATTTGTGCTTTGATAGTCTGATAGAGCAATTTTCTTGAGAAGTTCTTACAAAAAGAATATTTACTGAACCAGTCTATCACTTGCAGATTCAAACGCAATGTTTAAAAGACAAGGAAAGCATACTTCATGACAGAACTGGCCCACAATCAATTTGGCAGTGTCCACACTGGTGATCGATGAAACAGCACTTTTTTAACACTTTGTGGACAGAACTCCTAAAGAAGTTAACCTTATATAAAGATACTCAATTGAATAAAAATGGTAACATGCCAACATGGTGCAAGGAAAGAAAGTTCATCTAATATTTAGTTGTTATAACTTACAGTGCAACTGAAGTACTCTTAAGAGACATACTCATTTGGATCAAGGAGAATATGTCAAAATATTAAAGTTTGAGTCAGTTAAGTATGATATCAAAGCAAAGTGCCTCAGTTTGGTCAGGAACACTTAGATTACACACTCAAGTATCACACACTCTCAAAAGTATTGTCCTATAGCTAAGTGCAAAACTGCAATTAATTACATATTCTAAGATGACAAGATCCACCATCATCCACCACACATGCACTAAATCATTATCTAAACCTTGTGATTCCTGACTCATCTGAGACATCTTCAGTTGCAATGAGATGAAAATTCCTCTCCAATATTTAGCAGCTTCTCTGGTGTAACACCAGTCCCTCTGGCCTACTACAGTAAGCACTTAATTACATTGAGGTGGGATTGGTGACCTGAGATGCCTAAATCAAAAATTCACACTCAAAAACTCCCTCATTTAGTCTATTCCTGATGTAGAGGCATCACAAAACTGGTTTTGGGGTTGTTTTGGGGTTGTTTGGGGTTTGTTTTTTTTTTTTTTCTGCAGGTGACCAGAAGTGTTCCAGCCTAACCAGTGTGATACTTATGTCACATCTCAGCCTGAACAAAGAAAGACTAGTTATTCTAGGAAAAAAAAAAATTGCGGGCTTGTAGGTCTTCTCTGAAAATATTTGAAATAGATTTGCTTCATTATAAAAGGAAGTTGTGGTCAATGAACAAACACAGGTAGACATGAAAGATGCATGAATATTACAAACAGCCTTAAAGTTAATAGCATTGAAGTTAAAAGACTCACCCTTTGAAACCTGATTTCCATTCCTTCCTTAGCCAAACAAGTTCAAATCCTATGTTCTCATCCTCCATGAGAGCACACAGTTACTAGCTTTGTTGGTTAAGGACAATTGTCAGCCCTTAGTCAAAGGTGTACTGCAGTGCAAAGGAACACACTAAGAGGTTATAACTTATCTCCTCCTTCCATCTATAAACTTTGCTATCACTTTTTCCATCTTGAATGCAACTGTTAGTTCCTTTGTTATCAAATACAAACTTTTAGCTAGTGACACACAACTGCTTCCTCTTTCCACTGCTCTTTAAATATTTATTAAATATTGCATTTATTGAATGGTAACAGAAAATAATAATGTACATAGATATCATGTAAGTAATAATACTCAGGAAATAACAAAATCATCTATATGCAGAACAGGGGGAAAAAAAAAAAAAGTCTAACATTATGTGATGAAGAACATTGGTATTTTTCTTCTTACCTCCAGAAATTTCATTCCATTCAAGAAGCCACTTCAAGCTGCAGTCACAGGCCCACGGATTCCCATGAAGATAAAGATTCTCCAGCAGTGGCATGCCTTGAAACATCCCTGAAGGCAAGGTCCTAAGAGCATTTTCAGATAGGTAAAGATGTCTTACTGTGGACAGTTTGAAATAATCAAGGACCATAAACGTTGAAAAGGTGTTGGGGTGAAGCTGCTGGAGCAAATTTCCTTCTAAGTGGACCAGTCTCAGAGAAGCTAATCCATTAAAAGCATTTGGATGAATGAACTCAATTCTGTTGTGGTCCATGTGCAGTCTCATTAAGCTTGAAAGTCCTCGGAGAGTATGGCCAGTTATGACTTTAAGCTTATTGTAACTAATTTTGAAAACCTTAAAAAAAAAAAAATAAAATCATTTTTGTTGGGTTTTTTTTGTTTGTTTTTTAATCTAAATCCAAACAGAATAGCATGCAGAACTTTTCTTCCCACATTCAAATATCCTTTCCACCACTGAAAAATTATATGCTGCTCAAAGAGGAAGAATACAGCTGAATATTAGTTGGCATTATCAAGCAGGACACAGGTGTAGTTAATAGATCTCAAATGTATTTGGGGGAAAATGGTAGCTTAATCCTAAGAAAGGCACTACAAAACCACTTGTATTTTGTCTTCTGTTATTCATTGAAATTACAATTTATGAAATTTAGGAAGATCTGAGCATTACCTGCAGAGACACAAGATCTTTCAAAGCACCATTAGGTATATTCTGAATGTCATTTCCATGTATCATCAGTAATTCCAGTTTTGTAAGTCCTGCAAAGGAGTTTTCATTTATAGACTGTATACTGTTAAACCTGGAAAAAAATCACATGTGCAGTTACATTTTATGCACTGACTGTAATGGACTACAAATGTAAAATTAGTACAACCTAACTTTCAGAAAAAATTGGAGAGATCTTAATGCATTGTCAAAGGGCCAGAAGTTACTGGAACATTTTTACAAGGCCAAGTATACTTAGTCCATGTTTATATTAAGGTTTCTTTTAACTCAATTTGTGGCACTTTAGCCATAATTCAGGAGTAAGAGCAATAAATAAGCATTTAAGTTCTAATAATTGTTAGTATGTTTTTCCATGCAGCTCAGTTTATGGAATGGTAATAAATTAATGGCTTGTAGCCAACCAATGATGTTATGGAGCCTGGCAAACTAGTAAGGCTGCAGTGTTGCCAAAACAGCATCTAGTAATAAATGAATAAAGATTTGGAGACAGGACATTAAAAAGGGATATCTTGCAAACAGCATGAGAAGCAGAAAGTCATATCTTGCTTCAGTTACTGTCACAACATGTAATTGGCTACATCAACTAATTACATAAGATCTAGGAACTGACCTTCTAGTTATTTCATTTGAGCCTAGAAACTCCTTTTAGAGATGGAATACAGAACATCTACTTTTTGAAAACAATTCAGTTTCACTTTGGACAAATAAATCAGGTTTTATTTGCCAAAATGGAAGCTTTAAGTTTAGCGGTCTAGCTCTACATTTGAGTTTTCCACATGTAGACATAAAACTAAATGTATGAGCTAATCTGGGCATGAAGTCTCTAAATTAAGCATCAACTTCTGAAGGTTTTTCCTATTTTAAACACTTTCTAGAAAAGAAGGGAAGAGACAACAAGAAAGTAAAATACTTTGAATATGGAGGAAATACTTTTAGATCCTCACCATTCTATCTATCTGAAGATTCTGAATTTTCTAAAAATTTAGGCCACTGTTTTGATACTTTTACTCCTACTACAGATCTAGTAGACTGATAGCAGTCATCTTATTAAAACTCCCTATTTTAACATCAGGCCTTCTAAGAAATATGAACTTCTCAAAATAAGAAATTTTCCTAAATTATTTCCAGGTAGGAAAATAATCTTTACCTCCCAATTATGTAGCATCAAAAAAGAGAAATGTGGTAAAAGTTCTTTTCCAAGATTAAAGAAATGCAACAGCAGACTGTTTTTAAGACACAACTCAAACAACGTCGTTTCACAGTGGTGAATTAAAATGACAGGATAGGACTTCCATGCTAGCAGTATCAAATGATGTACCTTTTTTAAAAAAACAGCCAAAACACCTGAGTAATGTAGAAGCCTACATCCCATTTTCAAAACAAATTCAGGGATAGGATTTGCCATAGAATGTTGATGTATGGGTGAGAGATGACTGCAAAAATGTGTGGTTTTGAACTTGTGAGAAGAGGGAGGCATTTTTTACTCAAAAGTGGCATGAAAGTATAGATTACTGTAATGCAGATTCACTGACTACAAGGGCATTTTGAGACTAAAATCAGGCTCTAGGTGAATAAAGTGCTGGTAAACAGACATTTTAACTACAGAGAAGCAAAAAAAAAAAAAGGTTCCTTCTGTCAGTGACTGTGTGATCAATCACAGCTTACAGGCCTTGGGGCAGTTCGAGTGAGTTCATAGCAGGTAGTGATGCAGCTCTGATATCAAGCAGAACAGGACCGTAAGTCTTGCACTGTGCCATCTCACATATTGACCCAACACAGCCCTTCTGTGATATGCAGCCTACCAGCTCTCCCTGCCTTCTCGTCTCATAATCTGGCAGATAGATGTGAGTGGGCAGTACCCTGGCAGAGGAAAGTGAGTTGGTGCCTGAGCAATCTCTCCCCAAAACACTGATGTTTGCTTATATTGCACTTAAGTTCCTTAAAAAGAAAACCAAAACCAAAATAAAACAAAAAACCCAAAAACCAAACAAACCAACCACCAAAAAAACCAAACCAACCAAACAAAACATTCCAAAGGCAATGAAATAACTTTGTTTTTACTGTATTGCTGTAAGTTATGCTGTATCTCATTGTTCTTCAAATGTTACCTGGCTCCATTATAGAATTTTACTCCTACTATATTTTTTTACATCAGGTGTAATAGTCAACTTTTAGTAGAAATCCTATAGTAGGTTTAATCCAATATGTATTTTTATACACTATAAAAGATTTCACATCCTGTTTGCCAAGAAGAACTGACACCGTGATATAAATATAGAGTGTTTCAAAAAGATGGACGCAATTTGAAATCACTACATCTCCACAATCACAAACTATCAATTAGTCTCTTGATCTTGTCCATACAGCAGGTGGAAGGGAACATAGAGCATTTATGAAGTTTACTAAAACTTGATAACTCATTAAACCATTTGTAAATTTTTGTGTAATTGTAATGAATTTCATACATGGTTTTTAGATACCCTGTAACTGAAAATAATTAATTGATAATAACAGTAACTTTTCTTTGAGACATGAAGGCTACACTGAAACTTTCTCCATGCCAGTAACCGCAGTGTTTGAAATACAGCTCCTGGAAGTAACCACCCATCTCTGCAATTCTACTTAAAAAGTATACACAGAGATCCCGGTACACTGCACGTGTGTGAAGCATTCCATCCAAGATTCCGCCCCAAGAACATTAAAAAAAAAAAAAAAATGAAACAACCCACCAACAAAAAACCAACAAGTATTTGCTACAAATTGCCGTACGAACCCAAAATTGATTCTTTCCACATGTTTGGAAATCCTTGCCGGCACGGCTGCCAGGGACCGAAAGGTGCAGTGGACCTCGGTGGGGAGGTAGCAGGCGCAGGGTGGGGGGCAGGACAGGGCGCCGGGTGGCAGCCCCAGCCCCAGCATCAGCACCACGGAGAGGGCCCCAGCTGCCGTCCCGGGGCCCATCCTGTCACCTCCCGTCGCCTCGCTTCTCCTGGGTCATCCCGGCAAAATGGTAAGGGGGAGAGGGGAAGAGAAGGGCGGGGAGCAAAAAAAAAAAAAAAGAGAGAGAGAAGAAAAGACAACTTTAAAAATCCCCATAAAAAGCTTTATATACCTCGTGATGCTCTGCAGGGTCGCGGAAGGTCTGTAGGCAATCAAGGCAAAGTTCAGTCGGAAAGAGGTTTTCTTTCTTCCACATCGTTTGCTACTCCAAATTTAACTTTCCCCCTATAATTCACTTCTACTTTTCTACTAAATACCAATTCCACTAAAGTTACACTGTCTCCCTATGGAAATAAACTTCACAGGTTTGGTCTATACGCCAAGGGCAGAACTAGTCTCACCTAAAAATTAGAAAACATCAAGGGAAGTATCTAGTTCAAGCAACTTGTCATGGCTCCCTCTACAGTCAATGAAAGAAGAAAAAGCTACCCATATTCATTTGAAGATGAATAATATCAGGCATCTACCTGATCGGATACCAACAAATCAGCCTCCTGAGGTCCCATTGAGCTAACTCACCTAGCCTAGCTGCCTAACTTTTAGACACGTCACTAACTTCCACCAGAGTAAAATTTGGCTTAATGAATCCCTTTCATAATTTCTATAAGAAATTATATCACTGAGAGAGAATGTGATGAAAGAAAGAATTGGCTGGTCATAGATTTGGACTCTGTCATCCTTTGCTATGCATTACTGTGCAGTGTCAGGTGTGCTTTTACACTGTAATCTTAACGAAACAGGAGCTATGAATGATCAGAATTGATTACACTTAACAGTTCATTTAGAAGCAGAATCACAGACCTCAGAGGAAATGTGAGCAAGAAAGTTTATATTTATAATCTTGCCTTGTCTATCAACACTCAGGTTCAGATTTTCTGAACTCTGTGTCTAAATCTGGGTAGCTACATTTGTGGAGAGTGATTTTAAGATGCACACTGTCCTAGGACAGACAAGAATACACAACTGTTATTGACCTTGAGCAGTACTCACTTATGAAAATAAAATAATTTATGTAGGTGTCTAATTACAGATTAAGCAGCCTAACTTTGGAGAAATTAATTTGAAATATCTCTGTTCTTATCCCTAGCATCACAAGAATTTGAACTCTTCAGATTAAAGCCATGAAAGAATGCAGTCTACTATTAGTAGCAGAAATTTAGTATTCCTGCTCTTTTATGACTGTGTGACAAAGATGGAAAGGCACTCAGTTCTACTTGATGAGTTCAATTAGTTATTGCTTTTAGTATAAAAGTCAGATTTTCTCAGATCTGCTAGCAATGAGACACACATTATTTTTTCTAAGACTGTCATGTGCAAACCATTACAGTTCAAAGGAGAGGCTCATCGGGATGAGGAGTTTTCTCAAATATCTGTGGTCAAGTTAATGAGACATCTACCATTGTTTACAAGACAAACAACTTCTGATTTGCTTAAGAATATTCGGGTGCTGTTTCCCTTAATGTTCTCTTTAATGAAAACTCCCTTCAAGAAACACCCTACTTATTTCAATTCTTTTTGGGAGGGGGCACTGCATGTTGTTACTGGAGGCACTCACTGAGGTTAAGAGGAAATTGCAGCGACTTGTGAGGGGCTGGGGAAGAGTAGCCCAGAAGGACTTAAAACGCATTGCCTGGGCGAGAAACGACGGCCGAGAGCGGGGCCCCCAACGCTCAGGCCCACCCCGCTCTACCAGAGGCTTGGCCGGTGAAACCCCTCGGGGCTCGGGCGAGGCCGGACCGGCTCCGATCTCCCCGCTCCACCGCTCGGAGGCACCCTCGAGTGCCCCCCCGCGCCACCTGCCATTGGCTGCCTCCGCCGCCGCCGCGCAGTGTGTCAGCCAATGGGCAACGGCTCAGCCACGGCCCGCTGGGGCGCGGCTGCGGATGGGCGGTGGGTGCGGTGGAGGCCGGCCGGGGGGCGGGGCGTGGGGCAGGGCGGGGGCGGGGCCTTGGGCGGTGGCGCTGCCCGAGCAGCTCCTGGCGGGGACCGCGCCCGCCCCGCGGGGAGTTTTGCGTGGGGAGGCGGTCGGCAGGTTCCGGCGGGGCACTGCCCCTCCCGCCGAGCCGGGCCGTGCGCCAGCCGCGGCCATGGAGGAGGGGGCTGGGGGTGCCGTTCCCCCCACCCGTGTTTCTTTTTACCACACCGGAGGGCAGATGCTTCTCATTAGCGAAGAATGTCCCCTCGGGGCGAGCAACGGGAGCGAAAGGCCTGAGGGCGGGCGCCGACACACGGCGACACGGCCCACGGGGCGCCGGACCGCAGCCAGCCAGGCAGCCGCGCCGCTCCCCTCCTCCTCCCGCATAGACCCGCGAAGGTGCCCCCGCCCCAAACCACCCTCACCCCCCAGCCGGACTCCGGCAGCCGCGACCGGCCGTGAGCGGGCTCCTTACCTGCGGCCGGGCGCGGAGGTCTCAGCAGGCGCTGCCCACTGCTCCCATGCCCCCGGGGGGCTGCGGGCGGCCGGCGGAGCGGGGCGGTGCGGCGGGCGGCCGGCGGCTACCTGGCTCCCGACCTCCCTTCCGGCACCGGCTCGCTGAGGCTCATCGCAGCCCACGGCAGCTCGCCTCGACACCTCCTTAGGACTCCCCATCGCCCGTCATCCTGCGGGATCCGCCGTCCTGGATGGGTCCGCCCTAATAAGCATAAGCGTTGCGGGGCAGCCAGGCAGGACACCGTCTGGGGTGTTTTTTTTGTTATTTTTGGGTTTTGGTTTGTTGTTTTTTTTTTCCCCCCAGTTACTGTTATTTTCTCGCCTTCTCTGGGTGCCCCCTGTCCCCGCGGAGAATCTGGGCGCCGCAATTCCTCAGTCCCGGCGGGAGCCGAGCGCGTCGCTCCGGGCGCTGCGGGATCTCCGTGGACGAACGGGAGGACGGGTGATGCCGGCGTCTCCCCGCTGTTTGAGGGGCTGCCTGGGCGCACAGTTCCTGCAGCGACAACCTACCGCCGCCTGCCGCGGCATGGAGACGAGGGACGCGGGGTGCCGAGGCGCCGCGCTCCGCCCGCCTCCCCGCGCCGGGCGCTGTGCAGAGCGAGGGCGCGGCGGAGCGGCTCCTCTTGCGGGGTGGGCGGCCCCTCGGCGGGGGGAGCCGCGGGCGGGCCCGCGTCGGGGGGGACGACTGGGGTGTGGGAGGTGGGCACCGGAGCCGTCGGGGGGGCCGCGGGAGCTGTGGCCGCAGCGGGGGAAGCCGAGCCCACGTCTGAGTCTAGGACCTGAAGCTTGGGGAAAGTTTGTTTCTCCGACCTAGGCGGATCGAGCACTCTTGAAACACTCAAATGTGCAGCTGTCAGCGTTGTGCAGTCACACAGGCACACATGCAGTTCAGTGTATAACCCCGAAACTGGATCAGACACTCTGAATTTCTTCTCATAGTGATAGAGGTGTCCTGTCATAACACAAAGTGCCAACCTCCTTAGTGCATACTGGCACAATACAGCTGCTGAGACCAGTGTTCAGTCTGTGAGATTTGATCTCTTTTGTCATACTGAAGAAGAGCCACTCTACATGTGTGTGAACAGGAAAATCTCAAAGTTGTAATGGAGAGGATACAGGAAAAATCATCAAGCACTAACAATATGAATCAGACTGAATGTGGACTCGGTCATGAACTGCGTTTTACTTTTAACATCCAACAGAGGATCAAACTTCAATTTATAATAATTAAATCATTAACATCCCTCTCCTTAGTTTCCCTCCTGTATTAACAGTGTTTTCAGTACACAAAAATAAGCCTGCTTCTGGACTAGTGAAAAATTCATCATTCAGATGTACCACAGAAGACCATGCACTATCATCTTAGTTCCACTGTGTGATTTTGGCATGGAGCTTTCAAATTCCATCTCCAAGGTAAGTAAATATAGCAAATGGCGTTACAATCTAGACTGTAAGGCAGTGACAAGTGTATCATCACCAAATCAATAGAATCATAATCTGAGTTAACAAGCCATTTTTTGCATTTTAACCTATAACAGATGTGATTATAATAAAACCTCGAGTGTCCACTCCCGACTTCTTGTGCACCCCCAGCCCACTCATTGCAGGGGCAGAGGGAGAAATGGAAAAGGCCCTAATGCTGTGCAAGCCCTGCTCAGCAATACCTAAAACATCCCTGTGTTGTCAACACTTTTTTGGTCACAAATCCAAAAATATCACCATACAGACTGTTGGTTAACTCCATTCCAGTCAAAACCAGTACATTTTGGAAAACAAAACCCCTTGTAAATTAGTTTGATGAACGCTAGACTAAAAAATAGTAATAATAATAATAATAATAATAATAATAACAACAACAACAATAATAATGGTACCTCAAGGAATACAACTCTTCAATTTCATCTGCACCACGGAGAATGTTTCCACGTGTCCTTGCTTAATGTGCAGCGTTTGATCTCTACTAGTGTATCATCTGATCCCACTGACCTATCCCAGTATAATTACAGTGTGTAGAGCCAGTTTAAATGCAGCCAAGAAGAATCTGACTTCACTAAGGTCTGATTGAAGGCAGCAGTAGTCAGGAGAAAGAAATTATTTTATCTGAATGCAAGTCACTTTTTGAAGATGTGTCACACAGGAAATGTAGAAAAGCTTTTGCAGATGACCTATTGTAGTACTGAAAACTTTGGAAAATGAAGGAAACACACTTTGTAATTCATTCGTAGCTAATAATTGTTCAGTCAGGTTATCAGGCTTAAACTAGTGTGTGAAGAGGATATAACTATTCCTATTGCTATTACTCTTACTATTATTCAGGGTAAATACATTTAAGCAGTCCCTAAAATGCTACTTTCCAGTCCTTGTAGTTAAAGTAATACCATTATAATTTTAACTTTCTCATTATAATCCTACTGCCATTGGGGAGACACCAGTTTCCTCTAATATTTTCTCATCATAGCTACTTAAGTATCATTACTAACTACATAGTTTCTCTGTTACTGGGAGGAGAGCTATTTAAATACTCCGGGGCTACACAGAGGATATTATGACTGTTGTGATAGCCCTTTACACTAAATTACACAATGGCATGTTCATTCTTAAAATTAGTGAAATTAAAATTAATCATATAGTAGACGCAAGCAGAAGTAGAAATCTGCATAACTAGAACTGGAAGAAAAAGGTGCAGAAGCCCAGATTACTAGGTCTTATGCAGTAAATTCTTCATTACTTGGAGTCTGAAATTTTAGATGAGATATCATTCGAAAAGATGTGCTAAAGTTTGAGAGCAAATTTTTAAACTATATTATAAATAAATATGAGAATGAAATATTTCAGTGACATTTTAAAATAACGTGCTATTCACTATCTTCAGCATAAGTAAGTTTTCAGACAAGTAAATGTCATCACCAATCCATGTCTTTGTACCAATTGTGTATTAACACTAAACACATTAACAGTTCATGAGCTAGAGCCAGACTACTGTAACAACAAACCCCCTCCAGCTCTATTACATAAGTTTAGCTTACTGCAAAGTTGGTTTTTGTTTGTTTGTTTGTTTTCGTTTGGTGGTGGTTTTTTTTTTTTTTTGGGGGGTGGGAATCCAAATATTAAGGGCAGGGTTGTTGGGATTTTGGAGTTTTTGCTTGTTGTTTGGGCTTTTTGTGTGTGTCAATCAAGTGATGCTATGTTGCCTGATAGCTGTTGCAGTAAATGGTTGGAAAATCTCTTTATATACTCTATTCATATTGATTAAAAGTTTTACACAGTGGATAGGAACAGGCAGTGCAAGTAAATGGTGAAGGTAATGATCCATGTCACTGGTCTGTGCCATTTCAGCTGTGGTACCTGCTGCTTACTCAGTGTTTACAAAGTGATGAGAAAATATCTCAAAGGAACAAAGGAAACAAAATAGAAATACCAGGGGACTGTACGGTGCACCTGCTGAGTTTCTTATACAGCCATTTCTGAAGGAGAAACTGAAGGTAAAAGACTGTTCACATGAAGAAGAACCTGTGCGTTGCAGGAGGCTGATGACAGCAAACTGCTGACATGCTTTTGGACAAGACTGGGAGGCAATGAAGGGGAAATCAAGGATGACAGTTTGAGAAAGAGGGAGAGCTGTCTTTCTTATTTTCACTGTCCATCACTAACTGCCAAATGCTGTGACTTTGTTCAGATCAGCAGTGTTTGAGGGAAACTTCCATCAGTATAATTAGTTTTGTGATTAGTTAGCTCTCAGCCTCAGAAGTTACCTTCTCTCAGCCAGAGCCAGTGTCAAAGTAGGATGTTAGCAACTGCTTCACTCTCAGGAATGAAGCTTTGGATTTTCTAGGAATTACTTATCTTGTCTAGATTCTCCTGCCTAACAATATTTTTGACAATTTGACTCAAGAAGCCCAAATGAAGGACAGAAACAGAGCTTACCAAGTAGGCAATAGTTTGTAGGAAGTGTATCTATACCAGGAGACATCAGGTCTTAACACCTGGAGTGAGGGTGGAGTGGGATGAGGTTCTGGGAATTTTGAAGAATAATTTCTCTGTTAAAAAGACAAATTCTATATTTACAGAATAAAAGGCACAAACTACGTTTGTAATAGCTGAGAAAAAGTAGAGAAATGCAGTGTTATTCATATTTTAAAGATTTCAGTACAACCTAATTTTCTAGAATAAAGGCCATTTATTTGAGTCATGGTCTTACAAATCTTATCAGTCAAATATTGTGTTTTACAAGGTAGTATAGTCTTAAAAGCCTACAATAGGTATAGAAATGGGAGCACACAGACTGATAACTGTAAATGAGAGAAAATCAATAGGTTTTCATAGTCTGAAATCTGAGCACTATAGTAAATTAGGACTGCAGATAACAAGAAAATGTAAGGAAAGTTTGTTCTTATCTAGGCTGGTACAGATCAGTACAGCCAAATGAAAGAAAAAAAAAAAAATCAGGGAAATTTTCAAGGCTTTTCTGCTTGACCTGATAGCTGAACGCAACTGATTCCTCATAGCCTCAATCAATACTGACTTATACTGTTTAAAACACATGGGTGAGAGTGTCAAAGGGAAGAGCCCATTCATCCATGTGGTTATGCTTGCATAGGAAGGTTTGTGTCTCTTTCCCTCCATGACCTCATGGTTCATTGGCTGATCTTTATTCTCTGAACCTCCCAGGAAAGGATCATTTCTGCTCCCTTCTTGCAGCTGCGGTGCATGTGTATTGCAGCCCTCAGCAAATGCTTTTCTCCTATACTCTCTTTCAGACAACTTATCTCCTCCTTGTCTTTATGCCTTTCTGTTTGGGGTTGTTTTTCCATTGCTTAGCTACTCCTTTTTCTTGCCCAGGCTTCCTCTTCTTGACATATCAAAGTGTCCTGCTCTACTTCACAGTCCTTGTTGAAGAAGAGTTGCATATGGCAATAAACTTTCAGCCTTCCCTGCTCCTCTGCAAGCTCTGTCTAGTGCCATCCTTTTCACAGTGATGGGCTGGGCTTCGCTCCCAGCTTCCCTTGTCAAGCAGCCTCGTGGAGGAAGGAATGAAAGCCTTGAGCTTCTGTTTACTAAACAAGACAGACTTTTTGAAGGCAAAGCCAAATTCTTGTATTTGCTATGGGTCAATGGAGAGAGGAATAGACCATCACAACCCCACTGAGGAATATACCTGGTGTACAGGTTGACTTTCCCAGCTGCCTCTCCTAAAGAGCAGAAGGATGGAGCCCAGAAGACTGAAATACTGTGCATGTTAAACGTGAAAAAGCAGCAGTTTTTAAATGCCTCCTGTTAGAGCTGGTAATAAATTAACTCTTGCTTTTACCACTTGGCAGAGAATTGAGAATAAAATTCTGCAGATGAATTAGGACTTTGTTTAACTTCCAGCAGAAAAATAGGGAGTTCTAGAGGAGTTGATGAACTGCATTCAATTTTATGATGCAGAAAAACAAACTGTTAACTTACAGAAATAATACCATTGCGCTGTCGTGACTTGTTCTCCACTTGTCTTCAGGCGCTGTGTGTTTATATTGGGAGAGCGTGCTGACTCTAGTGCCAGTGTCTGCATTTCCTTTATTTGCTTTTGACATTTCATGTGTTTGTACTGTAGTGCCTGACAAGTTATATCACAAAGTAATTGGATCAAAAGCTGATTAACAAAAAATGAAGAAAAATGAGGGTCAGCAGTGTGGGAGGTATAGCAACGATAGGCCAAACTCACCAAGGTATGCAGAAAACCCAAGCAAGAAAGGAATGTGGTGAACTAGTAAGAGATTGTATTGCTGGTCTGCTGCAGCCTTGGTGGGGTCTCAGCTGGCACTGGCAAAACAGAACTTTTTCTTGTGCCAGTGCAAACAAAGATGTCACACGACTGTCCTTGCTTCTAGTGTCTTCTAGTGTCTGGGGGTGGCTGGAGTCCACTGACTGTGGCTGCAGGCCAGCTCCAGACGGGGATTGTGTAGCTGTGTTAGCTTGATCCCGTGTCTGCCTGTCTGCAGAGTTTGTTTGCTTGAGCACAACGCTTCACCAACACTTTGCTCATCGGGCACCTCCAGGCTGACTCGCATCCGGAGAGATCTCTGAGCACAGGAAAAACAAGTGTTCTTGATGCTGCTGCAGCTACACAGGGCTGTTTGGTGTGCCTCACACCAGTGCAGCCTGTTTGTACTGGGCTTGTCTGAGGAGTGATCTGGATGAAAACCTGGGGGGCAAGTTCATTCCTATTGTTGCCTAGAGAGAGACAGTGCTGCTTTACCTTTGTGCTCTAAATGACAAAGCAAAAGGGCAGTAAATGCTGTGGCACCTGAAAGTGCAAAGAAGTGAAAGTATTTAAAGATGCACTGTGATAAGAAGGATGAATGAGCCTTCTGTAATCTATGAGAGGTATCACTACAAGAAGTAGTTTTAGTTTCCTCTGACTGTATACCCTAACCTCTTTTCCTCCTCTCATTCTGTTTTCCCAGTGGCATGGTGTGAACAGGAAGTTTTTCTTTCAACTGCACAGAATACTTCTATCAGACTGTTAATAACCTGGGAGTAATAACACAGAAACAGTTGTCAGGCATTTTCTATGCTACTTCCACATCTATGAAATGAAGCGTAACAGAGCCACATTTTCTTCTTTATTTTGTGAGCTAAAGAATTAACAAAGGAATGAAAAATATTTCCCTTTTTTCAAAAGAAAAGCTGAAATAAAAGAGGTGATGAGAACTTCACTTCATTTGCTTTCCTTCCTTAGCCAAGAATTCAAGTTTATTAAGGTATTTAAAAAAACAAATGCAAGAAGGTTCTGCAGCAGTGTGCTGTAAACATTTTCCACATGAGTCTCCTTCACTTTATTGGGGTAGCCGTGGTTTGCATTGTATTATTTGGCATCGCAAAATATGAAATGTTCCTCCACTTCCGCAGTTTTAACCTTCTCAGCCACTGTCATTCATTTCATGCTGAAGGACAAGATTTCAGATTGAAGAATAAACTCTGTCTTTGCAAGTCTTCTGCCAGTCCACTGCTCAGCTGTGCGAGTTCCTTTTGTCAATGAAACCTAGACCCAAATATTCAGTTCTTAGCAGTGGCCTTTCCCTTAAGATCCAAGTCTTGCTGACACCCTTTCCAATGTATACTTGAAACACATTGCAATCTGCAATCACTTCTCATTGCCTCACTAACAAGCATATGACTCTCAGGCTAATGAACTTAACTGCCAATTAACACAGGCTATCCTGATGCACAGCCTTCTCCAGAAACCTAACAAGGTGCTTTATAAAACTAATCAGAGACATTTCCCCTCCTACTTTCACTGGACAGCTATTCCAGCATACTAAGTTAGAAACCGTTTTCTAGGTTGCAATTTTTATCCATCTCTGCTTTTGCAAACACTCCCTTGATTTAAACAAGTGCCTCTCCTACCTCTTTTGGTATTATCACACATGTATTTCTGCATCAGAGGCCAATGGAGTAACACTTCAGAGTCATTGGAATTTACATGCCTAAAGGCAAACCTGAAATCGTGAAGAGAATGTCCAGCAGCATTGGCACTGAATGTATTTGTTGCAGCACTAGGAGTAGCCATACTGAAACAGACTTTAAATACTTGATGCCAGGTAAGTAATAGCACTTTACCAAGCACAAACCATGGAGAAGTGATTCTCTGAGATACATGTCCTATTGTATCAAGATTCCTATGGAATGGAGTATTCCTGTGGAATGGAAGATAGGCTACAACTCTCTTAATGCCTTTTACAAGGACGGAACTAAAGGCAGCAAAACCAATGTTTAGTTTTAGAGATTAGAGGATTTTAGCAATAAACAGCTTTTCTGTTTTACTTACATATATAACACTTGTAATTGGTTTTCACATGAGCTGTGTAAATAGCATAACAGCATGTGAAAAAAGAGAAAAGATGTTTTCATAATGCTCAGCATGTCAGGGCAGATAGGTGCAGATTTAGATTATTTTTGCTGTATCTTATTCAGTTTAAACATGTTTGTTATAGTGTAGCATTAGACAAATCTGCATGGTATGAATGGCTGAATGAAATCTAGTGGCCCAGAATATTAGAAATCAGAGTTTCTATATGATGTGTGACTTGAGTGTTTTTGTACCACACATCACAAACATGTATTTAGTCCTACCAGGCTTCAAACAAATTATTTCTATGAACTTGGGACAAAGGCCACTTCGCTATCTGACTCTACTGTATTTATCCACATCTTTACTTGTAAGGTGCTGTTGTTACAAAAGCAGTCCAAGTTCAAGCAGCCTACAGTTCCATGCCAGTATACAACCTAGGGGTCCTTCTAGGAAAGTCCCCACGTTTGATTTGTCTTTCTGCTGGTACTAGAGAAGCATACAATGTATATGGCTGCAGATACAGCAAAAGTATCTCCTACAATATACCCCAAATGACAGTTAGAGGCCATAGTTAGGACTGGGTTTAAATCCATCAGTACAGATGTAGAGCTAAATTTAAAGTATTATGTCACTGTATTTAGAAAAAAACATTTTGAAAAATAAAAGATGCTTTTTTTTTTCTTTACATGAAAGGTAGATACATTTTAAAATATTCCTTGCTTATTACTACCTCTTTCTTATTTTCCTCAAGACAAAGCTATGTACCTCCATAGACTTCTACATTACTGTATCTACACTACTTAGGTTTTTAACATTTATTTGTACAGACTTATATGTAAAATATCCAAGCCTTATGGCGTTCCCATTGAATCCAGATGCAGGGATTTGGCCTTGCTTTTGTAATTGTTTCCACTATAAATGCCTATTTGAGAGTTCAGATTTTGGTTATAAAAAATACTTCCAAAATACAATTTGCCATCTGAGATACCAGTCAAGGAACATTTATTACTAGTTGTATTTCATTGTAGCTTTCTGAACTTAAAGATGCATCTTGAGAGTTTTATCCATGCTTTCAGATATTTTAAAGATTTAAAATACATTTGACTAGCAAATGGAAGTCATCACACTGTGATGTGGAATGATAGTGTCATCTTTAGCTAAAAATACCATGAAAATCCTACATGGACACTTGAGTTGCTTCTAAATAGTAGGAGTATAGATACTTCATAACAGGCTTGCACTAAGGGTAAATTGTAGCCTTACAATGCTTAGGTGAACATGTTCTCCTCTAAAGAAAGGGAATATAATTGAACTTCCTCAAGCACACCAGCTACACCACAAATAGTTAATCAGATAAGCTGCTGATTCCAGCTATAGAGTGGAATATTGGCTTCTGTCTTTTTGGGCTCATTGCAGATGAACTGAGCCAACCCCAGCAGGCTTCTCTTGTGTCAGCTTGTTTGAAGGCTGCATGGAAGAACAACTTCCCCACACTTGGGGAATGTGAACTTTTTGTCAAAAACTCTGACCAAGATCTTTCATGTATTGTAGAGCCTAAACAATGCAGGTGTATTGCACTGGGGCTTTGACAAGGGTATGGAATTAACCCTATAGACAGTTAAAACAGGTCTGTTTAACAAGAATCACTTCTCTTTACAGTGGTAAAGAGGGTCATCCCTTATAGCAACCAACACAATAACAGAAAAAATCTTTTCAGCCATCTTCCTGAGTGTGAGTGACCAATAAACCCCTAAAATGAAAGAAGGCTTAAAGCAGTTGGGCAAGGACCACATGCCTATGAAGCTCGGGGAATAATGCAGGATATGACTGACCACAGCAGTTGCAAATAAGCTGACTTTATTTATATATTGTGTTTTCAGTACATTTCATATCACTCTGCTAAATCAGAATCCCATGTAACATCAACTGTCCTCAGATAAGTAAATCTGATATCAAACATTACTCCCTCCATGCATGGAATATCTAAAAGAACCTGGTCAGTAAGTATTGGACTGTAACAGCGAGATCTGAGCTGACAAGATTTTTCTGGCCTTGATTTTGTGTCTAGAAGAAAGTATTTTCTGATCTCAACTATTACGTGAATCTGTTGAGTGTGCTATGCATTTAAAGAGCATTGTTCTTCCTGTTGGACTAGGCAAACACTAGCAATCACCTAAAAAGCCAGTACTGTTAAAGACAAAGACCAGGGAGACGCATAAGCTAGTTTAAGATTCTCCATGTTAAAGATAAAAAACAAACAAACAAAATACACAAGCAAGAACAAGCTCAAACTTCCATATTTATTTCTGAAAACCCAAAGTTCCTGATAGCAGCAAGAGATAAAGGATTTTAACTCTTCCTACTCCTTTGCTACTGAAAGAATATCAGGGGAAGATATAAAAGCCATAAATAACTGCACTAATCTTCATTTACAAAAAGCTGTGCATATAGCTATCTCTTGAATTCCCTAGGCCCCAGGTATCCCTCAAAGTCAGTAGGAATCAAGAGTAAAATTGCAAAATTCAGATTAGACCGGTTATAGCACTGGTGTCTGTATAGAAACAAGCAAATTGCCCAGAGTCTTGATAGCCAATACAGAGAGACTGAGATATTTAGAGACTAAGTGTCCCTTAAAATTAGATTAATCACATCCTCAAGGTGCCTATTTCTTTCTATTTCTTGCAAAGGAATCTAGATGATGCTTAGTGTTGAATTATAGCATCCCTAGATAAATGAGAGTAACTCCGCCTTAGACATTAAAATAATTTGCCATTCCAGGCAGTATAATCGGGTTCTGGGTACCTGAGTTGAGTGCATTTTGTAGGCTCAGTCCTATCCCATACTGTATTACTCTGGTTTTCTCACTATAGGGAACGCTGAACCATTTGCTCAGACCTAGATGCCTAACAGCCTCTGAGTCTCCCCATCATGCAGGAGATTACTAGACTTCTGGACTGATGGCTGGGGACTACTGGCTTATGCCCTGGTATCTCAAGTGTTTAAGTCTAGGAAACTAAATCCGGTGCATAAAACCTGCAACCAATATGAGTGGTTGTACCTCTTCAGCATTTGTTGCCCTATTTGCTTTTGCCTTGATTGTTTCTAGCTGACATGGTCATCTATGATAGGGAGAAATAAACTCCATGGTTTGCTTGTGGGCCAATAAATTTTAGCTGTGCAGAAAGAGGACTTCATGCATTGTGGCTGTCAAGTATAGAAATTAGCTATAAAGAGTGTCTGTTGCTAAATAAGATTATAGTATTCTAAAATTTTCATCAGAAATTTTCATAAGATTCTTTCTAATCAATGCCAGCTTTAAGGACGAACGGATAAAGAATTGACCTAAGATCAAAGATTCTTACTTGGGGTGGGGGTGGCTAACAGCAATGTTGTCCAATTTGTGTGACTGAAAGAAGTAACATGCTGTCTCCCAGGGATCAAATAGTCTCTGGCAAATTCAAATATATGATGAGAAGTTAGATGTGCTCTGGTGTCTGTCTCCATAGGGGCAAGCAAGTTGGCCAAAGCTTTTAAGTCACATTTAGGTGTTCAGATAAATGTTCAACCCAGTTTTCTAAGGTTCATTTCCACTTTGAACTATGGAAATCTTTGGTCCTCAGCCATTCTGAAAACTGGTTACACAACGTTCTGAAATAGGAATTTTAACTCACCATCACTTGAAAGTGTGGATTTTCTTTCTTAAGGTATATTAGAGTTTTAGGTGCATGGCTGTCTTTGATTCTTACAGGAATGCAATTTCTAAGATGTAGATATTAAAGGAACTTCTCTAAGTTGGTGAACTACCTGTTTTTGAATGAAGCTATGAATTAATTAACATATTATTGTTCTTTTTCTTGTTCAGAGTTTTTAAACATTTTCCTGTTCTGAAATCTTGACAAGTTTCTCATGGAGATTCTGAGAGCTGGAAAGCAATTTTGGCCAGCCAGCAATAGAAATTGGCTGTTCATAAGTGAATTTCACAGCAGTAATTTAGATACTTCCATAGGTTCACAGATCACAGAATGAAAACCAATGATGTAGTTATTATGAAAAAATTAAATAATAACATTTTAAAACTATTACTTTTCATCCACAAATATGGATTATACACTCCTTTTTGTTCATAAATATCAAAGCATTTTATTAAGTATCTCGTATTTCCATTTTACAGATGTCCACTGTCCAAGGTGCATGCCAGGCCAGTGACAGTACAAAGAAACAAACATGATCTCTTGAATGCTAACTTATCTAAATATCCATTAGACTATCTCATAGATCTACTTGACACAGCAGATATTTTTATATAGTACAGTGAGTGTAATGGAAATAGTGTATGTACTGTACTACAGGGATACTGAAACTGGGAATCTTACAAGAACATGACCAAAATTCCAAGTTTGTAGGATTTGTTCAGGAAAAAACATTGGATTAAACACATCAGTGAAATGGACAGTGAAGAGACAAACACAGAATAAACAGTATAAAACCTGAGTACATTTTGTCATGATTTTAAACTCAGAAAACTGGGAAAAGAGCACTGGAATGCAGGAGAGATATAGAGAGACAGGACACTGAGAGTCCATATGCTTTTGTATTATAACATGAGGACTGAGTTCAAACTGACTGCAATTTTTTTCATCAAATATTGCCTCACTGGAAAATGTTGATTTGCTGAAACTGCAGGAATGTAGATGTGTCTGGTGAACTGAAATCTCCCTCCCTGACTCCTTAGCAGAACCTCCCCTCCAAGTTTCAGGATGATCAGCAGTGCACCTGGAAGGATATTTCTGAGCCAAGAACATGGAAACCTTGAAAGGTTTGATCTCCCCAGCCTTCTTGGCTTCTTGCATCTCACTTTATAATGTGCCAAGTTTTTTGATTCTGGAACTTCTCAGAGCAATTAAAGCTCCAAGGTTCCCCAGGCCAATGGCAGTCCACCTACAATATAAAGATTTTGGCTACTTTTATGAAGAAAACTCAATATTTTTCTTGGACTTGGAAGTCCATTTCCCTGTCATGTCAAGTACCAATTTTTCATTCAACAGATATGGTTTAACTGTTATAAAACTAATCATTTAAGATTGTAACAGTGCTAGGTTAAACTTCTCTGCAGAGTCCCTGTAGCTTGATTTTTTTTTCTGAAATAAGACTAAAACTTCTAGTTGAAGGTAACAGGTTTAATGCTGTTCAGTGAATTACCAAACAAAACTGAAAAGTCATGCTCTGTCATATTTAGAACACCCAAAATACTTTTGTGATTTGGAAAGGATCAGTCATTGCCTATTTTCAAGTCCTTATCCTGTGAAGGAGTGCTCTGTACCCATTACTACTGCAGCTGAGTACGCACTGACCATCTTGAGAAAAAGGTCAAAATCAAAACCAAAATTCAGGTAATTAAGAACATCATAAAAGTCTTTTAGATTAAACAGTCTCCATTGTGGAATCCAATGAAAACTGTGTTTTAGAAAGACAAACCTGATTATTATCATGGCTTGCTCTTATTTATTACTCAGAATGTAAGAAGCTTGAGTGTCTTGATTTATTTTTTTTTAAACTCTTACAGATTTCTGAACATTTGCTGGCGAAATCTCGTCCCTGTTAAAGTCAACAAAAATTTCATTATGACTTCAGTACATCTAGAATTGCCTCATCTTCAGTAGGGGTTTGTGACTGTTATGACAGAATAAGTCCTATCATCTGTTTTTGTCATGTTTTCTACTTTCAAAAAAGGAACATGTTTTAGACCTAATTGGCAAGATTAATCTTGTCAACAGACTCATGCTTGTGATATATCTGTTCTATGATCTTCTCCCTGGCGATATTTTCTATTGCAGTGTTCTCATATGTGTAATGTTCTCAGTGATTAAATTCAGCATTTAATACAGATCTGTACAGTATAAGTGATCCAGTCCAGCCCACCCCTTTTACGTTTTTGTCTGTAGTTAGATAGAGATTCAAGTTCTTAGGAACTGTATGTTATCTGAGAGGAAATTGTGCAATGGGGAAGCATGGGGGAGGAAAATGCTTTCAAATACATACACAGGAAAAAAGACAAATGACAGGAGGTGTAGCTGTGATGTTTTAACATTTAATGCTTTTTGTCAAGGGAATGGCAGCATAGGAAAGATGAATAGTCCCTAAATTTAATGAAAACCAAATATAAGCTGGGCATCGTGAATCATGAAGTTTAAGGATGTCATGGTGTATTTATTGAACATTGCTGAAATCTGTGGAAGAATTGTATCAGCTTTTGACATATATCAAATAGTTACTTTCTGAGGGTTTCCTGTTGGATGTGACACTGAAACTTTGCGTTCTTCCTTCCACGGTTACCACTTCTGCCAGCACTTGAACAATACAGCAAAATCTGTAAATTTATTTTCTGATCTAGACTCACCTTCCCTGCAATATTTACGTGCAAGCATATGTTCATTCCATAGTTTAAACTGCACTCCAGTGCACTGTTGACCAGAGGTGGGGACAGCCTCTGATGTGACCTGTGCATACTTGGCACCTCAGGTCATGGATCAAACTCTTGTTCGTGTGTTGCAAGCACACTGGATCTGGGAGTGGTGGACAGTGCAACAGTGCATTACACTAACAGATTTCCAAGTATCACTTTTTTCTGTGCACAGTCTGGGTGCTCCGAGTCCCTGCTCTAGTAGAGCATCACTGGACAAGTGTTTGGAAGTGGATGGGTCCCAGTTCTTGGCGTAGTTATCCTTAATCTTAGAAATTCTTTTTGTCTAACCATGTAGATAAATCTTTGGGGTCCCATTGCAATGGAATACTAGTTGTGGCAAGAATCTGTGTTACACACAAAGTAAGATACTACATTTTGATTTAAAGGAATGACCCATCCCTCTGTATGCTGTGTTTTAGATCAAAACTGGCCTTAAAATTACATACAACTGGATGAAAAATACCCTCCCCCAACTATCCCACAGAAAGCAACAGAGGTATCTAATGGAATAGTTGGGAGAATATCTTAAAATCCAATTTCTGTAAATAATTTTTTCACCCAAGTACCCAGAGGTAATATACAGAAATTAACTACTTACAAAGCAAAGAACCCTCTCAGTGATTTATTATGTCATTTCTTGATCATCAGACAGAGAGTTAAATTATCTAGATGTGATACACAGGGTTGTGGAATTACACATTGCTTTCTTCCAAGATATATGAACTCCATGTGTTTTAACTTCCTTGAGGACTGCATTGTGGTTAGGCCAGTTTTGTGGGTTTTTTCTGTTTTCTTGCGGGGAAAGACTAATCTTATGAAGAAAAAGAAATTCCATAAGAATACAGTCTGGATTTTATTAGGCACACATTACTACTGTTTCCTGATGTTGCCACTCCTGCAGTATAACTTTTGCATCAATTCAGTGTGATACAACATACTGCCCTCACAACAACTTTATAGATGGCATTTACATACACTTACAATTTAAATGGAGTGAATACATAGAAAGCACGTGTAAATGAGGACCTGGCCCTGTATCTATGCAAGTAAGTGGCATGATTATCAGCCACTTAAGTAAGTCAGATTCATAGCCATGGACTTGTCAATACTTTTTTTTTCAATAAAAATTGCATTTCACATGAAGGAAACTAACCAAGCAATTTAGGTTTTACAGCAAATGGAAAGTAGAAGGTATATCATGATCATGTTTGAAATAGAAATTTAATATAGCTACCATGAAAGAACAGAATATGCCTTGCCTTGCCCTACCTTGCCCTGCCCTGCCTTGCCCTGCCTTGCCTTGCCTTGCCTTGCCTTGCCTTGCCTTCCCTACCCTGTCCTGTTCTACCCTGTCCTACACTACCCTTCCCTTCTTTATGTTTAGACTTTGAAGTTTACCTAAATTTTCAGTTTGGCCAATGCTGTCAGTGGTGTATCTTTTCTAGCTGATATTTAGGAACACAAAAGCACCATAAAACAATGATAGTGATTATCTACAAAGCTAGATGCTGTCTAAAGCAAAATGTGAAAATAAAACAAAAAACAGAAAGAATCAAATTCTTCTAATCTCACTGAGTGGTATCAAACACACAGTGATACATTTTCTGCCAAATGTCTTCCTAGAAGGAGGAAAGAGACTGAGATGAAAGTCCATAATGTGTGCACCCTGATCAAACATTAAACTTTATCTATTCCAGGATACAGTTTTTTGGAAGACAGGAAAGATTGATCTATTTGCCTAAGAATGATAGAAAAAGGCAGCACGCAATACTGCGTGGTTTTAATAAGAAGCAGGTTTTGGTGGCATCACCTCTTGGGCTTGGGTTTGTGGCAACACTGGCTCCCTTGGCACTTCTGGTCTTAGCCCGGTATCCAAACTCTTATTGGCCAGACTGATGATCTGGCTAGGTAGCTAGTTTGAAATGGGGTCTGCCAACTGAAGCAAATTGGTTACAGCCACATTTTGTTGCAAAGAATGTGTTCTCCTTTTTTCCCTCCTTCACTGCAATGTGTTTGTTCACAGACAAGACATGTATGTGAGCAGCTGAAAGTAGTTACGCATCTGTTTCACCCATGCTCTAGGACAGCCAGATGAAAACAACTTGGATTTAAAAGCCTGTGTACATGTCAGCTCATGCCCAGAATTATGCTAACACAGCTACAGTTTTCAAATTTATACAACCGCGTTAAAAACTGAGTGGTCTGGGCTCATGTCCCCCAGGTAGGCAGACTTGTGGCTTTCATGACGTAAATTATCTTTATGCTGTGGGGTTCATTTACTTTGCCAGAGAAAGGCACTCATGTTAACTTTTATCTATTTTCTGGGCATAAGAGGCAGGTCTATAAGTACTGCTTTTTTCCTTTTTTTTTTTTTTCCCATTTTTCCTTGCTCTTCATTTTAAGATGTGACCTTAATTCCCTTTGGGACAGTTTTCATCAAGCACGAGGACATTGCAATTGCAGAGTTGTCCTATAGTGCTTTGACCAAGCTAGATGGAAAGGGACTATGGGCCCCACACAATAGAGCAAGTATGAGATACTTTGGCATGCTGATTGTACAAATATTATTACTTAATTAAATGAAGTTAATGTTCATGGTCCGTAGAATATTTTGTGCTATTTTAAATGATCCAAATACATACTAACTTGGAAATTTTTGATACTTTATTTACAGTATCTTAGAGTAATCCTATCACTTGCCCTGAATATTAGTATATTTAGGAAAATAAATAACTGCAGTGTAATTTGTAAACAGGATTATAATTTTATTATAAATTTACTATAACTTCCTGAAAATATGGTCTACAATGGAAACTATGACACACACTTTTCCATCTTTTCATAACTCAGAAAAGGTCTTTTTGGACTAATCAGAACTGGCATAGAACAAATAAACCTTACAAAAATACTATTAGAAATATTTACATTATATGCTGTTCACTTACAAATGTAGTACTACCACCAGGTGGAAAGGTTCCTTGTTTCTAATACAGCTGCTGAAATGGACTTGATGACTCAGTCTAAAATTCATATAGTATCATTTTCAATTAGAGATTGAAAAAGGATAAAGGATAAAGGCTAAATATCAGTATAAAGAAATTCTCTGTCTCTAAGATCACAATACTATTGTGTATCACAATTCAATTACATTTTTTTAGATATATGGGCAGTGTCTGCAGTTTCTGGAATTTAACTGCTAAAAACAACAGTGACTCAGTATTTTAAATGTTTGTGGTTTGGTTTGTTTGTTTGTTTTTTGTTGTTTTGTTTTGCTTCTTTTTTTTTTGTGTGTGTCTGGTGTTGTTTTGTTTCATTTTGTCCTAAATGATGTTTTCTAAGGTGGTACAGATTCTAGAACTAGCACTCTGTATTTCTCTCTTGATGGTTTACTGAAAGACAGTTTAGCCCTGTACATCACCAGTGGCAAAGAAACCTCCATTCTTGTATGCAAAACTGTAATACTGTAAGTGTTAAAATCTTAAATACTGTATGTCCCCTTCCATTAATTTAGAAATGGCTTTCATGAGAGACATGGTAAAGAGTTAAGCAGTAGATGAAATACAAGCATTTGAAAAGAAACAAAATAATTGCAAAATAGATGCTGTAAGGCAGGCATGAAGTGCAACAGAATAGTCAAGTCAAATCTTCCACCCATGTATAACCTGAACTATTTTGACACATGATGGTTTATAGTAGCTGTTTGAATTTCCTATGATTCTGCCCAGTTTAGACATTAATTCACAGAAAACAGCCAGCTGAGATATTAATAACTGAAAGAAGATATTTTTTCAGACCTCAGTATAAATACGTTTCTAGTTTCCATTGTGTAAGCCAGAAAAACTGATTATCTTTGCTTTGGTTAACATGCATCCTCTTTTTTTCTCACTTTTTCTGTGTAAATATGTATCTACAAATATATATATACATATATTTGTATATGAAAGTGTATATGTTTCACATATTGTGTAAAATATGTGAGTTTCATCAAAATGCAGTAAAAATACATCATGTGAACCAAGATGACAAAACATGCAATGTAAATATTTTCACAAAAGGCAGAGTGAGTAGGAGTATGAAGACAATATCACTCATGCAGATTTTCCCTAAGGCAACTGTAACTAACAGCTCTGCATTTTCTTTAAAATTGCTTTTGCAACATAGCAATATTTACTTAAATTAGATAACTTGTCAAATGAATCATCCCAGCATGATCTGTATCTCAGTTTTTTTCCCAGCATTCTTAGTTGCAAGTTGGTTCTTATTTTGCACTGTTGATCTAATTAAGATTACAATTTTCTTATGTGTTTAAGAAGTACACAGTCAGTTGCAGGTACACAATTGAGGCACAGAAAATGTCCATAATGTCAGCACTGCTTAGAATTTGAAGCACTTGACAGATATATTTCTAGAAGTTATTTCCATCAGATAGTAATTTAACTTACGTTCTTGCTTTCTTCACTTTTATCTGTTATTTTGTGCTCTTATCTGAATTAAAATGTTCATAACTTGTCTGTCTATCTGTCCTGGTCCCATTTTTATTTTGCTCTTGTAGAAGCATTGAAGGTATTAAATATCCCACATGAGAGTTAAGCAAAGACTCGAAATTCAGAAGTTTTTCTTTCTAAACCATATGAAGGCAATGAAGAAGATTAAATTCTTCTCCCCTGAATAAAGTAACATATACAGTAGGATAGATTGCTTCAAGACGTGGAATGGGAGATCTCTCACTAAAAGCTTTTGAAACCAATTCATCAAACCTATATTTTAAACAATGGTTTAAGTGTACTTGGCTTAGCTTTGGATGCTGGATTGCATTAAATCATCTCCTAATGTCTTTTTTGATTTTATTTTCTCTGTTCCTTACTTCTGAAAGAGTGTCCCTTCTGTTCCATCTAAGAAAGGTTGGAAGATTTGGCTGTTATCACCTCAGCAATCTTATACCTAGACACTGGATGTTTATGCACAGTGTCCACTTTGCTTCACAGTGCTGAGTGTCAAACTGTATGAATAAATCAACGTTTATGATTATTGAAAAAGATAAGCTATTGGTACATTTTTGTGTCTGGTGATCTCTAGAGAACTGCAAAAAGCATGTTTCTTCATCTTATATGAAGTGGTCATCACTTATAACATACCCTACCCGCTGGTCTAAGGGGGAATCCAGTCAGGCAAAACTGAAAATAAAACAGAAAAATGATCATTCTTAATCTTTAAATTATTATTGAAAATAAATATAGTCAAGTTAGACTAATTAAAACAAAAACAAACAAACAAACAAAACCAAAACCAAAACCAAACAAAACACCACAACAACCACAAAGAACTAAAAGGGTCCTTCAAGGACTGCCTGAGAAGCAGAACTAAGGAAATCTGCTTCTCTGTGGGACCACCCTCTCCTCTAACCACCCCTTCTCCCTACTTCTCCAAGACCTTGCAACGCAAGCTCTGCTTCCTCATGTGATCCCAGCAACCACCCCCACAATACTTTCAGCTTCGTACCACAAACCCTAAGTATATTTTTCTCATCTCTAATCTTCTTGCCATCTTATTTTCATGGGAAATATAAGAATGTATTATGTCTTGAATTCTCTATCCCTCTCTAAGATATTTTTTAAATAGCTTAAGAATTTCATAAGTTACTGGACAAGGGCAGAGAGGAAGAGAAGGGAAAGACAGGGCACAATCAGATGGACATGCAAGTGGGGATTATTTAGATCTTGCTTTCTTAGAGTTAGGTTGAAGAAATCATTTATCATAATTTTCATTTAGTTGGATAAAAAAAAAGATGCTAGAAATAATTTAGCATTTTTCAAGAGAAAAAGTCTATTTTTCTCATATTTTGGAAAGATCATTTTTCTCATTTTGCAATCGAAAAAGAAAGCATTCAGAATAAGTTGTCTGGTCTCTTAACTTATTGTTACTGTTCAAAGGTTTCCTTGGTGTATAAAATTTACGATCCTTTGTAACAAGGCCAAGTATGAAAACAAAGGGAGACAAAGACCATGGGTAACCAAGCTTAGGCATAATAGAGAAAACCTCTTTAAACGCTTTGATATTATATAGAAAATTAGCCCAATAAAAATAACTCAAACCAGAAAAGTTTCTGGCTTTATTTCCTTCATGCAAGGTCACAGTCTATAAACACCAAACAAGCTAAAAAAAAACCCCAAACCAAACAAAACAACATCCCAGCCTAGCTCTCCCTCCACCTACAGCAGTTTTTCAGTGTTCAAGCTTTACTAGGCTCAGCTGAACCTGGTGACATCAGTGTCTGTTGACACAGCTCTAGTTTTAAACTCTAAGAATTCTTTGGCATTGGCACTGAAAAGTCATGTCGAATGTCTTACTTCAAAAGTTCATTGCTGTGTGCCATTGCTAAAGCAGAAAGTATTATTTCTAGAGAGTCTCAGTCATGGAGAACTGTAGAATCTGTGCACAGTATCAAATCACATTACATATTACTCAAGTGCAGCATGCTATTCAGTGGTCAAAACTGAAGGGCTGGCATGGGCATTTCAAAATCTTGGAACAGCAATAATCTCTCCTTTTTCCACTATCTGGAAACTGTAGTTTGAAACAGCTTTAGTAATTGGTTATTGTTAAATCACTAAAACTAAGTTCTATCCCACTTTAACTAGAAACCTTTTATGTATATATAAGTAGGAGTATTTGAAATCAAAATTATCAGTTAGTATTTTGAGAGAGTTGGGGTTTTTGGTGGCATCTAGATTTTGGTGGCAAAATAGATTCCTTATGTGGCCAATTGCTCTGTCAACCTTTTGATAAATCCAGTGCTTTATTGTCTGTGATGCTCCCTTTAACCATATTTTCCTTTGGGGTTGTTTTTGCTACTATTACTTTATTCTTCAACTGGAAATAAACTGAAATCGAAGTTACTATTTCCAAGGCACCATTAATGTTGCTAAGGAATTTTAAGAACTGTAGGCATTAAATATAGATTTGCTTCCCTCAAGGAAAGATGTTGCCAATCAATTCACATCTGAATTTCTTGAAAACAGCACAACAGATGACAGCAAGTATGTAGAGAACAAAGAACTGTTACATTTGCCATATTTTCGCTATGATTAACTGTGCAATATTTTATGTGTTTTCCAGCAGTGCTGGTTATTGTTAATTCTACTATTCAGGCTTTTACACACAGTTTTAACGAACTATAGAACAGATAGAAACCACCTCACATTGCCAAGTAATATCATGCATATAACTGGAATAGAGATCACGACCTCTTGATCAAAACAGAAGAAAGGAAAATAGAAAAAAAGTATTCATCATTCAGATGTCTATTAACGGTTTGCCTCTGCCTCCTCAGACTACTTGAGCATCAGAGTAAATTTACGGCCAGTAGAGGGTACTAGTGCACACACACAGAAGTCAGCAAGTCGCATCAAAGATGGCTGCATGAGAAGTTTGGGTTAAAATTGTAGAAAGAGCACTGCTGTTAATCTAATAAAACTTATGATATCTTTAGCCAGTCTGCATTACTTTCTCTGATATTGAAAAGTCCTTTCAGCATCAACAGAATACATTCCAATTTAAATGTGGGTTGTTGTGACATGCACTTTAGAAGACAAACATCAACATCAGATTATAGGGCTTCATTCTGCTCCATCAGTATTTTCAAGTTGGGCTTTCAGAAAAAAAGGAAGCCTTGGAAACACATATATCACTAATATCTGTACCATGAGATGTTTTTTGGTTTTGTTTTTGTTTTTGTTTACCTTTCTAGAAACCTGTATGTATAAAAACTGTCATGCAATCAGAGTTATTATCATCAGGAATCAATAGCCCAGGTGAGAAGTCAGATTAACACAGTTGTATTACTTTTCTACAGCTTTGTAAGTTATCTCTGGACTGTGTACAATCCCTCAAATTGGACCCTTAATTCATAAATGCACATCTAAATAAAACTTTGCTGATTTTTAGAATTGCTGAGCCATCATCCTTTACTGACAAGAATGGGAGCTGTGCTGTCTAAATACTTATTTATAGCTTCTCTTTGACTTTGTCCCAGGATCCTTGCCCAATAATCCCATACACTGGAGGTTATCCAGCCTTCTAACTTCTGAGTACATTTGAACAGCTGTTATTCATTAGAAGAAAAAGAAAAAAGCCCCAGTACCTATAACTTCAATCTGAGAAGAATATCATTCCTTCTTTTCTCTCCAAATGAATGATTTCCCTAAAATATATATATGCCTGGCCCAGGCCCAGGCCTTGAGATCCAATATCCTTTGCCCTACAGGGTGAGAAAAGGGAGCTTTATCCTGTTTGTAAAAGGGTATATGCAGAATTTGATCCATTTGCTGTAAGGGCTGGAGTGGACTTTAAGTGTTTCCGTGTAATAATGTACTTATTAAAAAGTTCCTGTAGATAATTTTGTAAAGTTTTTTCCATATAGTAGTTTTGCTTTTCACCTTTGGCGCTCTGCATTGTCAGATTCTAGGTGATCAGTCCGGATACTATTACTGCAAGGTTAACATAGATTTAACCAATTTGGCTCTAGTTAAAATGAGAGAATTGTACTCTTTAAGAGGTCAGAGACTAACTTTTCATAGAGGAACAGAGGGAAAATGGATCCATATTAGTATTCTAAAAAAATCTCAAACAGCCAACCACTAACTTCCTGTAATACTGTTTTATTAATTAAAAACATAGGGGTGGAAGGAAAGATTTTATTGTTACAGCCATAGTAGCTTTGCAAATGAAGGGTAAAAAAAGGAATACATGATCAACAAAGTAGCTTTCAAAACTCAGTGGAGAACTGTGATCAGGGCACAATTTGTTTATTTAAACATGAAGGTCTTATGCAATCTGAGAGTTCTACTGGTACCTGAGATACCCAGAAGGCCCCAGCAGATCTGACATAGGAGCCATAAGAGACCTGTGCCCTTTTGGAAATGTATCTGGAAGCTGGGAGGAATACTTTATAATATCTTGGGTGCCTCTAGACTTGCCTGTTTAGGCACCTGAATACATTATTTGATTTCTAAATAAAAATATAAATACAATATTTAGCAGGAGTCTTTTAAGTTTCCTATGTCAAAACTTTGGATGACAAAAACAAATACAATTTTGAAGACTAACTCCAAAGAGCTGGTTTTCAGTGACTGGACAATCACAATATCTTTAACACAGTTCAGAGTGCTTAGGCCTTTTGAATGAAAGGGTCAAACTCTGTCCTGTTTATGTCAGCATGTGCTGCATAGCTATGACAGAGCCCTGAGCTAGGTCCAAACTTCTAATATTCCAATGACATACTAAAACCTGGAAAATCTTTCTACAATAAAAGTTCTTCAGAATAGGCATTTTTACTGAAGATAGGAAGATAAAGAGGATTAAAGAAAGTGTATGAAAAAAGGTAATGAGGAGACGTATTTGAAATTGGTTATGACAAATGGCGAGCAGCCATCCATTGGCTTTTTTTTCATCTTGGAAGAAGTATAGCAAAGGCAAGCCAGTTCGTATAATTTTTTTAGCTCCGCGAGAGAGCATTTTTTCCATGCCCTGCAAGATTCCCTTTTTCTGTTCCCAACTGCTTACCATCTGGGAATTTGTGGTTGTGAACAGTTAAAACTTAATATTTAAAAATATACATATATTTCAGCTGAAATTTAGATTTTCGGTAAAGTGACTGGATTCCACTTTTGGGTGGAATGTGGTGAGATGAATATGTGCAATAGTTGGCACTGGAACTCTGGCTCTGCACTTAGAGAGAGAGTTGGGAGTTTTGTCCAGCTCCAGAGTTTTGATTTTATGGCCAATGATTAAGTTATAATTAATATAACGAAAACCAAAAGATCTTTTAACACTTCTATGACTCCTTTCTTCTTTCATTAATTTAAAATTAGTGCTTTTATAGTGTACATCATGGGACTAGTGACAAGATACTGACCATCTTCCCTCTAGGGGTATTGGTTATCACATCACTGTGACATTGGTAAAGTAGATGCAGAGCTGAACTTGCTCTAATGAGTTTCTATAGATAAAGGCAGCATATGCAAATTACCTCAATAGTAAGCCTTATACTTGGGTTTTATGGTAATGGAGAGTTCTTAGGTCAGGAGTAGACATGCAATGGCAGAGCTGGACGATTAATAAATATCTTGGGAATGTTTACACCATGCTGATGTTGCAGCAGTATCTGATCTTCAGACATCTTAAATCACCATCAAATCCAGTTGTCTCTCAGTGATTTAGATCAGAGAAATAGGTAGTTTCAGAGGACTATCTTCTGTCTGTGTATCGCTTTGTTTTCATCCCAGTACCTCATAGTAAAGCAGATCTCTGTCCCGGCAGATTTAGCAAAACAGTTAAAGAATGACTGTACAGGGGAATGAACCCACCTTCGGGTCATTGGTCTGGAATAATGCTCAGGCAGTGTCTGAGTGCTCTCCAGGATTTAAATGCCTCTGTTGGTCTTCTGCTCCTTGCTCTTTCCTCTACCGATTTTGTTGTCAAGATGGTTTTGGGCTTTTTTTTGCTCCACTTTGGCATGACTTCAGGTTTGCCCGCCCGTCTCTTCTCTTACGCTGTCTGTTTCACTAATCTCCATTTCTGGCTCATCTTCAAACATTTTCTTTCTTTGCTTCTGTTCTTGTGTTGCTATATACATTTGGAAAAAAAAAAACAAACAAAAACTCATGACCATGTCGAATTACAGAACTTGAACTTGAACTTCATTCTCACCTATTTTTACTCTACCATTCTTTAGTCATGCGTTGCCTCTTGGTCGGATGACATCTGAGGTCCTTCAAGCCTCATTACCTTTTGCCTCCCTTACGGAAAGCATCCATGCTCTCCTCAGCTTCTGCAAAGAACACTGACTTATCTTTTAAAGAATCTGTCCAGATCCAGGGGGATCTTTCCCCTTTTCTACTTATTTTCTACTTTTTTATGTCATTCTGTTTTACTTTCCCTGGCACGGATATTGAAGTTTTAGTATTTTTTTTTTCCTTTTTCTTCAGTTTCAGCAATTAATTGTTGCCTCTTTCCCTCCAGCTTTCTCTCTTCATTATTCTTTCTCTCTTTCATCTGCCACAACCTCTCCTACTTTTTAATCTCCACCATCCTTACGAACACAAATGTAAAAAATTACATCTTCCCCCCCAACTACAGTATTCCATTCTTTCCACTGATGATATGTCTATCATCAGCCTCTAACATTTTTCACACCCCAATTTCCCCTCTGACTAGCAACTTGGGGATATTTTCATGCTCCTTAAATTATGTTTATATTGGAGTTTAGTCATGAAAGTGTCAGGGCAGTGACTAATACTGCTCACTTTGAAGAACAGTCCAAACTGCAATGGGACAGGATATCAGCAGATTTAGATTCCTCTTCCAGGTTCTCCATTTGCATTTCATCCCATGATTCTAGGAAATGAAAACACCGGATAGCGGTTCAGCTTTGGTGCCTTCTTGTTCTGTCGCTCTCTTGCTTCTCCCTCTCTCTCCTGTCTCTGTTGAATTGGGTTACGTATTGACCAAAATCCAATGGGATGTTTGGAGAGTAGATAATAGCACTTGCTTGAAAAAAACCCAGGAGCTATGGCCTCAAATACCTCAAGGCCATCAAATGTCTAAGGTCCAAGCCATCTTCACCATGAGCACAATATCATAGCATCAGAGAAATGTTGGTTGGAAGGGACCCCTGGAGGCCACCAAGTACAACCTTTCATGTGGAGCAGGGTAAATGGCAACAGTAGATCAAGTCAGCCATAGTTTTGTCTGGCAGAATCTCCAAAATCTCCAAGGGTAAAATTTTCTTCATATCTGTAGTAGCCCATGCATGACCATCTTGATAGCTCTGTGCTGGACCCTGTTCTGTTACTTCACACCTCTCTTGAACTGGGGAGAGCACAAAATTGGATGGATTATGCCAAGTATAGCCTCACTGGCACTGAGTAAAGGGCAATCATAAGTTTGCATGATCTTCTGGCCATGATGTCCTAATATTTCACCTTTTTCCTTATTTGTGGTGAGAGTTCACTATTGTCCCATTTTCAACCTTACATTTGTTAAAAACCCAGGTATTTTTCAGCAGGGGCTGGACTAACACATGGGCTCATTCTGCCCCAAGTGCAGAATTTACTGCTTCTCCTTGTTGAACTTTGTGGATTTTTAGTTGGCTCAGGGCTCAAGTTTGACAAGATCCTTGGACTGAAGCTCTTCTGTTTGGCAGGTCAGCTATTCCTCCTCATATAGCACCACCCTCACATTTGCTGAGGGTGCACTGAGACAGTGTACCAACAAGAAGCTGCTTCCTCTCCCCTTTTCCCCAAGCAGCTGGGGATGGTTCTGGCCCTTACTTGAACTATTTTTCCTGTTGAGAAGCTCCAAGTGTCTCCCCACTGAGTATGTGGGACCATTCAGCACGTGCTTTGAACAGGAGGGATACTAGGGCCTCCATCGCATTCAGAAATGGAATTTAAATTTCATCTAGCTTTAGACATTTGAAATTATATGCATGAGCTACTGTCTGTAGCTAATCCTTACAGCTGAGACAGGCTTTTATAAGGCAAAATAATCCTAGATGGTATCTTTTATCAACTGTTTTATCTGTGCCTTTTTTCTATGGGTATTTTCCTCATACTTATGGGATGTATTTAGCTTATATAGTATCAATGTAGATTGAGGTAGAATTACAATAAAAATAAAGATATTCAGTATGAGCCCTACAATATAGTTGATGACAATATACGTACCTTCTACTTTTTTTCTTATATTTCCTTATCTTATTTTTATGATTCCCCTAATTGTTCTGCTGGCAGGTCAGGTGTTAGATTAGGAGGGCACAGAGGTAGCAAACCTGAGATAAATATAGCTGTTACTGCATCATAGTACTTTGAAATAGTGTGCAAAATGAGAAGCAGGAAATCACAGAAGAACTCATTAACTGAAAGAAAATATTCTGTTGTTATCTGTTGCCTTTTCTGATAATAACATCATTGAATACATGAACTTAAACCAAAACAAAAACATCGGAAAATTGCATATATGTTCTTTACAAACCTAGGAATCAACTTGGTGAAGAAAAAACATAAAACTTTGAGACAGGAGGTGAAAAAAAATAAGGGCATCATTTTATGCTCCATGCAGTGATTTGCATGGAAACCACTAGTTTGTAATTCCCATCTTTTACTAGTGTTTTCAGTGCAGTTATGCCCATAGAAAACGGGAAGAATACCTAGAAGTGAACCATGACCTTGAAGTGGCAGAGGCAATAGCTAGTTTTGCAGCAGTCCTGAGACTCAGGTAAATAATGGAACAATATCTGGCTCCTTCAGTCTCTGGAAGATATATGGCTGTCAACAGTGATTGCACACAGAAGGAGAAAAACTTGTCTGACCCAGTTTCCCACCCCCACACACCTGTTGCAATAGAAATTCTATTTTACATGTCGAGATTTCTGAAGCAGCTGTCTGCCAGCATCCTGCTTTCTTTATCCCACAACAAATTATTCACTGGTTGAATTTTCATTTTATTCTCTTTGCCAAAATATATCAAGAGCTAGTTTTGTAATGTTTCAATAAAAGCCCTTTGGAATAATGGGAAATTGTTGTGGGTTTTTGGATCCAAAGTTATGATTTAGCCAATTAAAAGGATGGAAGCTATTTATGAAATTTGGATCCAGGTCTGGGTTTTTATTCTGAACACCCTTAAACTTGAAATAACACTGGCAGGACAGTGACTTCCTTTCAGTCAGCTCTGAATTAACTTCAGAGTAGGGAACAGGACTGCAAAAAAAGGAAGAGCGAACCTTGGGTCTTTAGCCAGCAACTGGAAGCACCCAGGCTCAACCCACAGGCAGAAATAAATTAGCATAAGTACTTATGGAAATATGAATTAAGAAAGAAGCCTAACATTCAATCTGGATTTGTTGGGTGACAAACCAGAAAATCCTAGAGTTCAGTCAGCTTTGCCAGGGAGAAAACAAAATATCTGTAAGCGTGGGTTCTTCAAAATTCACTAAGGATCCCTGTGTGTTACTGCGATGTTGCAAAGAGGCATGTCGGTAGTGTGGAAGAGACATGTGAATGAGAGACAGAAGAATGGGGTGCATTGGACATATTTTCTTGCCTCTCAGCCAGAACACCTTCCTCAGGTTGCCTCTGCCTTGTGAGTGGGTTGGTTTGGCTGCTAAACAGCTTCAGGTTAGAAGAAAGGAGGTTGATTGTCTTCTGTGCTGTGCCAGCTGCCAGCTCAGCCCTGGTCAGGAGCCAGCTCTGTGTGTCCCGGCACCCTCAGGTAAAGATGATGTTGCAGGTTTCCACTCTTTTCTCACTTTTGCCCATTTAAGTTTTGAAATAGTGAACTTTCAAGTTTACTTACCCTCTTACCCAAAAGATTATTGTTAACTCTAATGACTCTTTTCTTTGTATTTGGCACTCGCCAGATGTAAAACATGTTTTAATCTGTTTTCTTATTATGAAAAAGCCTTCATTTATGACACTCAGCAGGGAGACAGCTGATTAACTTCAAGTTTGTAGGCGGAACTCATTTTTTCTTTTTGAAAGTGATTACCAAGGCCAGCAAAAAAAAAAAAAAAAAAAGACACTTTCCAGGCTCTATTCCCAAAAATTTTCAAACATTTTCAAAAATACCTTGAACTCATTCCTGCCGCTAAATACGTAAAAGCTTTTCTGTGATGGCTTTTAGTGACTGCCATTTTAATATACTTGACAGTTGAAAAACTTTTTTTCCTGAATGATTACCAGTTACAATATGGAAGTGTTTTTTTGCCCTTTGATCTTTACCATCAGATTGTTCCTTAAAAAAATGTGCTATGCTTTTACAAGTTCATATTTGAGGACCAGAATACACAAGCTGTGCTTGTCATTAATTCCTCATAAAGGGATTTATTGAAACCCTACTTTATCAGACTATATTAACAAAAGATAATTTCATTGGATACTTTTCTTCTCTGAACCATCAAGCATTTTGAGTTTGAACCTGGGCAGAATTTGTTTCAAATGTCAAACCCATTATTTCTGAAATATCTATGTCAGTTATTGTCCATAACAGTAACCATAAAATGTCTTCTAATTAAAAGAGTGGAGTACTCCAGAAGATTCTCCAAGCTGTGGTATGAAACATCAAAAATAAATGATAGTTTAACTGTTGTAGTCAAATAAGTCTGCAACCTCTAGCAAGACAAACTTATTTTATAATTCTACGGCAATAATTAACACTCTCCTCTTTCATTGCTTCCTTTGGACTGGCAGTCCAAACCCAAAACCAAAACAAGGGATAATTTTGTACTTGCAAAACCAAAACATAATGCCTGAGGTTTTGAAAAAGCAAAATCCTTCCTGGATCATTTCACCTCGGCTAAATTGGATGATCTAAAGTCATTTAAATGGTTCAAAATAAAAACTTGCAGTGTAAACTTGCAAAAATAATTACAATATTAAAAGATCCTCATGAAGTCCTTCCAACCTGTATGATTCTATGAATCTATAGAGGAGATAAATTTTACTCAGTTTCATTAAATCACATATCAATAATATTGCAAGAAAAGTAATTCATAGAAACATAGCCTTGCATTGCAGCTTTCCCTCAAATTTGAACTGGTTAAGTCCAAGAAGAAAACAAGAATAATAGAAAAGAAAAAGGGAAAAAAAAAGAAGAGTAAATTCCAAAATCACCAGGTAGGTTTATCAGACAACTGATACATTGCTTTTTGAAAGATTTAGATGTATTTTACAGATAGAAAGACTTCTAATAACTGTGTTTACATGAATAGTTCACTAACAGCTACCTGTTGTCATGCTTTTTTTACCCTTACAGCGCTTCCATGGTTTTCCATACAGTTAGAAAACTGTTGAGCTTAAGTTTATATCATTAGGACAGCTATGAACTGAGCCTTTTACCAATAAATATTATAATATAAACCTTTTATAATCAGTAGTCAATGCCTCCTATTTACTTCTAATGTGACAAAGAAAGTAAATGAGGGCAGCAGATGCAAAATTAAGAACTCACAATGTCATTTAGGAGCTTAATTCTGTTTAAAAAAAAAATTTTACTCCTATTGGACACTTATTCTTGAATTCTTAAGCTCTACTGAATATTCTGCATTTTATTCACATGTTATTGTGAATGCTTCCTTGCTACAGTATTGAGAAATGTTGAATATGCTGATTAGTATTCCAAGTGGCAAAAGTGTACCATCTTCATATTAGTATAAAAATATAAACATTTCCTGTTGATTCAAAGAATTGTTGACATTGAAAGCAAATAGAAGTAAACTGAGAAGAACTGAAGTTATTATACTTTACATCACTTAATTATACCCTAATAATAACTAGAATATTCAGAATTAATTGTTTAATTTATTACTTGAATCACTTAATAGTTTTAATCTTTCTGGCTACACAGACATAATTTTAAAGAATCTCATGAAAGAATCTATTTAGTATTCTGCTCCCAAAGCAAAATTCTCCTGACAGCAATATTTTTCTGTTACCACTGTCTTGTTCCAGAGTAGTTTTCTTCTGTTTAATGGAAACTTAAATAGTATCATTAGTGGTTAATATAAATTATGTGCCAATTAAATATCTTTTCCATAAGGACTGGGCAAAAGCTTTGAAGTCTAAATGTCTAACCACTACCTGAGATTAGACTTTCTAAGGTGCGCATTCTTTAGTCAGACAGAGAATATCACTAGGATGATGAAAGATGAATGGTTTTGAATTGAAGGGCTGATTTGAATAAAGAATCGCATTTGACTTTAAAAATTCTAGTCCTGGAAAGATATGAAACGTATACTTAGTGTTGAGCAGTGCTAGTTGTTACCATTAGTTCAATGTATGTTCTTACATGTAAACTGTCTGAATTTTTAATGCTGTCCTTGGAATTAACTCATGATGTTCATCGTACATGTTAAGAAGAGAAGTGAATAAAGCAAATCTTTTCATTAGATGTGGTTTTCTTCACTGCTAAAAATTTAAACAGTCCAGTTTTGGATGAGATTTGTTGATACAGTTAGACTGGGATAACAACCTCTGCAAATGGAGAAGTGGTATTTAGAGTACTTACATGGTCATATTTTCATTAAGATGTGTTGGTTATGTCTGTGTTTAGGGATGATTATTAAACACATGCAATCACTACTAAAAGCTTCATATTTAGTGTTCCTTCAGTACTGTCCCATCTCCTTTCATTTGGTATATAGCAAGGTGTAATACAATTATAAAAATAATAATCTTAAAAATCTACATTCAAATCAGTTTGAAGTTAACAGGGTAGGAAAGATATTTGAAGCCACTTCAAATTGAACTCTATGGAATTTTCTACAGAAGTGAGTCAGAAATTCCAAAGGCTATTTTCCAGCACCATTGGGATTAAAAATATTTTTTTTAACATAATTTATCTTACTTATTTATAAAAACAATTCTTCAGTTTCCAATACAATTGTCCCTTTAGTGTGTGTCCAGTGAATACAAGTTACTTGCTTTGCTTTCAGATAAAATCTCCCTGGTGTAGTTATTACACTAGGCCAGGTTATCTTCTTGAGTGTGCTGGTGAAATTGACGAAATACTCTATCTTGTTAATGTCATCAATTCACGACGTATAAAGAAAATAAATTTCAGTAAGCAGGCTTTTTTATTGGGGGGGGGGGGGCAGGGGGAGGAGCGCGGGGAGGGGCTGAGTGGAACCTTAGTTAGTTAAATTAAAACTTTTAGCTTTGGAACCCATCTGTCTGCCTGGTTGACTTCCAAAACTACCCAAGTGCATCAGTGGCTTTACAGAATCTCTGGAATTCACACTCTCTCTTTCATGCTGTCACCACATGTTCATTTGTAGGAAACACGTCAGAAAATCCCCAAAGGGGCTGATCTAGCTGTTGGTAGCTCTACTAGATAGTCAGAGATATTACATCTGTAGAATTCCAAGAGAGCAGCATCTCATACTTTACCTGTACTGTGAAGAGGAGAAGAAGGACAAAAAGATCACTTTTTGTTTTAAATGAATGCCTTTGTTCCTGCTCTCAGAAGTAGTTAGATGTTACTGTATATTATACTTCAAAGAGCTGTACTTTGGATACATTTTTGGTTCCCCATTGTTTTCAAGGTTGAAATGTTAGGATGCATTTCCTGTGAATGACAAATCTCTTGGGTTAAGTAAGAGCTGGATACAGTGTTGAAACCACATCTGTGGACAGCATTTCAGGCAATACGAACAATACCTCACATAGTGAGATACAAAGAGCGGAAAACAAGAACAGGACTATGAATAGTTCATTGACAATCTGAAATACATTTGTTAGAATCATTGCCTGATCAGAACTGTTCAATGTATACCTGAAATAGTTTGTACAACATATTTTTCTTGACCAACTTGGAGAACATCAGGTTGAGGAGAATTAAAACCTAAATTGAACAGTAGAAAAAAGAAGGCGCCAGTCTTAAAAGATACGTCGAAATCTTCCACATAAGGGAATCTTCATTCTGTCTGCAAATAATAAAAAACTTTCCAAGCAAGTTCTTCAAATGAGAGATGGTCACATAAACATGTGCTTTTTTTTTTTATTTCCTTCACTGTGAATTTTACTACATGGCGATGCACTAAGTTTTCTCCTGTATTAGTACAAAAAAAAGATGGCACACACAGATGCCTGTTCTGGCTTCCCTTGACATTTCTAGGAGCAGTTTGGTCTTAGGGCTTTATTTATAAAACCCAGACTTCATTTTTACCTCCATTGAACATGGAGGTTCAGTCAGAAGGTTAGAATAAGCTTCACTTTGAATGACATCCACTGCTGTTATCTGTAATATTTTGCACTGTAACAGACAGCAATAGAAACTTTGTAATAGGGAAAATTTTTCTTCGCTGACCAAAGTACGTATTCTCTTTGACTCCAAAAGTCGTTTCCTTTACACTAAGCAAACCTTTTGTCATTTTCTACGAGCAAATGTCACAGAATCATTTAGAAAACATCTAGTCCAGTTTCTCTGCATAGAGCTTCTGGGTTGTTGAAATTCAGCTTGCACAAGGGGTGGGGTGAAAGCTAGAAAGATCCACGCTTCCATAATGTTCCATTTTCACACACTTTGCTGTTGCCTGCCTTCTGCATGGAAGAAACAACTAACTATTAGTAGTGTGGTTGCATCCACTTGTGTCATTCCAAATCAGGTACCCATTAATTTAGCCAGTGTGAAAATACAGAAGCCGATCTGGTGGGAAGTATTGGTCCTGTTTAAATGAATATGATTTTTGTCAGTGGCTTCACTGTGGGTGTCATTTCACAGAAACAAACAAACAAACAAACAAACAGAACAAAACAAAAAAAGAAAATCCAGAACAATTTACTGTGTTAAAATAAGCTCCCTTCTCCTGCCTTTTCATATGCCATTCATATTGATTGACTTGGAAAGAATAATAAGTTTGACTTGCCTTTGAAATTGGCCCTGAATGTAGCCAAATGCTGGTCTAGATTTACCTGTGTGCCTTTAATGATTTTGATGATTCCGTATATATAAACCACTCATAGACATGTCTTAGTTAGTTAGTTAAATGACTAGTTTTATGGCAAGTTTGCTTTACTGAGTTAGCTCAAACAATGTCTGTAAAATAGTGAATATGGTCCACTGAGTCTTAAATAAATTCAGAACAAATAGTTATATATAGGTAATATTTAAAAAAATGCAAGATACACTGCATTAAGCCTTGTAAAGTAAACTGAAGAATAATTCATGCAGTACTGTGCAATTCAGTCCTAATTTCTTGGCAACAGCAATTCTGATGGTCTCTTTACTGGAAATAGATGTTGCATCAAGACAAATTGGACCCCTGGTGAGTAAGAATTAAGTCAGTTCTAGCTGGTTAAGTAAAATCTAATTTTTCCAGTCTGATACTTTTCACTGATTCAGAAAATGGTTTTCGGGCATAACCTGGATATGACATGTTCCAGGAAGTATTCACCACCAACTGGAACTACAAACACAAGGCATATCTTTTCTTAGAGGAATAACAAAAGTCTTATTATACACTTTCATTCATCCAGATAGGTGGCAGAGTACTTCATAAGCAAACTATGTTATTCACAAGCATAGGAAGGAATTTTGGCAAATATATCTCTAGGAGTATAATAATTAATCCTGTAGAATAGGATTTTCTTTTTCACACATACAACTGATCACTGCAGTATGCTGTCTCAGGGAACATGTTGGGTCTGTGTGTCACAAGCCATTTCTCTAACTGAAGTTGTTCTGATGAGACTTTTCAGCCTTCATTAGTTGGTCCTGCATGAAACAAACAGCACTAATCATAGAAAACTTCTTAGTTGTATTAAATTCTGCTGCAAGGTTAGAAAAAGGGCAAAGAAAGAAGAAGAATCTGGTATCCTAATTTCTCTGTTATTCCATAGCCTCCTTTATAATGTTTCTTCATGACTATTACTATTTGTGATTGACCACAATAAGCCGAGCTTTTGATACTGAGCTGAAGTAGTGCTTCCAAGCTGTCTGTCACCTGAATATGTCTAAGAAGAAGGATCTTTTTGGGTAGTTGCCATTTGTACTTTGTCGAAAATATATTGCTCAGATTTAGTATTTTATAAATAATTAATTGACAGAAGATTTATGCTGATTTACCTCCCACTGATGAGGAAGAGCTATTTTGCAAGAAAATGTAGTAAGTTATGGAAAACCAATTCTTGCTAAACTTTATTTAAACATGCCTTTATCATTATCACCAAACACATATCTTTTTGCTCTAAATCTATCAGAGTAATGTACAAAGATATAGCCCAGTGACTTATTTGTAATTGCTTAATCTTCTTACATTAAAAATAACAATAAGTGCAATTAGGTTAACACTGTGGTGATTTTAAAATCTGAAATTTCAGTGCAGTAGTCACCAGTAAACTGGTAGTAGTCAGTTACCAGGTTTTAGATCAGGTGTCTGGAAATGTACAGCATGCAAATGTTTCCAGAGAAAGGAAGCTGGCCACAATAAAACCAAAACAAAAGCAGCAAAAGAACATGAACACTTATATTGGATGGAGGGTACTGGCCATTTGAAACATATTTTTGAAGTGACTCAAGTAATCTTCCTAATGACACATAACCGTGTATGCTTTTTAAGGACTTCTTTTTCTTTATGGCAGCAGTGATGTGAAGTAAGAAAAACATGAAGTATGTGGAAAAAGAAATAAATTACTTTTTTTTTTTTTTTTTTTTATCCTGGACTTATTTTCCATCTGAAACTGTATTCCACACTTGGTACAGTGACTGGAAGTTGCATTGAGTGTTATGTTTTAAAGAAGTGTTTTTCACATAGAAATAATTTTAATGGATAAATTTTAGGTGACACACTATCATAAAGAGATACAGCAGACAAATTACCACTAGCGGGAAGCCGAATGTATAAGGCAAGAGGTTAAAATGTCAAGTTACTCAAGCTGGACGTACACTGTCACTAAGTGCCATTGTCCTTGTGTTGATATAAGAACACTACTGAGCTTGATCCAGCCACAGCTTAAGGCTACTGGAGCCTAAAGTTTCCAGCTCTGAACTGAGCCAGAAGGAGCAGAGAAGGATGTGCTGAAGGATCATTTAATGGTCGTATCAACTAGTCAGCATGGTGTGCTGCAACAGAAAGCAAGCAAGCAAGAAAGAAAGAAAAGAAAGAGAGAAAGAGGGAAAGAAAGAGAGAAAGAGGGAAAGAAAGAGAGAGAGAGAAAGAAAGAGAGAGAGAAAGAAAGAAAGAGTGACACAAATTGCAGGATAGTATCAGGTAGCTGTCAGATCTTGTTTCTCTCTATATTTGTTTCTCTATATATTCATGCATCTGAGTAAGCCTAAACTGACAACAGGAGAGAGGAAGATGTTTTAAAGGGATGTTGTGCAAGTACAATTACAATGCTTTGACCAATAAATGATGAAAGACCATAATTTGCTTATTACTCACAAAAGGACATATATATATAGCCTACATACTTATACACATACATACACATGCAGACACTGCTGATCAAGTCCTATCTTGAACCTTTATCTGATGACCAGTAAATAACCCTTGTTCTCCTATTACTTCTCCCTTCATCTGAATGGGTGAGGAGCTTGAAATCTCTTCTCCATGCAGTGTGGGCAGAGCTACGCAGAAATTGCAATGCCTGAACCTGGGGCTCAGCTCTTAGTGCCCCTCAGATAAACCAATGCTAAGAGCTCATCTTCGTTCTGTTCCAGTGCAGCAGAAAACAAGCTCATTTAAACCACAAGTGGCTGACTACTGCTGCCTGTACCCTGAAAGGCAGTGGAAGAAAAGCCCTTAGTAGTGCCTGCAGAGGTGAGGATATCACACATACTTTGCTTGTTTTCCTTGGCACTAGATAAAAGGAGGTGGGCACAAACAATTGCAGCTGAGAGCCCAACCACCTTCTAGCAGCATTTTGTTCCCAACTGCATCTTTGGACGTGTCAGTGGAGGGTGAGTGTAGCAGACTTGCTTAGGTGTGTATGGTTGAATCAGAGAGTACCTGCCATAAACACAACAAACAATAAAGCCACACAAAAACCTCAGAGGCAAACATTAATCTTTCAAGACAAGAGACCAGTCCTCTTCCATTGAGTTAATTTGTTCCTATATAAAGTGAAAGGACTCCTTTGGGACTATGAAAACCAGGGTCAGGCTTCGACAATTGAAATCTCAGGGATACAAGCCAGTTCATAACAGCAGGTAGTTTAGCCTTGGAGAAATAAGGTGCCAAGTTTGGAGGTGACAGAGATTATGTTGCTTAGCCTTATGTAGTTTTTTGTTTGCTTGTTTGTTTGTTTTTTCCTAATAGCAATGTAGAAAATCCTACCACTCATTTATCTTGTCATTATGGACTTGAATTATTCGGTCACAATTTTCTGCTGAGTTCTATGGGTACTTTCTTCTACTAGTTTTGGAAGCCCTGTATTTTTCCCAAAACATACTTTTTTGTTTTCAAATGCAAGTGTTTTTGAAAGAGAAGGAACGGAGTTCTTTGAAGGTTTAAGTTTGCAACATGTAATTTTTTTGCATTTTAAACAACTTTTAGAAAGGACCTATAGGAAAATTATTTATAGGGTTACCACCATAGGGCAACTTAGAGCTGTGAAAAAACTACAAAACCTTAAAAAAATACAGATTTGTAGAGGCAACAAAGTGCATAAAGCTGCGTAACAGTCAATACTGTATGTGGTTGCTATTTATGGAAAAATATTTTGAGACAGCAATATGTCAGTAACATAGGTAAATTGCCAGCAAACTTCAGTCCTCATCAGAAAAAGTTGTGTTACAAAATATTTAATGAGAAATGCGAAGCCTTTACTATGCTCTTTTTTGTTTTGTTTTGTTTTGTTTACTGAAGAAAAGTAGCACTAAATAAAAGTGGACTTCAGGAGAGATTTTCTGACACTGCAACACTGTAATTGAGAGACAAATTGACGAATCTGACTTTGCACAACTTTTAAAGGTTCCCCCTTAAAAAAAAAAATCCTGAAGGTAATACATAATTTATGGCTTTATTATCCTTCATGCTTAAGGAAGAAGCTGTAAAAAAGCATAGTTCCTTTTGTACTTCAGAAGACTAAGGATGGTAAATGTCTTCATTAACCAGCATCTATCAAGTAGGAAAGGAGAAAGAGAGTTTCAAAATTATCTCTTGTCAGAAAAGTTCTTCCCACTGTCTTCTGAACTTTATGTGCCTTTTCAATTCTTCACTAGTCTTTCCTCAAAACTACAACATAAAAAACATTGGTCTAGTTGAGACTGACAGAAAGGGCTCTTTTGTCTTAATTGCCCATCTCTCTGTGAATCAGCTAAAAAAATACACGGTATATTTCAGTAGTCCATCCTGGAGGTCACTGATTTTTCCTAGCTTTACCATCCACTACATTTCTTCCTCCCATTGAGGATACTCACATTTTGTATTATAGCCTACTTCCTCTCATCCCAGAATTATATCTTTCCAAACTGGATCCCATGTAATTGTCTTCTGCCTGTGTTTCTGTTCTGTTTGTACACCTTTGTATCATTCCTCTGCATGTGCCAGTTAGGGCAAATTACCATCATCTGTGTGCTGTTTGCTTCCTTCTGGGGATTCTAAATGCAGAAGATAAACAGGAGCAGATGTATAGTTATTAAACATCTCTCTCTGGTTCTGTGTGCTGCTGTTTATCATTACTCTACGTTTACAATCATTTAGCCGGACTTCAAATCACATTGCAGTGTTCACACTGTAATGAATTGTATAAATAGTTCTAGTAGTTTTGCATCCAAGTATTTTATATAAAGGAAAAATTAGCAACCTCACAAACAGCTCTCCTCCTGAGTACAGCACAGGATGTTTCAAACGATGGACCCGATTTGAAATCGCTATATGCCTGCAACCACGAACCACCCATGAATTAATCTCTTACAGTCTGTACAGCAGGTGAAGGGAACATAGAGCATTTATAAAAAGGTTACTAAAACTTGATAACTCATTAAACCATTTGTAAATTTTTGTGTTACTGTAACATGTTGGGTCCATCTTTTTGAAACACCCTGCAAGTCTGCTTGGATGGCATGCAAGTAACAATTCAAGAACCTTCATGTTCTTCAGGCTGTCCTTGCACAAAAGGAAGCCTCTGCATTGTGCTTATCAATTTGTTGAAACTTTTCACATGGTAGGATGTCTGTCTTTGCACAGACAAAAATTTAGAGCCCTATTCTGGTTGGGCCTGACCAATTCCTGAAAGTTCTACTATCACATATGATAACAGCTGCTTTCACAGATATGGTGGTGTAAAGGAGGAGATGCTATTTTCTTGCCAGCACTAACTAGGCATCGCTTCCATGTGATCTGTTCTGCGGTGATCTGCAGGGTGATTCAGGTCCAGGCAGTCAGAAATGCCCTCTTGCTGATGGACATAATTTCAGCTTAATTTGGACGGGAATTACCAAAAACATAGTCTTCTTTTACAGCCATGTGAGAAATAGGAACATTTTGGAAGGTGATTCCTGCCTTCCATGGTTGTTAAGAAAAGTTAACATGAAATGGGTGTGGAGAAGTACAGAATAGAAGAAATATAGATTAATAGTCTGTTTTAGATATCTAGCTTTGAGATAAAGTCTGTTCATTGCTAAATTGAGAAAAAGTCTGTTCATTGCTAAAAATAAACAAGGAAGTGCAACAGTGTTGATACTGGTCATAAAAGATCAAACAAGCAACACAGAGAAAGAAATTACATTATAATCTGCAGCAACTAGAAATAAGCCAAAACACAATGGCTGAGGAGTGCTTGTGTGCTGCTAACTTTTGTCCGGATTAAAGTAGGAGGAGAAAAAAGATACATATTCTTTAATTGGAAGTGAGAGAAAAGCCAAGCAGTTAGGTCATTTTAATCATAGGAAAAAGAAAAAAAAAGAAAAAGAGAGAGAGAAAAAGTACAGAAGAAATGAGGTTATCAGCTGCATTGGGGTTTTTTGGGGGTGGAATCAGAAAACTGTTAGATGCCTATTTATTTTGAGAAGGGAAATAACAGAAAGGATATTCCTCCTTTCACCAGACAGAAGAGAGAATGAAGAATGACTCAGGAAATGGGAAGCTAAAAGTCTCTGAATAGTCCAGGATGTGGAGGAGAAAACCAGAGAAATATATTTTCGGAAAGGTTAACAACAGTCCTGAAGCAGGATTCCCCAAAGTCTCATAGGTCACCATGTTTCCATTGCTTTCACTAGAACTATGTTGCTTGTCTTAATTCAAGATTTAAATTTTTTGCAATAAATTATGATTTTTACATAAAAAAATTAAGTCCATGTTTGCCAATTAGTTTAATTTACATAACTTTTAGAATCCAATTAAACAGTTGACAGAAACTGTTCAGCTGATATTTAAAAAAAAAAAATCTGCTTGGCAGATAAAACTAATAACAAACAAAAAGTAGACTCACTAGACAGAGGCTTCTAATATACTGACTTGAAAGAAATAATTTAAACTGTACTATTGTGATTTTCCAAGTGTAAAAATAAAGATCCTCATTCATCCTAGTGTAATACTTGGAACAGATGGGGTTTCATTAAAAAGGACTTGACCTAGGACATTTATCCTCATCATTTCAACATTATAGCCCACATACAAAACAGTTAGAAAAAAAATAGCAGGAAACATTTGTAAAGCAACATCAACAAACTGAGACCCTTTGTGTTCCCCAGACAGTAGTCTGGTAGTGGAAAATATGTCTGTGGGATTTACAAACAAAATGAAAGCTGGCAATGATATCAAACTGAATCCCTTTTAGGCAATTTACCTCTTCCTCTAGGCTCATAAAAATTAAATAACAAACAGAAACTTAATATTTTGTGACAAATAAAAGAGAGCTGACTAACCTGATGCTGCAGAAGGGACTTTCCTTTGCAGCGTCGACCCCTCACATTAGGATCACTTTAGGCACAGGTTGTATAACTCCAGCTCCTGAGTTTTACTCCATCCATCCCTGATGGTTAATAAATTATATATATAAATTTACATAAATGTAGCATTTGAAATTATACCATGGATTCATATGCTAAATAGAAACAGGTAAAGAGCCAATTTTATCTGGCAATTCTGCCCATACCCGTGTAGTTTTAAAATTTGGGAAAAGTTTTTGCTCTTTGATGAGGGGAAAATGATGCATTTGTTTTGAAATGACAGCTCAAGGCTCAGTTATTACATATAAATCTCATCTCAGCCATATTTTGTCTTCTGGTATTTTAAGCAAAATTGTCTTTGCTTGAAGTGGATTTTGACCTTATGAGGGATCAAGTCAGCCTTCCTGTTGTTACTTGCAGTGAGCACATATTTTCTGCATCTCTTGATACGCAGCTAGGATTTATCTTACAACCACTGTAATGAGAGGGGTTTATTGGGGGTCGGTCTTGTGATTCTAACCCTACAAAAAGTAAAATTTACATGGAAACAAATGACCATGTAATTCATCTTTCTTTCTGGCATCTAGGGAAGAGTAACCTTATAGGGATTGCTAATATGGAATGTGATAAATGTTTCCGTAATATCCAAATTACATAGTTTCATTGGTTAGTGAAAGTTATAGAGGCTTAAAATTACATGTTACTTCTACTTACTACATAAGTGACAGAAATTGTGTTGAAATAAGAGAAGACAAAATGTCTGTAGGAGCTGTCTGACATCTAATGCAAGGCCTACAGGTCATTTGGACTCTTGAGGGAGAGATGTTGGAAAGGTTGCAGCCCTGGTGGAAATTCCTCATTGCAAAATGTTGTAACACATCACAGTACACATAAAACTTCTGGGGCTAAGTGAATCATAATGTTCGAAACCTGAATGTTCCAGAGAGCAGGGATAACACTATGGTGTGTGCCAGTAACAAGAAATTGGAAAAAAAACATGTTTCTTCTTCAGGGGGATAGAATATTTTCCACAGCTTCCTAGATGGCCCTAGGTTAGCTTAGAAATCAGTGTGGTCAAAAGAAGTAAAAATGTCTTTCAGAGTTCTAATGAAAAACAGCTCCTTTCTTTTTTTTTTTTTTTTTCTTTTCATTAAATAGTGATAATAACTTCTTGTAGCCATCCATTTGTAGAGACAGCAGACTATAGACTAATAGGTATAATCTGTGCCTTTGATGAATGAGAAATTTCTTTGTACCTTGGCTTGATGGCCATAAATACACTTTACAGAACATAGGCCACCTCCATTTTTCCTGGGGCAGGAATCCAGAGCAGAGACCTATTAGACCATGCTGCAGCTCCAGGCAGTACTAAATTCCTGTTTCCTGTCCATAGAAATCAGGAGAAAAGAGGAACTTCTGAATACCAAACTTCTATAATTTTTTCCTTGATTCTTTGGTCTAAATGTAGCTATACTGGATCACTGGATGACTGAACTCAAGGGGCACTATTTTCATTACAGCATTTCTCTTTGGTGAAGCAGCGATAGAAATACATATGCAAGACATAGCACTGAGTTTTACCCAGGAACTGGTAATTGTCTCAGGGTGCAATAATTGTCCTGAAATCCATAAATCCCAGATCATTTGTTAAAGTGTTGTGTCTTCTGGCTTTGCTGTGAAAGGGGCAAAAGCCCTGTGTGGTTAAACAATCTGAGTGAAAATACAGAAATCCAGCTAGCACTTACTCCTAATAAAGAAAATTAGTCAGTGATGCCAAATAATCTTTTCATTTTCTGTGAAAGACTTTTCATGACCTTTTAGCCATTTTTGAAACAAAATTGTTGCACAACATGTCATTACTGTAAGTGATAAACAATGTAAACCATTTGTTTAAAACACAGCTTTGATGGAAAGCATCAGAGAAAGCAATAAAAGTATTGTGTAAAAATTATTTGAAAAACATAACTTTTCAAAAGCAGCAGTTTCTTAATTCCAGTGGCTTTCTGTGTTTCTTTTTTTGAACCAACCATTTACAGCAGAGCAACGTGTTTCAGGGAGGAGAAAGCCCTGTCCTGAAGTTTGCAGGCAGAGGCAGCTGTTTGCCCCTTGGTCACAGCTGGGGTAGCAGCATGTGCTGGAGCCTTGCTGTCTTCCTCAGGCTGCGTGAGTGAGCAAACCTAATCTGGCTTTGGCACCTGTACAGGGTATATCCCTTCTGGAGCTTTATTTCTTCTCCTTTTCAAAATAAAGGCAACTGCAAAAAATACAAAGCCTATTTTTCCTGAGAGGTACAGGGCATTTAAAGTACAAAGAATAATGCCATTAGAAAAGAGAATGAAGAGCAGAGAATGGGACTAGACAAAGGAAACTGAAGGGGTCCCCAGCCACTCTCCTCCAGTTATCTCCATGCTGGAAGAAAGAAATGGTTTTTCCTGTTCGGTATCCACCTTCCTGTGGATGTTTGCCAGTGTGTCATCTTTCTGCTGACATCTGCTTCAGTCAAACTTCTCTTTCCAGGCTCTTCAAGCTTAAAAATTTCTTTTTATCTTTTATGAAAAGTAATCCACTTGATTATCTACCAAGTCAGACAGGGTAGTTTGCTCTCAATTATTATCTCAGCTTTTGTTGTATTAATTCATTTGAAGTTATTTACAGCAAGTGTCTTACTTCTGCCATTTTCCTTATTTTTTTCCACTTTGTTTCTTTAAAAGGTTCTTTAGACCTCATCTTATTGCAAGAAGCCAGTCAGAACCACAAACTACAGTGAACTGCAGTCTCTGAAAGAAATATTATTTTCTCTTCTTCTTCAACCCCAAGTGGTTATGCCTTTGAATGCCTCACAAGTGTTGCACATGATGATTCTTAGTGCTACAATGCCAATCAAGTCTACACTATGTAAGAACAGTACTCATGGTTAGCTCTTGTGCCTGATTTTTAGCATCTGTAATGTTACTAAATTCGGTGTGAAAGTTTCCCAACTAAACTATGCCTACACCACAGGGGTATCGAGTGCCTTATTAAAAAGATCACACCATCATGAGATTTCCACAGGAAAGTTTGTTTCACTCCAGTTTCTCCTGATACCCCTTTTCTTCTGCTTTAACTGATACGTGTCACAAGACTAACTTGGCTTTTCTTCTACTATCCCTCTCCTTAAGCCTTCAGCTTTCCTGCTTCTTAACTTTCCTGCTGACAGCCATCACTCCTGTTCCTTGTCAGATTTATACTTATTACCCACCAGTCAACACGTGAAAGCACTCAAGTCTTAGGAAGTTATTGGGCCTTCTTTCCATCACGTATCAATTACGAAAGTTATGTTTACTAGAAAATGTCAGTGGAAAGAGTGCTGAGCTAAAGACAGTGGCCCATGAATGACTTAAATTTAAGAGCTGTTTTTCTAAAAAATATCCTTTTTCAACAAGCTTCTCCCAATGGAATAAAAGAAAACCAGACGTTGCTGTTTGCTTTACTACATAAAGCAGAAGTACTATATGTATATATTCTGTACTTTACCATACACAATTTGGAATTTGTTTGAAGATATTATAGTGAAAATAGACCGTGTGGCAGGCAGGGTTGATTTTGATTGAATATGCAAGAAGAAAAATGAATGGAGAAAGAAATTAAAATAGGCAAGGCCCTGGTTTTGCTGCAGCTCGGTTTAAAAGCTTTAGAAGGCCTTGTGGTACAGGCCAGAAGCACGAGCTGTGTTGTTCTCAGTCCAGGGAGGACAGGAACTGGCAAGAAATGGACTGAGCACCTTGCTTATTTGAACAAAACAAGAGCATTATGCTGTCAGCATTTTGTATTGTTGACATTGGCAAAGGCAAGGGTTTCTGTTACATTATCCAAATTTACTGCAAGTGTCTGGTTCTCACTAGTCTGACACTGTACAGAGAATTAGAGAAACAAATGCACATTGAAAAGAAGGAAGAATAGAGATGATGCTAAATGAATAGGGGACAAACACTTGTAACTAGAATGGTGTTGTGAATACAAATTAATTCACTGATACTTGTTGGATTTGTGCCCTCTTTTTCCCAGAGCTATTAAAGGGGTACATTCAACATGTGCTTGGTTGCTCGGTTCTTTGCTCAGTTTTGCTGGTGGAAACTGCAATTTCACTTGACAAATCCATGCTGTTCCTTCTCTTTCAGATGAACATTTTCTGTAAAATCAAAACCAGTTATATAATATAGGACATGTCTGTTGGATTCTGATGAAGTAAAGTGATTTAAATGACTACCTCATTTGTGATTCATACTTTTATTTACTTTGATACAAGCTGAAGAATGGGAAAATATTTCAGATGCTACTATAGAAACAATTTACTTTGACCTATCTGTTATATTACTGTTCATTTTGGCTCCTGTATGACATAGGCAAAACCTCAGAAAGAAGGTTTAGGACTGGATGAGACACAGATTTAACCATCTTTTTAGAAAGATGAGTTTGCATTGTTGCCTGACTGAAGGAAAAATATCTTTCTAGCCCTCTATTTATGTGTATTTCTGAAAAGAAATGAAGGGTTTTCATCTTTGGACTGCCAAGTCAGAGTCTGACATGAACAGTTATGTACTACAACATACTGTGCCTCAGAAAAGGATGTAAATGTGTCACAGCAGAGAAAGATCATATGTATTCTCCCACAGATACCTACCATTATATATTGTACATGTAAACAGGCACACATGCCTACAAAAGCAAAGATGAATATATTTTTTTTTGTAAATAGTTTTACATTCTTTTAAAAAAAAGTGTAGAAATACTTCACAAAACAATGGAGTAGGAGGATGAAAGATAAAAATCAAGTAATCTAATAGCTGCCATACAGTTTCTATTCTATTGTAAATACTGCTGTTGTTCTTGCTGTTGTTTCTCAGGTGTACATAATACCTAATGTCACAGCCTTTCTGTAAATTAGATGTCACATTTTGAAACACCTATTTCAGAGTAATAAAATTAAGAGCTAATGGACTCAAGACTTGGGGATTCCTAGATCATATTATCTTTTTGTTCTATAACTATTCTTATTTAACGTTTGGGGTTTTTTGTTGTTGTTTCACTGTTTGTTGTTGTTGTTGTTTTAATCTGTTTAAAACTGTAACCTTTGACCAATGTCAAATATTTTAGAGGAGAAAACAAACCAGCAAACAAAAATAACCACCCAAATCAATTTTAAAATAGATGTTATCAAATTGAGATAAAAATTTGTTCATGATGCTTGCAAGTAATCATCTGATACTCTGAAGCCTGAGATTTAACTTACCAAAATTGCTCAAAAGTAGAGAGGGAAATGATATAAAAAAAGTCCAGAACCATGAAGAGACCTGTGTTTCTCAGAGGAAGACAGTGAGAAACATGAAAACTTATTAATCTGTCTCCACTAGCACATTTATTAAACCCAAAGTGAGGTCCTAGGCACAAGCATCTGAGTGCTCAATACCAGGCTATTTTTCAAGCCTCTTTCTCTGTGTAACTACCTGGCTAGCTAGGGGCATGAGTCCTGAATTCTAGTGCTATTTGTCTAGCTTCAATTTCCAGCTATTGATCATATTAAACCTCTGTCAGTAAAGTTAAAAATCTCCATGGTATCAACGAATGTTAAAGTAGCCTCCAAAATTAATCTTTGTCTCATTTTAACATCTAAACCACTGTTAAAAAGTCAGATTTTAATTGAGTGAATTTGACATTTCTCTTGTATATGTATGACATATTGCTTTTATCAGCTGAGTGATCTAGAGTTTAGAAAATGTGCACAATATTTACCAGATTAAGCATAGTAACACTGAAAGAATTCTGAATTAGTTTTGAGGCAATAGCAACTCATTTTATGAAGGATAAAAAGATACCTTAAGCAAAAGATGAACAAATATTTTGAGCCTTATCTCAGTCTTACCTCTTATCTCAGTCTTATCTTTTAACAGTTGTCTTCTAACCACCATGTCAGGATAGGCTACTTTCCCTCCAAATCCTTGCCTAAATACTGTTGTAAATTGTTTAGAGCACTGGCAGCAGTTTCTTCTCTTAGTATTACATTTTGTTTAATAAATTTTCCCTGTTTTCAAAATTGTATCTGATTTCCTTTGGTGTAGGCATTTTCTAAAGTGCATGTTTGTGGCTCTCTTTCTCTAACATGGACTAAAATGACCATGTTAAATTTATCTTTCTGAACTCTGTTAACAAGTTCACATTTTTAGGAAATGTTGTCTTAATCTTCTTCCTTTTTTAAAGAAAACTGACCTTGGTTTTTTTTTTAATTTTGTGGGGAAGAAAGAAAAAAAAAAGGTAAAATTCCTCATTCTGTTTTTCCTGTGTCTAATGTTGAGCTGTTTTGGCTCTCTTTTTGGATCCATTCTTTATCTCCTGTTATTCCACGGGGAAAGAAAAATTTGTAGAAAGTTTGAAGAAAAGAAACTCATGGAATTTCCCTTTTCCCTCATCCCTTTCTGCAGAATTTATGATAGGGAAGAGTGATCCAGTCCTTTCACTAGCTGCCTTTGTTGAGTGTGGAGAAGGGAAAGTTACATCTGGAGGAACACAGTAATTTTAAACCTGTAAAGCTCAGACAGCATGGAGAGATTTTCACTCACTGAGGTTAAACAGGCTTGAAGGGCAAAACTCTCAGCTGCTGGCAGAAATCCCTGCTCTGCAGAGACGTGTGATGAAACAACTAACTTTATTATCTGCCGTCTATTCGTCCCACCATTAACCTTTTACACATGTGGTTAATCAATGCATCATCATTCCTATTGTGTGTTTCTTAAGTGACAGGTCAAGAAAGGCTGATCAGGCTCTGATTTTTTATTTTGGGGCTATTTCAGTAGCCTTCATCTTCCAGTTCATTTTTAAAAGACTAATTTACAAGTAGCTTTCACAAAGAAGACACATCACAGACATTTTTCCTGGCTGTACTGAGATGATATCAGAATGCAAAACAATAAGTATAATTTTCATGCTGTCTAGCTACCTTAAGTTTCTAATTATCATTACTTAGTCATAGTCAATTAGGGTTTTAATACAAATACATAGCATCTCCCCATATTGGATTTGGAATGGAATACTAAGCACTGGTCTAGACTTAGAATATTTACTGGCTCACATCAGTCTGTTAGTTGAGTGATATATTTTGCCAATGGAGCTATGTTGGAAGGAAGCCTAGGAGTTACACCAGTAAAATGTCCTTTTTGCCAGTATAGCTTTTACCCTTTCTTTAAGCAAAAGCAAAACCTATAGCAGAAAAAAAAAATATACTTCTCTTTATTTTTTACATTTTGGCTGCTGTGTCAACACTATTAGGGTTTGTTTCCATTCCCTGGGGCATCACAACGCTATATGTTGGTAGAGGCAGACAGTAGACTTGTCTGTAATCTTGTCTGACCTTATTCCTACAAATTACAGCACACATTGTCACACCTGTTTTAAAAGCCATCTGGGCACGATGACTCTCCAGTAATGTGGGAATCATCTATTGAACGGTTTTACTACAAGGGAAAAACAGTTAGCAATTTTCATCTGAGCCCACAAGAACTGTCTTTTTTAGTAACAGCTGAATAGATTGAATCTTGGCTTTTTGCTGAGATGTTACACAGGAACACTCTAGTGGCTCAGTCTTACTAAACCTGACCTCTGTTTTGCCAAAAAACTCTGCTACCACCTCCCCACCCCTCCCCAGTTTTACTTCAATGCAATTAGACTTGATTTTACTGTTACTTTAAAGTGTCTAGACAATCCCATGTTCAAATAAACACTCCAATACTTCACACCGCTGTTTGTATTGTCTTACCTTTGTTCAAGTTTTGGCAAACAAATACCATCCCAGAGCATCTGCTGGATCAGATTTCATCATCATGTCTGCTTAGTGTTTAAGCCAAGCAATCTTTACCCACAATAGCAGCTGTTCAGGTCAAATAAGCTGTGATTTCCTATCTTCCTTAAGCTGAAAGCATGTATTGAATCACAACTGTAAGACAGGTGAGCACAGGTTCTGCATATAAGTATCAGCTTAATTGTGGTGTGACCAAAGATCAGCCCCTGTGTTATTTTTTTGTAGGCATCTAACTAGAATTTTATATATAAAGTAGCCAGTAAATAGCTGCTCCCGTAAAATAAAATTAAAAAATATATATACATGTACACACACATAGGTATTTGCAACTTGAATTCAATTTTAATTTTCATCTCTTATTTCTTGTTCTTGTCAATGTTTGTTTTCTTTGAGGGGAGGGAAGTGGAGATTTAGGTAGCTGAATGCAATTATGCCATTTCTGAAAACAAAGATAGATGGCTTTTGTTTCTGAAAGATTGCCAACAATAACTAGATCAGAGACAATTCACCCTCTTCTTGCAAGTGATTTATGAGACAGAAAACAGTATTTAATGAGGTCAGGTGGCCCTGAAGAAGAGTAACAACACAGTTAAGCAAAATAAGCAGAAAGAATAGGGAAATGTCAGGAACCTGACATACATATTAGTGAGAGAAACTAAAAGCCTTGGCAGAAGAAATGAGCCTCCAGAATGATATTATTGATGAATTCAGCTCTATTCTTTCTCATATACCACTGCATAATTTCAGATTTGTTTTTCCACACCAAAAATTGTATGCATTATAATACTAGCACAGTGTTTGTTTCTTGTATTTTTGAGCTCCAAACTGTACACAAATTCATGACACTATTTAAGGCTCTGGTTAAAAATAAGATCTATTGTTTAGAAGTCTTGTTTCTGTTTGCTTTCATATATGTGATTTCCAAATTTTACATTTCTTTTTACATTTCTTAGTTTTCCCAGTTCATTATTTGCCATTTTAATGATGAAATAATAATTTTAAAATTTTTCACAATGTAGAGTACAATACTAATTCATACAGATGCCCATTTTGCAGGGAGTGGTTCTTTGAAACACTTGCATATATATGCATATTTTAAATTTAGATTACTAAATCAAAGTAAAAGAGGATTCCGCTGTAGATTCCCTTGGACTTCTTATACAGTTTTTTTGGTCAGTTGTTTTCTATTTTTTGTATGGATGCATGAGTGTCAGTTTTAGTCACACTGATATCCTACAGATCAGCACACTGGGATAATCATCCCAATTTGTTCCCAACATCTGGCCAGCAGCAGAGGCAGATAGATAACATTTTGAAGTCTGTGCTGCTCAGCAAAAATAGTGTATAGCTGTAAAGAAACTTATTTCTTGATTAGAGGCCATATGGTTGTGTCACCCTGGCATGCTGCTGAGCTTATCGAGTCATGCTAAGAGGCAAAGACCACAGCTGACACAGGCGGTAACTGGTACAGTCCCAGTCTCCGATCTGTGGAGGAGGGAGGCTGCACAGCCTCATGATGACACTGTCCCACACAGAAGCATGCAACTAGTGGTTCTCTGGTTCTGTCTGTAGAGCAGAAAAATGGGCACATGCCTGATCTGAGCTGACATGAGGTCAGCGAATCTTGTGTGATGGGGTTGAGTCAGTTTTACTCTTCATAGAGTAGGCAAAGCAGAAGATTCCTGGACAGACTCTGTTGCACATGTATAGCAAGGTTAATGGTGAGTGCACTAGACTCTGATGTGTGATCAGAACTTTGGGCTATTGTTGTGACTAGACTAGAAGATATTCAACTGTCCTAGATCTGTATATGGTGCATGAAGCTCTGCTGATGGGAGTGCAAAATGGCTTTATTGGAATAAGAGAATCATAGAACGTCCTGAGTTGGAAGAGACCCACGAGGATCATTGCATCCAACTCCTGCCCCTGCATATGATAACTTCGAAGTTCATAAAAATGTGTCTGTGGGTAGTGCCTGATCTCTTCTTGAATACTGCCAGGTTTGGGGCTGTTGAGGGTTTTGATTGTGGGGTGACAATAAAACCCTGGCAGATGTATTGTTAACCTCCTCCCCCACCTTCCCCCTTTTGCCCCTCCCTCTCCCCACTTCCCACTCAGGACAGGAGATCGGGAAGAAAAGAAGGACAGAGAGAAGAGAGTTGGAAAAATTAAAAATGTTTTACTAATGCTACTAATAAGAACAGAGAAAATAATACAAAATACACAAAACCAATCTTGAAAGTCTCAGAAACTGCAGAGCCAGCACCCAAAGTCCTGGATGGGACTCTGCAGCCAGTCGGAGCTGGATTCAGTCTCTCACTAGGCCTCAGTTCGCAGGGACAACCAGCAAGGTCCTCCCCTAATGTCGGTCATAAGGAAAAGGGAAAAAGGGAAAAAAAGGGATGAGATCCTTGTGATCTCCCACTTTTATATGAAGTATTCACGTGAATGGAATGTTATGCACAGTTGGTCAGTTTCTTGGTCACCTGTTTCTCATTGCCTCTCTCGCGAGATGTCCATCCATGTTTATCAATAACTTTACATTCCATTGCTATGTTTACCAAAACATGTATCTAGTTTTCCAGGAAAATGCAACTAATATGAAGGTTTTAGCTGACAGGCAAATTCACTAAAAGAGAAACTTGTTTTTAACAAAACCAGGACTGGGGCCATAACTACCTCCCTGGGGAGCCTGTTCCAGTGCTCCACCACTCTCTGGGTGAAGAACCTTTTCCTAATGTCCAACCCAGACCTCCCCTGGCACATCTTCCTACCATTCCCTCAGGTTCTGTCATTGCTCACCAAAGAGAAGATATCAGTGCCTACCCTTCCTCCTCCATTTGTGAGGAAGCTGTAGACCACCATGAGGTCTCTCCTTAGCCTCCTCTTCTCCAGGCTGAACAAACCAAGTGACTTTAGCTACTCCTCATACGGCTTGCTCTCCAAACCCTTCACCAGCTTTGTAGCCTTCTTCTGGACACTCTCTAGTTGTTTTATATCTTTTTTATACTATGACACCCAAAACTGCACACAGTGCTCCAGGTGAGGCTGCACCAGTACAGAGTAGAGTGGGACAATCACTTCTCTTGCCCAGCCTGCAATTCTGTGCTTGATATATCTCAGTACACAGTTGGCTGCCAGGGCACACTGTTGGCTCATGTTCAACTTGCTATCAACCAGAAATCCCAGATCCCTCTCTGCAGAGCTGCTTTCCAGCTGTATGTACAGCCAGGATTGCCATGTCTCAGGTGCAAAATCTAGCACTTGCCCTTGTTGAACTTCATGCAGTTGGTTACTGCCCAGTTCTCCAATTTGTCCAGATCCCTCTGCAGGGCCTCTCTGCCCTCAGGAGTGTCAACATCTCCTCCCAATTTTGTGTCATCAGTGAACTTACTTAGTATTCCCCTTATTGTCCTCTAATCTGCATGGTGTGGTCATAACACTAAAAATACCTCATTATTGGGCTGTTCTCTGTGTAGATGTGCCATTGGTGTCCTCTCAGACTTTTTGTTAGCCTCCATCCTTCTCGTTGGAGAAGCAATTATTCTTCCCACCCTGTCAAAGTTCTATATAAAATCAGAGGAGAAACTATAGAACCTATTATGAAAAATCAGAAAATACATCACTGAGGGTTCTCATCCTGCAAACAGAGTTACTCCCTTCCCTAACACTGACTGCAACAACACGGCTAATGCTCAAGGCTGAAGTGTCTGGCTCAAAATGGTCTTTGTAAGAAATACGTTGTATATCTTGTCTGCACACGCTGGTTGTCCTATAATGAGGTTATTCTTTGAGCACAGTGCTGTTGTGGAGATCCACAACAATACTGTGGATGTCGGACGAACATTTCAGTGAGGTCCTGCGGATCAGCCCACCAAAAGGGTTGCCCAGATCTACTCAGTACAGCTGGCCAGCAGATGTATGTGTAATAGTGCTTTTTACTTTTACAGTATTTGTTTCTTTCTGCGTCCAGTTAATACACTTCATGTATTCTAAACCTCTTCACTGGCCAATGTTTTTCTCATGCTATTGATATTTCTTTGCTCAGAATTATTATTTTTATCTTGGCAATGCTAAATTTCCTTTGCTCATAGACCTTTGGCCTTCAATATACCAGTTTCCTAAGACTTGTCTCTTCTTTTTCATATAGGGCTTTGTAAAGTCTGTCTGAAACTAATTGAAAATTTTTAAGGATGATCTACCAAAGCAACTGCTACTGATGTAATTGTTCATGATATTTATACATAAATCACTTCTAAGTATTTCATATGTTTGCACTCAATGATCTTAAAGGTCTTTTCTAATTAAAAAGATTCTATGATTCTATGACACGGCATGTTGAGCTAATTTTGACTCTAGTAGATCACCCTTTACCTCTATTTGTCAATAAATTGACTAAATTTAATTTCAGATGGAAATTAATTTTAGTGATTTACAGATTTACATCTGCTTATTACCTGGTAAAATGCATGTAAAAACCAACATTTTTCCCATGGAAAATGCAATTTCTTTCAAAATCTGCTTCTTAAGGCTCTTCTGAGTAGATAGACTGGAAACTGGCAGGTTAACATATCCCTGTCATAGAAAGCTATCTGAGAAAATAAAAGGAAGTGCCAAAGACCCAAGCTTTCTCTGAAGTTTAGAGATTAAATATCTCCTTTTTTAAAGTTTACATGATACCTCACAGAACACGAGCTGTTTCAAATAGCTTGCTTCAGTTTTTCTGTGCTCACCTCCATGCTGCATTACAGAAGAAGCAATTGTGTATGTTTTCTATACCATTTAAGAAGAGATTCAAGAAAAAACAACGTTAGTAGTACCTAACAGTAAATGATGAATTCTTAACTACATCGATGGAGTTGATATCAAGGGTAAAAAGTATAAAGATTATATTGTTACTGTCTCCTCCTTTTGCTCAGTCAAAATTTTTCTGGCCATTGCAGTCAGGAGGAAAAAATTGATGAGAGAAACAGTGACTGCAGCTCTGCTTATTTACAAAAAAACCAGCAACACTTTAAAAAACTTGAGATAATTAGAAGCATCATTTCAGTCAACACTACGCCCACAAGTGTCCGCAGCCTGTTCCTTGGGATGAAGACCTTAATATTCTTCTCGTTCTCCCTTTCTTCCATGACTTTCTTCTTCCTCCCCCTCCCCGCCACACCCCTTGATGGTGTTTGCTTTTCTCACAGCTACTCACATAAGGGCAGTGATTCTCTGAGTCCTGTATGTGATCCCAGAAATTTTCTTGGGATGGCATGATTCAGGCTTCACACAGGGCTTGCTGTGGGCACCACAGCACCATGGGACTTCCCAAGTTTTACCGAGCTTGATTAATTATTTAGATAGGGGTGGCTTGTCCAAGCATGGAGCAGGTTCTCAGGTGTTAGGGAACAGAGGCACAGCATTTGGTTACCAGTTGAAAAAAATTGCAGTGACATCTACATAGCTATACATGGGCCAAATGCAAACTGGGCTCAAGTGAGGCCCATTGTGTGTGTATTTTAATTGCGTACTGTAGTTTGGCTTAAATATTTTTCTGTGGTTTTGTCAGGAATTATCACAGTATCACAGTATGTTTGGGATTGGAAGGGACCTCAGAAGATCATCTAGTCCAATCCCTCTGCTGGAGCAGGAATGCCTAGGAGAGGTCGTACAGGAACATGTCCAGGCAGGTTTTGAATGTCTCCAGGGACACTGTTCCAGTGCTCCATCACCCTCACTGAGAAGAAGTTTCTTCTCAAATTTAAATGGAACCTCTTGTGTTCCAGCTTGATCCCATTACCCATTGTCCTATCATTGTTTGCCACCGAGAAGAGCCTGGCTCCATCCTCATGGCACTCACCTTTCATATACTTATAGACATTAATAAGGCCCCCCTTAGCCTCATCTTCTCCAAACTAAAGAGACCCAGCTCCCTCAACCTTTCTTCATAAGGGAGATGCTCCACTCCCTTAATCATCTTTGTTGCCCTACACTGGACTCTCTCCAGCAGTTCCCTGTCCTTCTTGAACTGAGAGGCCCAGAACTGGACACAGTACTCCAGATGGGGTCTCACCAGGGCGGAGTAGAGGGGAAGGAGAACATCTCTTGATCTACTGACCACACCCCTTCTAATACATGCCAAGATGCCATTGACCTTCCTGACCACAAGGGCACAGTGCTGACTCATGGTCATCCTGTTGTCCACCAGGAACCCCAGGTCCCTTTCCTCTCCGCTGCTCTCTAATATGTAATTTCCCAACCTATACTGGAACCTGGGGTTGTTCCTGCCCAGATGCAGGACTCTACACTTTCCCTTGTTAAATTTCACCAGGTTATTCCCTGCCCAACTCTGCAACCTGTCCAGGTCCCGCTGGATGGCAGCACAGCCTTCTGGCGTGTCAACCACTCCTCCCAGCTTAATGTCATCAGCAAATTTGTTGATAGTACACTCAATTCCCTTGTCCAAATCGTTAATGAATATATTGAATAATATTGGCCTCAGTATTGATCCCTGAGGCACTCCACTAGATACTGGTCTCCAACTATACTCCGCACCATTGACTACCACTCTCTGGCTTGTCTCCTTAAGCCAGTTTGCAACCCACCTCACTACTCTATTGTCCAGACCACACCTCCTCAACTTAGCTGTGAGGATGCTGTGGGAGACTGTGTCAAAGGCTTTGCTGAAGTCAAGGTAGACCACATCCACCGCTCTGCCATCATCCATCCACCTTGTTACATTCTCATAAAAGGCTATGAGGTTGGTCAAGCATGACTTACCCTTGGTAAAGCCATGCTGACTGCCCCTAATAATCCTCTTATCCTTGATATGCCTTGAGATGGCACCAAGGACAAGCTGTTCCATTACTTTCCCAGGGATGGAGGTGAGGCTGACCGGTCTATAATTACCCGGGTCCTCTTTCTTGCCGTTTTTGAAGACTGGAGTGACATTTGCTTTCCTCCAATCCTCAGGCACCTCTCCCGTTTCCCAAGACTTGGCAAAGATGATGGAGAGCGGTCTAGCAATGACCTCAGCCAGCTCCCTCAGCACCCACGGGTGCATCTTGTCTGAACCCATGGATTTATGGATGTCCAGACTACTTAATTGCTCCCTAACCCAGTCCTCATCAACTAAAGCAAACTCCTCCATTGACCTGGCTTCATCTGGGGTCTCAGGGGTACAGGGTTCCCCAGGACAGCCTCCAGCAGAGTACACAGAGACAAAGAAGGCATTCAGTAATTTTGCCTCCTCTGTGTCTTCTGTCACCAGGGCACCCACCCCATTCATCAGTGGACCTACATTGCCTCTGGTGTTAGTTTTATCTGCTATGTATTTGAAAAAGCTCTTTTTGCTGTCCTTGTAATTCTAAGGAGGCCTTGGCTATCCTAGCTGCTTTCCTACATCCTCTAACAGCAGCCTTATATTCCTCCCAAGTGGCCAGCCCCTGCTTCCATGACCTGTAAACTCTCCTCTTCTGCTTGAGCATGCCCAACAGATCCCTATTCAACCACACAGACCTCCTGACTCCCTTCCTTGACTTCCTACGTGTGGGGGTGCTCTGATCCTGAGCTTGGAAAAAGCAATCCCTGAATGCCACCCAGTTATCTTGGGCCCCTTTACCTTCAAGCAGCCTTGCCCATGGGATTTTCCCCAGCAATTGCTTGAAAAGGCCGAAGTTAGCCCTGCTAAAGTCCAGTCTTGTGTGGTCCTACCACACAAGATGCTGAACTCCACCATCTCGTGGTCACTGCAACCCAGGCAGCCCTCAACCTTTACCGCTTCGACCAGAACCTCCTTGTTAGCGAGGATGAGATCGAGCAGCGCTCCTCTCCTGGTCTGCTCCTCCACCATCTGCATGAGAAAGTTATCGTCAATGCACTGGAGGAACCTCCTGGACTGTGGCTGACTGGCTGAATGGTAATGAATTATAAACAAACACAAAGTTATATAAAACTATTTGTGGCTCTGATGATGTCAGAAATAAATGGGGACAGTTGTTTTATTTTGCTGGAATCAAAGAACAGAAGTAATTATTTTTTCCCTGTCATAATAACACATAATTAACTGAAAAGTAAATATCTACTATCCTTTCCTTTTTTATAATTCCTAACAAACATTTCAAACAGCTTGGACACAAATTATTATATTTTAATAAATACAGTTCACTCACTCTCCACTCCACTTCTGATCTTTAACATTGTTGTTTTGTTGATGTTTTCTCCTGCATCGTAGGTAGTTTTCTCCTGCTTTGTATGTAAAATGCTATGTATTTTTAAAGCTCAAAAAGCAGCTTTCATAGCTGTAATAAATTTAACCTTTTTCCCCCCAAAAATGCTAAGCTTTTATAATTAAGTTTTGTGTGAGTAACCATGCATGTGTATGTTCATGCAGGACTGTCTGTCTGTTCCGCCCTACAAGGTGGTTCCTAAACCTGATGGGCAACCATTAATCAAATTATACAGAGGAAAAGGTCTCATATATTAGGGATATACAATCTTAAGGGATGATATTTTTCATTTGCCCAAAAATTTTAGGCAAAAAGTGAAACAGACCTCCTAAAGAAATGGCTAAATTTTCCAGATTGTCAGTGGAGAGAGGACATAATTACCTTTTAAAGACTTCCAAAGTGAAATGATGTCTGGAAAGGATACATACCTGGGCTTCAGGAATCCCAACCTACTTCTGGGTATGTAATTCTTCTGGCCTTAGAATGCACCTAAACATTTACTCTAGGAATACTGTTTCCCTAAGAAAATGATTCAGCTGCCTAACTGAGGCATCTAATGTAATCTTTCTGCAGGATATCTGAAACTTCATGCAAAGTTGGCTGATATAACACAGGAGCTACAGGAGACTTGTGTCCTTCTGGAGCATCATTTGAGGTTAGCATCTTAATGTGTCTAAAATGTCACTTAGAGCCTTGATGTTGGAACATCAATAGCTCCTCCAGTAAATAAAATTCAGAATTAAAAGAATATAAATTTGGCAGGCTGTGTCCTACCTCAATTTGTTCAGTGCAAACAGGCATTCAGATCAAGGAGACTGCATGAATGAATGGTTCTACTGATAGAAAGGCTGCAGCGTGATCAGACTTTTTCTTAAGCTCTAGAGAATACATAAGAATGTTATGAATGCCACACATATGGAAAATATTTCAACTGGACTTTGCACCTAATTAGATACGAAACAATTTCTTCCCTGACGTGATTTTTTTTTTTTCTTCCTTTCTTTTGGAGTGCATATAAAATAAGTGGAGACAGGACTGGCTCTCCAACCCATTTTTCTTTTGGGCAAATCCTGAGAGACAAAAGGAGAAATCAACAGGAAATCAGGCCTCATGAATTCTGCTCTTCATGGAATTGCCTGGTTTTTTAACTATATTTGTTTGGGGAGAAGAAATTGAAGTAATATGCTCAGGTCTTCAACCTTCATTTGTTTCCAAGAAAATCATATTAGGAAAGAAACTTAGTACTGAACCTTAGGTTGTATTGTAAATATTTTGCAGAGTTCTGAATATGTGAAAACAGGATGTTGTGAACATTCTTGTTTTGTGTACTCCGTTGGAAATACTATAATAATACAAATAATAATTCTGTTTACCTTAAAAGATTTGAAGCCAAGCAAAACACTGGATGTTCCTTGTGAAATGCACAACTGATTGTATTTAAATAATATTATTACAGTATTGGTATGAATTATATGTAACGGGAATAAAATTATGAAACTGTCTCTATTTTGAGGATTTATCAAGGTATTCAACTGTAACTAAGTATCATTAATAATGAATGGCATTTCACTGCCTACAAGGTCCTTGTAAAGGTGGCCTGCAGAAAATAATCATGTCAAGATGGAAATTGCACTCAAGAAGATAAACGCATGTGTCTGACTTCATAGGTGTATATATGAATGACACTAAAAATGTAAGTTAGTATGATGAGGATTTCTTCCCACTATCTTCTATTGATGTTAGAGACACATTGCTTGCCTGTAATGCAGGAATCCTTAGATCATCTCTCTGCTTTGCTTCATTCAAATAAAAGACTTGGACCTTGATTTCCCAGAGCTGCTCATGCATTCCCAAAGAGAAATGCAACTGGGTTATTTTAATGAAAAATAATTAAAAAAAAAATAAATCATTAAATACTAAAAAAATATATTAAAACTCACAACAAGAAGCTGAAATTCATGACTATAGAAGAGCTGAAAAATGAAAATATTAACTGCTCTGATCCAATTGAAGTGAAACTGAGAGAACTCTCTTTCAGCCATTGTCCCTGTGAAATAAACAAATAGGGTTTGAGAATCCATGCATGAATCTAGCATTTCTGAAAATATAGACAGTTATTAGTACTGGCTCAAATCCAGAGAAATGCAACTAGACACTGTGTTAAAACTTCACACAGATCTGCCTGTGTTTTGGCCCACACCACCTTGGCAGTTCCAGCTTTCTCATAACCTCAACCTGCCAATCAAGCCCAGGTGGTTGTTCACTGAGGTGTGAACAGTCCAGGTCAAAATTACCATATTTGTCAATTGTGATCCAAGTAAATATCTGGTGAATAGAAACATTTTAGTACTGTTTTAATTAACAATCAGTCACAAACAAGATATGATTAAACTTCAAGGTTATGTGAGAGGAAATATCCAATTCTTTTATTTCTCTATAATTACAATTAAAAAAATTAAAAATGTGATGTAGATCTCAAGCCTTTAACATTAAACGAGTATTTGCTCAATACTCATTTGTTTTCGGTGGGACTATCCACAGTCTTTGGAAAGACTAGGCAGTCTGCTGAGTTTTGGGACTTCCAAGGATAAAAAAGACATCGTCAGACAAATAATTCCATACTCTTTGCCAATTGTTCACTGTATTTCACTGAAACAATAGTTTTTCTATTTGGCCAACTTAAAAAAGAAATAAATCATTAGCCTTCTTGATTTTGATGCCAGTTCAGGGGATGTAAAAGGGACCCTCAAGGTGAGTTTCATCATATTCATTTCTCACTGTTTACTTCTATACTGAAGAGGACTATATGTGAGACAGTCACCTAAAAGTGAACATTTGTAGAGTGGTTCGTCTGCCATATTTTTGACATCTTCTTTAAGATGAGGTAAATTAATCTCTTAGTCGCGTTCAGATGAATTCCCATTCCCAAGGCTGGACACTGACTGCCTACATACAGGCTTTGAATCATCTAGTATCTAGGAACAGGACATGTGGTTTCAACTGTGAGTCTGTCTAGGGAAACAACTAGTTGATCCTGAAGGTGTGCTAGAGCAGGTGTGTATAAACTTCCAGAGTCCTCTGGACTTATGATGCAGGGTGCCAATGTGACTATGAGCTTCAGTGCCTAATCCCCTCCTCTCCACCCCTCCTTGATAAAATGTAAACATCAACATTCTTTTGGCTCACACCTGTTTGCTGAAACCATGGCTGATGAGCAAGATCATATAATCACACAGTCATGTTGCCTGCCAAGGATAGACAGAGACCCAAGCAAAATTTTGTCCTAAGCCAAATCTAGGCCCAAGCTCACATCTTCCATGAGATTGGAGGCTATGTTAGAATCCCCTTGGCATAGCTGAACTACTAGTTCAGACAAAAATGTAAGATGAATAAGCCCAGAGAGACTCAATGAATGAGAGCTATCAGAGCCCACTGAAGAGGGCATTACAGCTGCTGCTGCAGCCCTGTTGGCTGAGCAGTAGCTGGGAGACCAGTGTTGGACAGAGCCCCAGCCACTTCACATTCTTCCCACATAGCATGTGTGGTAATTCATCTTTATTTTGCTGTATTTACATTTTCTCTGCTAGAATTACTGGTAACAGGTGAAAAACAGGTGAAAAACTGTTTGTTTGTTTGTTTGTTTCAATATGGGAAACAAAATGGGTACTGCCAGGGTTTGAAAAGTAAGTGTCAAAACTAAAATATGTAGTGAGCTAGAATACTGTCTTCTGTCATACCAATTACTTTTGATGCAAAGATATGAAAAACACTTGGTGGGACAAATTACTGTGTCACAAAAACTTGGAACAGTATGTTTCATAGTTAACAAAAAATGACACCCGTGTACTGAAATGAAAATGAGTATTGAAAGCTTCCCTGTGGACATACAATGAAACAGCAGGTAGCAGAGAACAAGCAGTAATGTCCTTGCAAAGTAAATTCAGTTGAGATTAAATTAATGTTTCCTGTGGAACAAAAATGTTTTGAAGCTGTAAAAGTCTCATTGCAGTCTTGAAAGTTGGTATTTGCCCTTATTGCCATTTGCAGCATTGCATTAATTTTCTAGTTTTGTTTGTTTGGGAGTTTTGTTGTTGTTGTTGTTGGGTTTTCTGTTGGTTCATTTTGGTTTGTTATGTTGTTTGTGTTTTGTTTTGTTTTGTTTTGGATTGCTTTTAATAGGCTGGCTAGTTAGCCTTCTATCCAAAAGCAGAGTATATATATTCTTCTGACTTGTAGTCCAGAGGAACTTATTATTCAGATAAGGGATCTACTGCAACTGAGACAGTCTCCTGCAGATTTTTGAAATATTAGAAAGCTGACCCTATATGGGCCAGACCTTCCTAAACTCTGCATGGGGAACAGAGCTGGAAGGAAGTTCCCAGAGGAGTGTTAAACTTCCTTCAGTGGCCAGCTGAACAAAGAGCAAAGGAGACTAGACATATGAATATTTCCTAACTGATGTTGATGTTGTTAGCTGTGTACATAATGACAGAAGAATGGGAGGCATCATATCCATACTGCAAGATATAATCTTTGCTCTAAGTTATGGTGACAGTTCATGGGACAATGTGCTAACATATTTCCAAACTCAACATACACTATGCATACTTACAATAATATATATTCAACTAGTCAAGTTGAAGCCAGAAGGACGTTTTCAAATTAGTTTGATTGTAGTGAAGGATGATCCAGGAAACTACAGACCAGTCAGCCTCACCTCCATCCCTGGAAAGGTGATGGAACATCTTATTCTGGATATCATCTCCAAGCATGTGGAGGAAAAGAAGGTTATCAGGAATAGTCAGCATGGGTTCACCAAGGGGACATCATGTTTGACCAACCTGACAGCCTTCTATGGTGGTATGACTGGCTGGCTAGATGACAGGAGAGCAGTGGATGTTGTCTACCTTGACTTCAGCAAAGCTTTGATACTGTCTGTCACAACATTCTCATAGGTAAACTCGGAAATTGTGCGTTGGATAAGTTCATGATGTTCATGAAGTGGCTGGATGGCAGAGCTCAGAGGGTTGTGATCAGTGGTGCAGAGTCTGGTTAGAGGTCTGTAGTTAGTGGGGTTTCCCAGAGGTCAGTGTTAGGTCCAATCTTGTTCAACCTGTTCATCAGTGACCTGGATGAAGAGACTGAGTGCACCCTCAGCAAGTTTGCTGATGATACCAAACTGAGAGGAGGGGTTGGTACACCAGAAGGTTGTGCTGACATTCAGCAAGACATGGACAGTCTGGAGGACTGGGCAGAGAAGAACCTGATAAAAACCACAAGGACAAGTGTAGGTCCTGCACCTGGGGAGGAATAACCCCAGGCACCAGTGCAGATTAGAGATGGGCCTGCTGGAAAGCATCATTGCAGAGAAGAACCTGGGAGTTCTGGTCAACAACAGGTTGGCCATGCGTCAACAATGTGCCTTTGTGGCCAAGAAGGCTAACAGTATTCTGGGGTGCATTAAGAAAAGTGTGACCAGCAGGGTGAGGGAGGTTCTCCTCCCCCTCTACTCTGCCCTAGTGAGGCCACATCTGGCATACTGCATCCAGTTCTGGGCTCCCTGGTTTAAGAAGGACAAGGAACTACTGGAGGGAGTCTAGCATCAGGTTACAAAGATGATTAGGGGCCTGGAACAACTTTCTTATGAGGAAAGACTGAGGGAGCTGGATCTGTTCAGCCTGGAGAAGGCTGAGAGGGGATTTTATCAATGTTTATAAATGTCGCAGGGGTGGGTGTCAAGAGAATGGGACCAGACTCCTTTCAGTGGTGCTCAATGATAGGATGAGGGGCAACAGGCATAGACTGAAGCACATGAGGAGAAACTTCTTTACTTTGAGGGTGAGAGAGCACCAGAACAGTCTGTCCAGAGAGGTTGTGGAGTCTCCTTCTCTGGAGACATTCAAAACCTGCCTGGATGCATTCCTGTGTGATCTACTCTAGGTGAACCTGCTTTAGCAGGTGGGTTAAACTAGATGATCACCAGAGGTCTCTTCCAATCCCAACCACTGTGTGATTCTGTGATTATCATGAACTTACATATATATGCATATACATATTGTATCATAAGTATATCTGCAGTTATATTCTCAATAAGTTTCATCATTAGTGATAAGATGGCTCTTAGCATACAGCAGAAAGTGTATTTCACACACATAGATTTCATTTGCTTGTGGTACTTCACGGTATCACTATTAAAACAAATAATAGAAAAATAATTTGAAAATACTCAGCTTTAAACTGCAATTAACACATATAATGCAAGTTTAATAGGAGAACTGAAGACAAAATGGTGCTATTTTTATACTGCTTGCTCAAGTGCCTTTTCTAATATATAGTCAAGACTAGTGACTAACTCAATTCAATGAATATTAAAGCCAGCAGACAGACCTGATCATGCAAATATTGGCTAACCTGTCTGAAATAAAGTCATCATGTACTGCATATGATTTCATTTCTTGTATCTGTGAGACTACATACTCTAGTTTCTGACTAACAACTAGCGGAACAGATGCAGAAAAGCATGATATTGGTAGAGATTTCCAGTAGGGAATATTATTTTATTTTATTTTATTCAGAATATTGGCATAATTTCTTTCTTAGAAGTTGAAAACTTTAAGGTTAGTTACATATCTAAACTACCAAATTAAGCAGAGTCTAGACAGTTTCATATTTTCTGAAATCTGATTATTCCCTTTAATTCTAATGTTAATTTCTTTTTCCCCTTTCTGTTTCACACAAACACTAGTTAATTACTGTTTTGGAAAGAGAGGAAGTAAAGATCAAGCAAATTATGGTTAGACATGAAGCAAGTTGTTCTGGTCATTTGATAGCATTTCTAATTTAATGGATTGTTTTCTCTCTCATTCAGAGCAGATTGCACAAGATTATGTGTAATGAATAGCTATAAATTTTCTTTGAATCTAAGATATGTTGGAGAGTTTCATCACCTTCCAGTTTGTAATAAAATATTAATTTGGGTTCATTTACTGATGTTTTGGAGAAGACAAATTACTGTAGTCTAAAGGCCACATTCCTCACTTCCCCCACATTTGGCACAAATGTTGCTGACATTTTAACAATGAGTGTTTGGCAACATATCTTTAGAAGGATCAAACAATAACTTATATCCAAAGAAGTTCTCATGACAGATGTCTAACTGAAAGCTCTACCCTGACTAACTGTATATACATTTATACTCTGCTTAAATCTAGGCTAATCTGGTTAAATCCCATTTATTTAAAATGAGTATTTTTGGAAGCTGAGTCAGAGTTTTAAATAATGAGTGCTTCTCTGCAGTGCTGTGTTTTGCAAGAGATCTCTTTCCAGGTCTTCATATCATTTCTGCTGCTAGAAGGAAATGTTTCTTTTGAAAACAGAGAGGAATTTTCAATGTCTTCATGCATCTTTGTCTCCCCAGCATGAATGAACAGATATATATTGCTGTACAATTTACTGTGTCAGCAGTAATCCAAATTCCACTGTTGTAAATATTCATAGAATATCTACTGTGTAGGTTAACAGTGCAACATAACTCTTTCTCTAATATTGTTGTAGTAACATTTAAGCTGGAAAAAAAAGTGCTATAATGAGGGTTCTTCTGTAGTTCTGACTTATAAAAATAACGTAAAGAACAACGAACAAACACATCAAAGTAAAACAAAACAAATCTCTGCTTTCTGAATTTGGCTGGATCAATGGGCTGAGACCAATTGTATGAAGTCTAACAAGGCCAAGTGCGGGGTCCTGCACTAGAGTCACAGGAACCCCAGGCAGCGCTACAGGCTCAGGGATGAGTGGCTTGAAAGTGGCTTGGTGGAAAAGGATCTGGGAATGTTGATCAACAGCTGACTTAACATGAGCCAGCAGTGTGCCCAGGTGGCCAAAAAGACCAACAGCATCCTGGTGTGCATCTGAAAGAGTGTGGCCAGCAGGACTAGGGCACTGATCTTTCCCCCACTGTACTTGGCTCTGGTGAGGCCCCATCTTGAATACTGTGTTCAGTTTTGTACCCCTCACTACAAGAAAGACACTGAGGTGCTGGAGAGAGTGCAGAGAAGAGCAACAAAGCTGGTGAAGGGTCTGGAGCACAATTCTGATGAGGAGCAGCTGGGGCAACTGGGACTGTTTAGCCTGGAGAAAAGGAAGCTGAGGGAAGATCTTATCACTGTCTACAACTACCTGGAAGAAGGTTGTAGCATGGAGGGGGTTGGTCTCTTCTCTCAAGTAGCAAGTGATAGGACAAGAGGAAATGGCCTCAAGTTGTGCCGGGGAAGGTTCAGATCGGATATTTAGGAAAACTGGTTGTAAAGCACTGGAACAGTTTGCTCAGGGAAGTGGTGGAGTGACCATCCCTGGAGGGGTTTAAAAGATGCATAGATGAGGTTCTTAGGGATACTGGTTTAGTGCTAGATTTAGGTTATGGTTGGACTTGATGATCTTAATGGTCTCTTCTAAACAAAATGATTCTATGATTCTGTTAATTGGAATGGATGTTGCTAATTTTAAAATTTCTGAAGAAAGGAATACAGGAAAATCTCATAGGAATCTGTCTGAGGCCATCTGGTGTTCCAGGAGCCATGTTGCATGAAATAAATTGTGTTAGAGACACTGGAATTCCTGAGATATCTATCCTGTTCTGCCCTTTCAGGGCTATGCAGAAGAATCAGTGGTCCTCACAGCTAACTGGAGGAGTTGGAAGGAATTCAGGCAGAGATCAGATGCAGATGAGGTTTTTAGATATTTATAGAGATTAATCACCATTCTCCTTATCTCAGTGAATTTTTAAACATTTTTCTATGAAGTGGAATAGCATCAGAAAGCAAAAAAACTTATCCCAGAATGCTTCCACTGCATTGAATGATACAGTCCTTGTGTATCTTCAACTACATATGGTATTCTAGATCAGAATACTAACAGACCAACTCTAAATACCATTAATCCTTACCAATAAATTTGTGGAAAGAAGGAAAAGACAGAGTGTTTCATTTCTTGCTCAATGACTTTAGCCCCTTTTTGCCAAATATTGTTCAGCTGAGTGTATTCAGAAAACTTGATCCAAATTTATGAATATTTTTGAGGTGACTAAAACCATATATTTTAAAATGTAAGGTAGACAGGTTCCAGCTCGTTATTTCGTCTGTCATCACACATCCCTAACTCTTGAATACTTCTCTAAGTAGGTACAAGGCATATCCACCAGGGAGGAAAGGAACAAAGACAGGAATTGGTGAGAAATCAGAACGATGACTGAAGCTGGTTTTATATCTTGTTTGTCTTTCAAAGACAATCCCATGAATAGGAAATTTAAACCGAGTGATTCAATATCTCTCATTTCAAAGCTTGTTGTGCACACTTATCTTATCTAGAAGTTTCAGCATTGTGGAGTGATTCTGGGCAACACCACTTCCACTGTTTTCCAGGATTTCATTATAACTGCAGGCCTTGTATCACATTTGTGTAATGAGGATAATACACTAGGAGATCTAGGAGAAAGATAAAATTGAAGAAATACACTTTTGAGGCACTTGTAATACACAAAGGGATTAAGTATCTTAGTGTCTGATAAAGCCTGGATAGCATTTTCTCATAACCTGTTGGAAGCTCAGTTTTTATTGTTTTGCTGCGATCATAGACTTACCACATTACTGGGTATTTCTGTTTATATAAAGGAGTCCCTTTGCATCACAAACTCAGACTAGGTGGCACCCAGTGGTTAAAAGGACTAGGAGTACAAATCTTCCATTATAACAAAAAAAAAATCTATAGAAAACAGGTGCTGGTGTTAAAATGTGTGATGTGGTTTGACCTGAGCTTCTCACTGTAAGGAATGTTATGTCTGAACTAGAGTTGCCATACTTATTTAATCAAGTTTAGCATCTGGGAAGAAGTTAAGAAAATCTTGAGTTCAGTTTCGCTTGATCAGGGCTATCTCTTTAATAAGCAACAGTGAAAATATGTTTGAAACGTCAATAAAAAGTAGTTTTCATATACACACTTCACTCTTGCAGCTTTATACCCTTTTCCCATATTTTTCTGTTAAAAATGAAAGGAGACAGTAAAAACAAAAGAAAGTTACTGACTGTATAATTTAAATTGGGCTGATTTCTCGAAAGGAAGATAGAAGAAAAGAAGGGGCAGGCGTGGGAAGGGAAGGGCAGGCGTGGGAAGGGAAGGGAGGGGCAGGCATGGGAAGGGCAGGGCAGGGCAGGGCAGGGCAGGGCAGGGCAGGGCAGGGAAGGGAAGGGAAGGGAAGGGAAGGGAAGGGAAGGGAAGGGAAGGGAAGGGAAGGGAAGGGAAGGGAAGGGAAGGGAAGGGAAGGGAAGGGAAGGGAAGGGAAGGGAAGGGAAGGGAAGGGAAGGGAAGGGAAGGGAAGGGAAGGGAAGGGAGAAAAATCAAGTAGCAAAAATGAATAAAAGGCAACAAACACAGGGCATGTGATGAGTACCAGAAACCGGTGCTGTGAGGGCTATTGGAAGATGGCTGAGCATCATATGTTGATGAGTCAGACTGAAGAGGTAAACCAGTTTCAGACAGTAAAAGACACCACAAAGGCTAATTCACCACAGAGACTTTACAAGCGCACCTGTGCTACCACTGAGTCAGGAGCATGAAGAGAAGGACAGTGGTAGCCAAAGGAGCAGGTCAGTTTTCCAGTACACAGAAGAGATGAGGGAAAAACTAGGAAAATAGGAGGAAACCAGCAGGGGATAGAAATTGTTACCAACTCAACAGCTATGGCAATGCTCATCTTGAACTCCGTTATGCAAAGAACGGTATAGCTGTTAGCAGCTTGAAGAAGAGCACACTGAATTGTGTCATTTCACTTTTACTCATGCCATTTAATTTGTCAGGAGCCATTTTTGTGTTTTGAATCACTTTATTCCTCTTGCTACAAATATTACTTGTTTGGGAGTTTGCTTATTCTACAGCACTAACTGGGAAAAATGGGTTTCAAGACATATTGTCTTAGGAAAGACTCCCTTTAAAAGGGAGGATTACAGACAATTCCTGTTTGTAATGAAATGCATGCTTGTGCAAAGGGGAGCTGTTTCTAGGAGTATCCAGCAGACTTTGTAAATGTTTTGTTCCTCATGTGTTCCAAGGAATGGAAAACAGTTTGCTATGCTGCTCTATCCAAAATTTAAAAATGTGATATATAGTTCCTTATTCTGGACAAGGTCATCACTGTTTCTGAGCAAGTAGCAGAGAGAAAGATCAGCAGTTGAAAGGCAGGTGATCATGGTAAGAGACAAAAATCATTTTGGCAGCAGGCAGAACACAGAAAGCAAGTTTTAGAGAGGTAAAACTGAGGTGACTATTTGTTAGGTTCTGTGTATGAACAAGGCATCTAATCTTTACTATAGTCAATGGAGATCTAGAACTTAGTTCAGATGCCCTTTCACGTGTTTCTGGTATCATTTGAGATGTCCTTGGATAGCTCACCTGGTCTCAACCTGCTTCTCCAGAAGTCCAAGGATTGCTTGTGGACAGAACTGCCAGTTCTGAGCAAACATCTCAGAAGTCTGGTGTTTCTGAAAAGACATAAAGTGCCTGTGTTTAGATAACTGAATCCTGTCCTTAATAAACAAAGTGTATTAACAGTTACTCAGCTGACCAAACATGTTCACTTTCTGATGTATTGAATAGATCTTGAGCCTCTTTTCTGTTTATGAAGTCACTTTTGACTACAAAGGATTATACACCCACTTTACGAATAGATACTCGGTTGCCTGTACCTATGTGGATATTGCAGATGCTGTAAAGAATGTTAAATAGCACTATATATCTATGTGTAGGCAACTGAATAAAACTCTGAAATATGCATGTCTACAGCCTAGTACTGTATCTTCCTAGAAGACCATGTAAACTGCCTGTATAGTTCCAGTCAGTAGTTGACCAACATAGGTAATACTTATTTCAGAATCTGAAATATAATATTCTTACAAGTTATGCAGTGTTGCTATATTTATTATATCTATATATACAATATACACTATGCTCAAAAGCTATTTCCGTAAACAAAAAAATACAAGTAAAAAAAAGTGAAAATATAACTCGTCTATTCACAACATTTTATTCTTTAGGTAATAAATCATGTATTCGGATATGGTACACAACTGAAAGGTACAATCAGGCACAGTTGGATAGTGAAGTGTTAACCTGGGAGACAGAATTCTGGGTTAAACTTTTGTTCCATCATTGACTTGACCTTAGAAAAACCACATGGATTATTTAATTTCTGTTTCCTCTTTTATTTATCCTTCTGTTGTCTCTATACTTTCCCTTATTTAGACTGTAGATCCACCTAGCACTGAAATTATTCCTCACAAACAAGAGATCTTAATCTTATCTAATTCATTTAGGTGACAATTCTAATTATTAGGTGGTCCTGTTATGTTTTGGATATTTGCATTACATAAAATCAAAGTCATTTGTGGAAAATCAGAACCTATTACCATTCTTTGAAGTTAAATTACTTTCTTATGAAAAACAAGTAAAACATACCACATTTCATATTAATACTTGCTCTGAAGAAATACTGACATTTCAGTTAGGTAAGAAAAAAACCTGTATTCTACTTAGTTCATCCTAATGATGTTGATGTAAAACATGCTACTGCTAAAAATTAAAACTTCAGTTTATCAAGTATTGTATCAGGGATCTGCACAATAACTGAAATTAAACATCGCTGTTTAGGATAGTATCTTAAAATGTATCTACTAATGTATTTTTACACTTTTTCCTGTGGTTTCCTATGCTGAAGCCATACATGCTTGAAAATAATAAAAGGCTGAAGGAAATGTGAAGTATAGACTACTGTGGTAAGGCCCATGCACACAGCTACCAATTTTCTACTTTCCCCTTGTTCATTTGGTGAGCCAGATTGACTTACCCTCTAATCTTCTTTCAGCAGTGAGCCAATAATTATAGCCATGGAGACCAACTTCTCCTTCTCTTCTGTACAGAGCCATCAGACCAGAAGAAAATGGCATGACAACAACCAGGGACAAAACCAGCACCTCCTTGCAAGACTTTTGCTCTCCTATGGCTCAAAGCCTGCTGCTGAGCAAACGGTTGTTCTCCTGCTTCCCTTCCGACCTCTCTCCCAACCAAAAGTCTTTGTGGGGCACAGAGTATCTTCTTCTCTGGGTTAGGAGGCACTCGGCATCTGAAGGATCGACCCCAAAAAGCACTTTATGATGACATTTTTCAGCTCCTCTTATGGAAAAATTTGGAAGACCTACTTCCTGACTATTTTTGCAGAGGGACTATCATGCTGTTATAAAAATGTCATGTAATTGCCACTATTTTCTACAGACAATGTCCAATACTTAAAAAATTCTAGTTCCTTACTAGTGAGAACAAAAGCTATCTTCTCTGCACTGCTTAAAACCACAATATACTTGCCAACACTGCAGCACAGTGAAGCATTGTAGTTCTGGCTAATGTAAAAAGCCATCAGATGAGCTTGCCTTCTGTAATTATTTTATTTGAAAATACAAATAATTCTAAAATGAAATATCTTCTATTTTGACCCAGGTACAAAAATATGTAAATGGGTAGTGAGGTTGTGACTTTTTTTATCTGTAACTACAATTTAAAGATCATTTAACATCAGAAAACTATTTATGAAGTATTAGTCAATATTGTTAATGGGAAAGTTAAACAGGACCAGCAACATCTATTCTGTTTCTTTGCACCACATTAAACAAATGAAGATAAAAATTATAAATACCATCTACAAAAATTATCATGCTGGGTCACACCAAAGGTCCAGCTCATGATCCTGTCAGCAGAGGCTTTAGAGCAGCGTACAAAGTAAGTACAGAGCGATACTCTGTGGTTTGGTTTATAGTTTGGACTCCACAGCAACATGCAATTGAAAGTTTCACATTTTATGTCCTCTTTCAAAAAAAGAAGAAGAAAAAAACCCTCAAAAACAAACAGAAAGAGACCATGGACAAACAAGATCTAATGTTGTGATGATTAATAAAATGATGAGTAACAGGTGGTGAAAAAGCTAAGAGCAAACAGACTAAATGTTGTTCCTATAGCGCTATATGCCAGAAACAGAGCTTCAGTTTACAGTTTTATTATATTATCTGCTTAGGACACACAGGATTGGCCCACTTCTTGGGACACAGGACAAATTAGGATCAGAATTTATAGAAACAATTTTGTTTTAACTTCATAAAGAAATATCAAGGGTTTTTTCAAAAACCAGGGATATTTAAGGTTACCATCTCACTCCATGACAATATGAACTTGGTCAAGAATGAGGCTGCCTGGATGTTCCCAGTGAGTTAATGTAGTCCTTGCACTCTGTAATGCGCTTCTCAGGGTAGAGAAGAAGGCTTTATGAAGGACAGCAAAATCTCAGAATTCCCTGTATATTTTCAGAACCCGGTGAACGGATGTGTGTAGGAGTAATATGTAACTGAATTACAGACTTATGCTCTGATCTCTTTTACACATACAATAGTGCCTTAAGTGAACAAATTGTTCATTTGTGTCAAAAAGGGTGAATAAAAGCTTGTGGACATTGGCCAACATGGAAGTAATATTTCTATATTACTCTAAAATACCTTCCAAGGAAGCCACTTCTGCATAAACTCTAAGATGCTAAACAGCCACAAAGGCAGACCAGAGGATAAGGCACTTCCTGCAGCACATATGTCATCACCCAAACCAGAATAAAATTTATTCTCTATTAATTCACCTTGAGCTATATTTAGACTAAAACAAACATTAAAAGGGCAGAGAAGAGGGTTACACCAGCTCTGAGATTTTATTATAATACTGGCAGGACCCACTAACATCTTAACTTGCTAGTAAAAACAAGTGTGGTTACAGAATTCACCTGTGTTAATAAATGTTACCCCTTCTTATATAAGAAACAAGAAGCATGCAACCTCAGTACGGTGTGTGGGTTCAGTTAGAACAGTGAGTTATGTCTCACAGATGCAATTCTCACACAACAGGTTTGTATTTTCTTATATATTTTGACAGATGTTTGTCATTTCCAAGCTATATGCTTTGGATAACTCCCCAAATCATTTTACTTTTCACGGTTCATCACTGAGAGCCTAAAACAACAATCTGCGTCTTTTGGTTGAAAATTGTGGAACTGGGTGGTACATTTGTCTGTCATTCTGTGACGAAGAAAACTGGAGAAAATACAATAGATTTAGTTCTGTGCCATTGCTAAGACAATGTTTACAGTTCCAGAGTGTGTATACAGTGCTAGACAGAGGTGCTTAAAAACAGCACTGAAATTAAAATTTTCAGTCCTGAAAATGGCTGCTCAGCTTCTAACAAACCCTTGAAGCACATACAGTAGGCAGGGCCTGCTGATCTTTACGTTGTTCAAGCACCCTGATTTTTGTTTCCTTGGCTACTCAGCAGTTCTTCAGGCTTTGCAGTGCTGAGCTGGGATGGCACCTCTCTCGCACTCTCAAGTAAGGATACTTGAAAACGGGACTGCAGTCCAAAGGGCACTCTTGCATACATAGCCAGACCATTCCTACATGGACAGAACATAATGTATGGCAATGGATGAATGTCTTTAAAGAACACATAGGAAGGAGGGCCCCCTGCTTCTATGCTGCCAGGCCCTGGATGGAGCCCCCAGCTCTGCCACTCATCCCCATTTCTTGGGTTTGAGCTGTCCCTGCTTCAGCCAGCCCTGCCACAGCCCAGCCAGGTAACCTGGGATCACACCTCTGGGAAGGAGCAGGGGCAGGAAGAGCTGAAGTTTCACTGTGACAGGTTTACATCTCCCATTTTCTTGGGAAATGCATTTGTGACCAGATCCTCAGTCTTGGTCCTTGCCTGAGCTACACCATGGCCTGTGCCCAACCTCATACCGGCTGTCCATCATCAGGTCACTAACGTTTACTCGCACTAGATAGCTGAGCTCTTTTGAGAACTACAGATGACTAATGGAGTGGATTGCACTTTATAGCAGAAAATTAAGGAGAATCAAAATGAATGTGTGTACACTCATGTCTTTGCAGCTCCCAGGCTGCCATGACGCATTTATTAGGAAATTAATCACATTTCCAGTACTACAGAAAATGCCAACACAAAGCATAAGTGGGAAAATGACCTGTGAAATTACCTATCCTACCTCCCTATCACTGCAACATCATACTAATGAACATGTTTTAGTCATACTGTCTCCAGACTCAGACAATATCTCATATCCAAATTTACTAATATTTTAAACAATGGGAATTTTGAGCTTAAGTGGTCTTCATTATAAGTTTTTAACTATCAAACTAAGTTTTGTTTTGCCCATGGTACTATTAAAAGTGAAAAAGGCCGTTTTGCATGAGAAATAACATCTTAAATGAACAATAAAAGTGCTTCACTTTCATTTCTGCAGATGTGGGCAAAGCTCTGAAGCAAACAAAACTGACAAATTCAGCACAAACAAGAGCTTAGGCTGAATTCTACAATCAATCTGGTTCATCAAAAATTCAATATTCAACCACTCTGTACAATTTCTCAGACATGTTTTTTGAAAGCTTTTATTTCCACGTTCAGAAGCTGCAACATATTCTGGCGCCGTAAGAAATAAAATCTGCAAGTTTGCAAAGGTAGCAGAGAGATGAAGCTGAGTCTGGATATTCTTTATTCTTGCAGTGCATTAGAAGAAAATCAAATTGAGTTGTAATGCTTATATGGAGTTTGCTAACATGTCTTTTTGGAAAAAAAATGCTTTTTATGTATAAGCTGAGCAAGTTAAATATGGTATCACTGAAATACAATGAAAACCCACAATGCATTTTATAGTCATTTTTAGAGCAGAGCCACATGTTAAGTAATTACGTGAGTCTGCAACAGTTCCTGGGCTGAAAGTGTTTATTAGGTACAACTGGCTTGATTCTGCTTTCCTTGCATCTTGTGTAGTCATTTACACCTGTGCAATGATGTTTTCCACTTTACATTATGCACTTTTTTATGAGTTTTTGGCAGCACAAAGGGGTCATAAAGTCAGTCAATATAATCATTGAGAAATACTTCCAGGCTCTGCATGGTGTGCAATCAGCTTAAAGGTCTTTTATCACTCCTCTTCATAAGCCTGTAAATACAAACCATAAAATCTGCAATTACAGAAAAGAGTGGTTGACTGCAATATTGAAATATGTGGGGCAAGTGAAAACCATACGCACTGAATGAAATGACAGGTTGAGTACAAGTCTTCTAATTGCACTTTTCTGTTGCTTCCATGTTCTGCAAGATGCCAATATTCTGTTTGGTTTGGGAAAGATAAGATTGTAGGTGAGTTGGTAGCTTGTCTTTACTCCTACAGTGGAGGTAGATCATTCCCATATGGGAGCATTTTATATATTACCTCTGTATTAAGGCAGTGAAGTCTTACCCCTTCAAAGCCTCAGACTCAGTTTTCCTCAAGCTCACACCAATATATTTCTATTTCTGCCTCTCTTGTCATCTTTTAAACTTCTCAAGTAATATTTTAATAGTGTCTTAGGATAATAAGGATAATAATTAGGATAATAATTTGCAAGCACAGAGGTACAAATCAAAATCAATTTTAATACATTACATTCAATAGTTTTTATGTCACTAAAATTACATGAGAAACAAATGAATTTTAATTCTTGTGTTTATATAGAAAAGACCATCAAAAGCACCTTATACCTTGTAGCACACAGTAAAAAGGAATCTCACAGCTGACAAACAAAGCAGTCACATGTGTTGACAATGAAGGCTATGACAATGAATGATTTATTTTCCAAATCAGAATACTTCAGCTCAGCAAAAATTCACCAGGCAGACTGGTTGTTGGAACTGCTGACTGTGCAAACTACTTTGCCACCTCCAATTTAAGCTAGACTTAAATAAACTTTTCACTAAGGGAAAAAACAGAAACAAAAACAAAAACAAAAACAAAAAACAAAAACAAAACCACACCAAACATCAAAAAACAGTGACTCATTATTGGAGATGATACTTGGGCAAAGTGTTTTAGCACAACGTAGATTGTTATACCTTCTTTCATATATGCCCAAATCTTCTGTATAGGCATATGTGTATAGGCATGTGAGTATACCCATCTGACAAATCTCCTACTGTAGAATGCAAGTCTGCATTATTTCTGATATAACGTGAATAATATTCTTAACCTTCCCATGTTATTTTATTTGGGTTCAATCTCCGCTGTTTACACAAAAGATGTGACACTTATGGTCAGGAGCTATTGTGGGGGATTTTCATTGTTTTAGAAGAAAATGTTTCACTACCAATATTGTGCCAAATAGGGAGCATTGGAAATGGACAATGAACTTGATGTTCATAACCAGCTGTACTGGTTTTGGCTGAGAAAGAGTTCATTTTCTTCATAGTGGCTCATGCAGTGCTGTGTTTCGGATTTGTGGCCAGAACAGTGTGGATAACACAGGGATATTTTTGTTATTGTTGAGGAGTGCTTTTACAAAGTCAAGGAATTTTTTGCTTCTCACACCACCCCACTGGCAAGTGGGCTGGGGATGCACAAGAATCTGGGAGGGGACACAGCTGGGACAGCTGACCCCAACTGACCAAAGGGGTATTCCACACCATATGACATCATGCACAGAAATAAAAGCTGGGGGAAGAAGAAGAAAGGGAGGGACCTTTGGAGCAATGAGGTTTGTCTTCCCAAGTAACTGCTAAGTGACGGAGCCTGACTTTCATGGAGATGGCTGAACACCTCCCTGCCCAGGGGAAGCAGTGAGTTAATCTTTTGTTCACTTTGCTTGTGTGCGCAGCTTTTGCTTTACCTATTAATCTGTCTTTATCTCAACCCACAAGTTTTTTCTTTCACCATTCTGATTCTCTCCCCATCCCACCAAGGAAAGTGAGCACGTAGCTGTGTCGTGCTGAGCTGCCCACTGGGTTTAAACCGTGACACAAACAACGAAGAAAAAATGTTTAATCTTCAAAATCACTTGGAGAGATCTTTGGTAGTGTTAAATTTGGGGCACATTGGCAGATAGTAAAATAGATTGGGGTCTTTTGTGATTTTTACTAAAATAAAAACATGTAGAAAAAAATAATGGTGCCTTTTCTAGTAAAGGGACGTAATGCCCACTATGAGCATAAACAATAAGTCCTCTACAGGAAAATTGGTTTCATTTGCGCTCATTTTATATGGACAGTTTTACTCCCTGCACTATGCCAGAAAGTGATGTTAAAAACAGCCATTTGGAATTACATAGAAAATAAATACGGGGTGGAAGATATACATAAGAATTTAATGGCATAAAATTATTATTGACTACATGGTTTCTGTCTCTTTTTGTTCTTGTACAGCATCTGCCAGAACCTGTCTCATCTCCTGAAAGTCCCGATAACTTTCACCCAAAAAAACCAGAAAATATAAGACCTTGATGGAAACTAGTTCTCCAGTGAGTCAATAAGAAGTAGTCATATTAAATTACTTCACCTTTCCACGTGATAAAGATACAGGATAATAATAAAAAATGACAAAAAGTGTGCGTTTTTCTATTTTCAACCTTCTCTCAATAGAAAATTCAAGAATAATGTTTGGAACATGGAACAGACTGTAAGTATCTAGAACGGAGGCTTCAGTTTTGACTCTTCATGGTCTCAGGGCCATTTACACCCATAAAAGTATTATATGAAAAATTCTATTTTCTTGACTGACTTTTTTACATCATGATTGAAATGAACCTGGAATTGTTCTGTAATACTGGTTCTCTTTTAAATTATGCATGTGTCTTTTCTGGAGTAAGAACCTTGCAATGGAGCCAAAGAGGTTTTGGAGAAGGGGAAAAAAGTTGCCATAGTAATCATAGGAAGGCAGCAGCAATTTTTCAAAACAGATGTTACGACAGAGTGAGCTGGTGCTGGAGAGAGAGGTGTGTTGTGAAATAATTCATGAGGTGTACGTGATGAAAAGATTGCAAGAAGTGATGGGTGGCAAGGAAATCTCACGATTCTCATCAGCCAGACTACATTGTAATTAATTTGACAATGTACTACAGAAACTTTACAGAACTTACAGAAATTTTCAGGAACTAACTAAAAAAAAGAAGATTCTGAACCCCTATGGCAGTGGGTTCTAGACTTAACATTTTTTCCTTATGCAGTAGGTTAGACCACTGATTTTGCCTGTGTAACTCTGTCAGGAACAGAACAGTTCAGGTATCATGCTCTGTGCTACTCACTTGGCATAAATGCAAAGGAGTTTTGGATGGTAGTGGGGATACCTTAAATATCTGTCTCCCACTTCAGAAGCAGAGACAAAATATCAGAGTCAGATAGTCCATGACTCTCAGTGTGGATTTGGGATGAAATGCTACAATTAAAAGGTAACTCCGCTAAGATGCTGACTGTACTTTCAGCTCCTTTTGCCAGTGGTACTGCACTGTACAGTTTGTCTTGAAATGTACATGCTGGAGAGTGTTAGAGGGTACTGGCAACTCCTTGATGGCTCTTCCATGGCTCCTTGATTGCACCACTCTCACAGGCTTCATTTCTACAAAATCTAAGGCATTAAGTATGAACTGGAGTGGAGGCAGAGGTGAACTGTGTACCTAGACCAAGACCTGGAAAAAACAAAGGTAGCTCAGAAATGTGGGATTTTTCCAGGAGTGAAGGTTACAGTAAATAACTACTCAGTGATCACATTCTGTTCATAAATGCTATCTTATGGAAAGCACTTGTTTCTGGAAAAGTAAACACAGGTGGTCATCCTTTGTTTAGAAGAATGGTTATTTTGCAACCTTACCAGTGACTTATGGTTTGTACTCTTATATTAGTTTCTCATGCACCCTTTTTCTTAGAACAGAGATTGTGTTTTATTGGTCTGTCTACTGAAGAAAGTTTTGCTGATAAGGTAATGGATAAAAATACAAATTTTCTGCAAGTTGCTAAGTTCTGATGTAATAAAGGTAATGAAACTATAGCTAAGAGTGTTATGCTCATGACCAATCTACAAACCATACAGCACTTCTGATAATGCTTAAGGACAACACTCATTTTGCTTTCATCTTCTGCACTCCAAGTATGTTAAATCAATGCAATCCTTGTTTATTTAACAAATAAAGTAATATGTCTGGAATAAATTATTCTCAAAGAAGAAATACTTATCCTGCTTATCTTAAAATGTTTTTACAGTAATTGGTTTCCAATTTTGGCAAAATGAACAAAATTTTAAGGTAATAAAATATTTCTGAACAGAGGCCATAAAAACTGATTGTAGATGAGTGTTGTTTGGTTTATTTGTTTGTTTGTTTTTGTTTTCCTCCAGTTGCTGTTTGAATAGCCAACAGAGAATCAGTTAACTCTGTCCTGGTTGGTTGGTGTTGAAAGTTCATCAAGAAACTGTCAGCTTTACATCTGATGGGCTGGGTGTTGCATGAAGACTGTTGTGGATAATTCATACGCACCTTCAAATCAAATAAAAAATGAGATAATTTATACACAACAAGATTTACTGTTCACCCCTACACAAATGTTTAGGCAAAGAATTCTCAGTCTTTGCCATGAGATAGTAAAAATATAGTTACGTTAAACTGTATTTGCACCAATGGTTAGCACATAGTTTCTCTTCCTACTTTCCATCCATCTTTTACTACCAGTGCTTCTACTCTTGTGGGCTTCCCAGAAAACCTAGGAAGATCTCTAACCCTCATGGAATCAGAAAAGTTAAATTGTTGTCACAAGTTACTTTCTTATAAAACTACAAGGCAAAACTAGGCTCCCTTATCCCAATGATTATGCAAATGGAGATGAGAAGGATGAACTTGTCATCTGCCAAGAACAGATGATGGTTCTGGCTTTCATGACTGCACCTTGCTTCTGACCTGCCAAATGCTTCACCAGTGACTGTTTTAAATTCAAGAATTTCTGTTATAGCTGGACTGAGCATCTTATTTGACTTTGCTAAATGAAACTTTAACACTAAAACATACCATGTGAGTGTACTTGGATGCAAGTGAGCGAGACAGCCATTTCTAGGCCCCCTATTCCCTCTATAAGCCAGCTGTTGCTGGAATGGACTTCACACAGCTGCTTCTGAATTTTTTCCTCTTGCATCTAGACCAGAAGACTAATACCAGTGGAAAGAAAAGGGAACAAAACCGAGATTATTGTTGCAACAACTCCTGCAAGCATGTATTATTAAGATGAACTAGATGGTAAACTATTTTCTTTTGTAGCAGAAGCTTTGAGGAGTTGAAACTCCACATGGTCTTCATTTCAATGAGCCCAAGGATCTCTGAGGTTTCTTTTTCTTGAAAAGTCTTTCAGATCCTTCTTAGAACTCTAAATAGTTCAGTGATAGAGACAAGTGTTTTAGATGAAAGAGGTCTTCTTTGGCATCTTCAAATTCAAACAAGAGGCAGAATGATCAGTTCTATATATGTCACAGGCATTTTAGTTATATGGGATAGTTATTTTCTAACATTTCTGTTCAAGCAGGAATAGTATCCGAAGAATAGGAAGATTGAGCATTTTGAGAAATATTGAGAAGCACTATAAGAAAAAAAAAACACAAAACAAAACAAAGAAGAACGCAGCAATTATGTCAAAGGACAAACATACGTGAGGTCCAAACAGATATAATTTCAGTTTTATAACTAAAGGAAAAGGAAAAGGAATATTGATATGACAAATGAGAGAAACGTGCTGGTATAATGTTGAATTTATAAGAAACATAAACAAAAGTTAGCCTGTGGTCACAGAAGAATGTCAAACACTAATAAATCATAAAACAGCAGCATGATAGCTCTCAGCTTTCTCTGTGCAGCTTTCCCATCGAATTTGTAAAAAGATGAGGTAAGTCAGTCTCCCGTTTAAAGGCTTTTTATCAAGGAAATGGAATATCAGCTTTTAGAAGAAAGCAAAGTAATAGATCTTCTCTCATCAGCATTGATACCCAATATGCGATTGGCCCTATAGACTCATGCAATATAAAATGTTGATTCTTGCAAGATTTTGGCAAATCTCTCCTTAGTATAGTAACCCAAGGGTGGATCAGTCTTTACCCTCAAATCACTGACCCTCACATACAGTAGACTACATCACAAGGGAGAGGAGAACATCTATTAGTGCAATTTATTTATGGCCACAGACAAAGATTTCTTAAATAAAATATGCTAGACATGAGTACTTTATTTTGTAGTTATGTTGTAAATAGAGGAATGCTAGTTTCCCTAGTGCAGTCTATTTTGCATTTTTTAAAAAATAATTTCTCTCAAGTTCCATATTAATCAACATCAATTGAATAGTTGAACTACTTGTAGGAATTTAGCAGTGATAAATTCATACTGTTTTAATTTATATTGCTTTTCTGTAAGAACAAAGAAAGGGAGGGGAGAATAAGTCCTAAGACTGGAAGAAGAAACTTGTACCTAAACAGAGTTAATAATGAGTGAGCAAATATTCTTTATCTCCACCAGTTTATAATATGTTCATCGAGTAGAGAAAAAGCATTTTTAATTTAGGCCTAATATTTATTACATCTTCCAGAAGGAAAGATCTGTTTTGAAAAACCTAGAATCAGAAGCATCAATAAATTCAAAAATGCATAAATATTTTGTGATTCAGCAAAATCTAATCAGTAATTGAATCTTAGCTCCTTGCCAATAACCGCATTTTATGTAAAGAAATGGTAACCCTGTCACTCCCTTCTGCAATCAAATCTCACATTATAAAAACACAGTTGTCTTTCTCATGCAGATGAGGACTTTGGCTAAAATTCCAGTATAACCACACTGTACAGAGGCTACAAACAATAACAAAAGGAATGTAGCAGAATGAGAATCTGCGTATGAATTTGTCTCCTGGTCATCCACAGTTGTCTGGCAGACTTCTGGCTCCTGCAGTGTTTGAAGATTCATTACAATTTTTTGTTCCTTTTACTGGTTGTTCTTTACAATCTATTTCTAGCCCACGCTATTGTATTTGCATATGTCATCTACCTAAGCTTATGAACCTTTCTCCTTTCCGCAGTTTGACAGGACTTAAGTTTCTGAAAGAATGCTGATTTATGTCAAAAAACCTTCTTTCCTTTCTTTGCTGTGCAGTCCTACCAGCTGCCTTTTGGCCATTCTCAGGACTGTATCATTTGGTATATTTTGACCTCCTGGCTCTAGGATGATATCCTGAATTGTGTCAGTATGCCTTGGAAAGATTAAATTCTCTCAGCTGCTTTTTTAGTCTCTTTTTAACATGTTTTCTCATTTTTATGTCAATTACCTGCTTATTGCTAAGCAAAAGTTCATTACAATTTTTGGTCTTTTGGAGCTTATGAGACTGCTGAATCAACATAATGGTGACCTCTTCAGCTGTAGGATTTCAAACAAGACCCTGGGTGCTACTGAAAAAACAGTCAAACATTTGCATATTCTGAAATAAGATGCAGGCCCGTTAGAGTATGAAACAGTCACTGATGATATCTAGGAGTTTGTTCTTTATATTGCAGTCACACATGGGTTCCAGTATAAGTTGGGGAATGACCTATTAGAGAGCAGTGTAGGGAAAAGGGACCTGAGGGTCCTGGTGGACAGCAGGATGACCATGAGACAGCACTGTGCCCTTGTGGCCAGGAATGCCAATGTCATCCTGGAATGTATTAGAAGGGGGATGGTTAGTAGGTTGAGAGAGGTTCTCCTTCCCCTCTACTCTGCCCTGGTGAGACCACATGGAATATTGTGTCCAGTTATGGGCCCCTCAGTTCAAGAAGGACAGAGAATTGCTGGAGAAAGTCCAGCGTAGGGCAACAAAGATGATTAAGGGAGTGGAGCATCTCCCTGCATTTCCCTTATAAGGAAAGGCTGAGGGAGCTGGGTCTCTTTAGCTTGGAGAAGAGGAGACTGAGGGGTGACCTCATTAATGTTTATAAATATATAAAGGGTGAGTGTCATGAGGATGGAGCCAGGCTCTTCTCAGTGACAACCAACAGTAGGACAATGGGTAATGGGTTCAAACTGGAACACAGGAGATTCCACTTAAATTTGAAAAGAAACTTCTTCTCAGTGAGGGTAACAGAGCACTGGAACAGGCTGCCCAGGGGTTTTTGGAGTCTCCTTCTCTGGAGACATTCAAAACCTGCCTGGACACATTCCTGTGTAACCTCATCTAGGTGATCCTGCCCCAGCAGGGGGATTGGACTAGATGATCTTTTGAGGTCACTTCCAATCACTAACATTCTGTGATGGGTTTCCATAGTGCTCTCTGGTTTCATTGCTTTTACTCTCTCTGTTTTGCAGTTGTTGTTGCCATTGTGTATGTGTACCTGATAAATATAAACTTACACTGGAGTTTTCCTAGTTAGTCTTGGAATTTAAATCAATACAAATTCACGTTAGCTACTGAAGTGGTTATTTTTTTCACTTGATTTGATTCTACGTGCTCTGTAAGAGATAGCTAATCTAACATCAGCTTGGCCCTCTCTTTCCATTTGGGTTATTTGATTTGATTTGATTTGATTTGATTTGATTTGATTTTTTCATTTTATTCTGGTGGAACAGCCTTGTCTAACAATCATGAAATTCCCACACCATGGGCTTTTCTGCATCTGCCATTTTTCTTCTCTTTCTCACTTTAAAGCATACTGATGAGCCTCTTGGTTTTAAGTGCCAGTAGTGTGGTTCAGAAACAGTCTGTTCTTTCTGTACAGACAGAAATTTAATCCAAGATGTTCTTAATGCCTGAAGAGTTGATTTAGTGTGACTTAAATGGACTGATAAATTCAAAGAATAAATAATACTAAGAAAAAAGGAAACATGCATGAATATATCCATATACAGAACACATAACCATTACTTTCATGCAGAAAAAAAAAAAGTTAATAAAAAAATTTAAATTCGGACTCTGATAGTTCAGAAAGTCAAGTTACCTGTTTTTTCTGTATTCTCTGAGAGAGAAAGCCTAGCTGCTTCTAAACTTTTTTCCGAGGGTGGCTTGCGAAATGCAATGCTCTTTTATGCAAGAGAAGATGGAACAAGGTATAAAACACAATAAAATAATCTAGTTCTGTTTAATTTCCAGTTTTCTCACAGTTTCCCACCATAATTTTGGGAGGTTTAGTATCATGCTGTGGCATAATATTTTTTATGTAATATACCTGTTGCAAACAGAAAACAAAAGTATTACCTGAGTAATCATAGTCATAGCTGTAAACACCCACCTGCCTTCATGCACATAGCAATCATACACACTGAATTTTACAGTTAATAAATTTCTTAGTGCTTCTTTCTTACATTATTTGATGAAGAATTCTTGAATCAACTTCTGAGTAATGAATATCAAAATAACACCTTGTGAATACTGTGAATGAGTAATTAAAAGAAAATAACATCTATATTTTATATTTTGAAACAATTTGTCCAATTATTTGTGATTACCCAGTGAAGAGCATGTCAGGTCAAAGACGACACTTATTGATAAAATTATTGATATCCTGTAAGATTTATCCAGCTGAAACTAAGTCACATTTATAGAAACAATCAGCGCTTCACAGGGAACTAGCAAGGAGCATCCTGACAATTCATCACAGCATGAACATAACAAACGGAACTGTTTCACCATGTGTGAAGCATTGAAGTATCCTGTCAGTTTTAATTTAAAACAAAACAAAACAAAACACCAACAAAAGAACACACATAAAAACAAACCTGTATGTGTATGTTTGTTTGTTTGTTTGTTTGTTTGTTTATTTATATATTGAAGCTGACTTGTATGATAATCAGCTCTCCAAAATGACACTATACTTTGGGTATTTCCTGATGGTTTTCACTGTGTGTAGTGGGTTGGTCCTGGTTGGAAGATATCTGCCCACCAAAGCCGATCTATCACTCCCCCTCCCCAGCTGGACAGGGAACAGAAAATATAGCAAAAAACCTGTGGGCTGAGATAAAGACAGGGAGATCACTCAAGAGTTACCACCACAAGGAAAACAGACCTGACTTGCAGAAAATTAATTTAAATTATTACAAATGAAGTCAGAGTAGGATAATGAGAAATAAAACAAAATCTTAAAAAAAACCTTCCCTCCACCCCTCCCTTCTTCCCATGCTTAACCTGACTCCCAAATTCTCTAATTCCTCCCTCCACGGGGTGCAGGGGAATGGTGAACAGGGATTGTGGTCAGTTAGACACATATTGTCTCTGCCTCTCCTTCCTCCTCAGAGAGAGGACTCCTCACGCCCTTATCCTGCTCCAGTGTGGGGTCACTCCCACAGGAGACATTTCTCCATGAACTTCTCAACGTGAGTCCTTTCCACAGGCTGCAGTTCTTCAGCATGGGTCCCTTCCACAGGACGCAGTCCTTCAGGAACAGACTGCTCCAGCATGGCTTGCTCATGGCATCATGAGTCCTGCCAAAAAGTCTACTCCCACATTGGCTCCTCAGCATGGGGTCACAGGTCCTGCCAGGAGCCTCCTCCAGCGTGGGCTCTCCCTGGGCTGCAGCTTCCTTCAGGGTACATCCACCGGTTCCTGCGTGGAGTCCTCCACAGGCTGCAGGTGGATCTCTGCTCTACCATGGACCTCCATGGGCTGCAGGGGGACAGCTGACCTCACCATGGGCTGCAGGGGAATCTCTGCTCCGGCACGTGGAGCACCTCCTGCCCTCCTTCTTCACTGACCTTGGTGTCTGCAGAGTCATTTCTCCCACGTGTTCTCACTCCGCTCTCCAGCTGCAATTGCTGTTGTGCAGGTTGTTGTTGTTGTTTTTTTCCTGCTTCTTAACTATGTTATCACAGAGGTGCTACCACCATTGCTGAGGGGCTTGGGCTTGGCCAGAGGCAGGTCTATCTTGGAGCCAGCTGGCACTGGCTCCATCAGACATGGGGGAAGCTTCTAGCATCTTCTGACAGAAACCACTCCTGTAGCATCCCCACTTCCAAAACCTTGTCACCCAAACCCAAAATACTGTGGAAAACAAACACTAGAAATTAAAAGATGCTTTGAAGTTGCTAACAGCGTTTTGTTTCACAGTTGCAGAACAAAGCGGTCTCATTCACGTTGTACATGCTCAATGACTGCTGACAGGTTGATATTCTGCTGTCATCTTGATATTCTATTGCATTTTGATGAAGTGATAGGTCTTACAGTCTTTGAAGCTTACATGCATTGAAGCCATATTATCAGTCACACTCTTAATACACTTAGAATAGATGGAAATCCCCTATTTTTACAGAAATGAGGCAGGACATTGTAAGTATCTGAGCTAGTGCTAAAAAATCAAGATTCTGAAAGGGAAACAAAGTCTCACTAAATCTGTGTGGATTGCAGGGTCTCTAAGTGGAATCACTTAGACTATTCGAAAAAAGACCCCACTAAATAGCTTCTGAAACTAAATGAACTTTATTCAAGAAAGATAAATATTGTTTAATATTACCATTGAGAATTCAGGCATAATGAAAAATGTCACATTTTAAATAACTTAAGTTCATACAAAGTGGCTATGAACTGTCAACTTAGACACAAAAGACTTTATTCTGCATGTGCAGTTTCACAATAACAGATTTGTTTACAGAATGTATTCATAACTTAATACAATAGAGATTCAAATAGAAAGAATGTGCATGGCTTAAAATATGCATCTAGAGTTTATTGAGAAATATGATGGGTGGCAGCATTTTCAATTTCTGTCTCCTCAGACATTATAGGTGCCAGTTTGTGAAAGCATGACAACAGAAAATCTGAAATATGTAGAATGTCTCTTCCCCCCATGCATGCAGGCATGCATGCATTATATTCTGACTGTCCCTCCACCTCCCATAATATTGAGCTATAAAGGAAAAGTTAAGATGTCTAAGTAAGGCAAAGAGAAATGTCTTTATCATGCTTTCTAGTTGCTGAGACAATCTTCTTGTCTTGCAGTAACTTTAAGAACTATCTACGCACTGACAGTATTGTGAGCTGAGGAAGCAAAGATCACTTGGGTTTGATACGACTTACAAAGAAAACAAAGATTTCTAAAGGAAACAGGAAGGAAAAAAAAAAAAGTGACAAAGTATCATTTTGCATACAGGAAAAACTTATGGAACACTTGTGTTAATACTGTCTTTCTTTTTGCTTCTCTGCTATGGTAGCAAAATTGTGATGAGCTTGCAACTGTGCTCAAAATAAGAGCTCCAAGCAGCTTTTTATTATTGTGTTATCTAAGCAGGGCATAGTAATACGAGCAGCTATAGACTTCTGATGGTGCTGATTGTTTTATACATTGTTAACCAGAGGTTAGGAACAGTTGTGAACTCTGGAATTAAACTGTCATGGTTCTGACTTCAATGTATCCAAAGAGAAGACCATCAACACTGCTGAGGATCTAGCTAATGGCTCAAGCCAAGAATCTGAGTAGCCTGATGGAATCTTTCCCAGAAATAGGGTCAAAAAATGGTGACTGAGAATTAAGGGTTGTTGACCAGTTGTATTTTACTGCAAGGAATAAGCTTTTTTCCTCCTTATTCAGATTTATGTCCATTATTCAATGAAGTTGCAAGCTTCGGGCATGAGTCAGAAGTTCAAGAATGGCTTTCACGTGTATGTGTAAATCAGCACCAAATAAAAGGAAAAATTAAAACATTTGTGAAAGAGTAACTAAGAGTCAAATACTAAAAGTGAAAATGGAGAAAATACATACTTTTTAATGTAAGTAAAATCAGGTAGGGGGATAAAATAACATTTTGCTGAAGTCTAACCATGAAGGTGTAAGCTGTGTTTGGAGGCTATTTGCCACAAAAAGACATATTAGGAAAGTTACATATTTTTTTGGCAAATAACAAGTAAACATAATTTATTTATTTGACATCTGTGTTGGCCAAACTACATACACCAGTTTAATAAGGAAGTAGCAATTTGGTGCAATCCCATTCCAAAATACCATAAAAAAAGTTCAAAGAAGTTGAAGTTCACTTATTTGCTCTGGAATTTCAACAAAACAAAACCTCACCTGTTATAAAACTGTCCTTATTAGACTTCATTATTGTGGTTTTGGAAAATAACCATAAATAACACAGAAGTAATACAAAATGTGATTTTAATGAAGTTGTCCTGCCCACATGCCCTGCAGTGAACACAATCGAACTACCAGATGATTTCCCCAAAGGTAAATTGCAACTGGCACAGACAAAATGAAGCCAGCTCATTACATATCGTGCTTATGCTAGTGCATAACTTAGTGCTAATCTCACCAAAACCACAACGTGACTGCTGGAATAGAAGCTCACGAAATCTCCTGGAGTGCCAACAGTACTTATACCCACTAGTTGAAAGACACCTTATATGACTAGTTTGCATGCATTAGAAGCTACAACATTTCTGTAGAGTATTAATTTGAAGATAAACCACAGAGCTTTGTACAGTGTCGGCATACTTCCCATTTCTGTTCTGTATGTATTCCAGTATTCGTTACACAGTGCCTAAAAATTAGGCAGCTAATCTAAGCTCACACCACACATGCATCAACCAAGAAAGGCTGATAAATCCAGAAAGCAATTGATACATCCTAAAATAATTAGGATGATATGTCATGTCAGTGAGTCTCAGCACTCATTATAAAATTCACTTATGCAGCAAAGTGAGACAATACCAAAGACTGAGCTCAAGCCCTAGTGAATCCATCACCTCTTTCCATCTGTGTTACCACATGCAATACCCCTCTGTTTAAGCTTGGTAGCTACACAGTTTGCAGGAACCCAAGCTCAGGCTGCCTGAGATGACAGCCTGGCAGCAATCACCCAGGAAACAGTGTCATTGCAAGGAGTTGATAGGACAAGCAGGGATGACTGAGATGCAATTAAATACACTTTCAGTTCATGCTTGGAGACAGCATGAGCCTCAGTTACTCCTCCTTGTAGGACTCATGAACAAAGCCTTGAATTCACACAAGGAAAAGTAGACTCAAATGCCAGTTCAAAGTCAAATGGAATGAATGTAACCTAAGCAACATCCAGGGTGTGATTAATCTCACCCAGCATTAGATATCTATACAGTAGGTGCTGAATAGGATGTGTGCCTAGAATGACAAGATGAGGTTAGTTCCTCTCTAGGCTCCAGGGCAATACTGACTGCATCTCTAATTACCATAATGGAAGTCTACACCTGTAGAATTTGTCCTTTATTGAGCTTTAGCTATTTTATAATTGTGGGAACTACTAATAACCGAATCTTGCAACTTTTGGACAATAACAACAAAAAAGCTCCTAGATTCCCATGATACAAGTAAAACTCTCTTTGCATGCTTAAGTCATTTACCCATAGGCTAAAAGCTCGAATACCCTATCTATTAGCTAATCTTGGTTTCTCTCAGGTCTGGCTAATGCCCAGCAGAATAATAACTAATCATAAAGTTCTGCTAGTAAACTTTAAATATATTCAGAAAAATACAAGTGTGCAACATGTCAGTGACTGCTAACTTTTGCGTGCTCAGGAGGATACATAAAACCATAATAATGTTGACCTTCTAGATATATCTACAACTGCAGAAATCGGAGTAATGTTTCAGCTGTGGTTTTATGATGTGTGTGCTGCCCCAGATTTGTTCTCTTCTAAAATCAGGTTTTATTATCATAGGAATACATCCATATTCCCAGAAATTTAGTTCTAATTTTTGGAATTATATGAATTATACATGAAGAATTATACGAAGAATGTTACAAGTGTACAAAATCAGATGAGTGAAATTTACTCCAAACTTTTCTAACTTACATCTCCCTAAATAAGATGTGTACTATTTGAACATTTGGAAAACAATTAATGTCTTTATGCTTCAATGTTTTGTGGTTGTGTAGCATTTTTTTGTTTGTTTGCTTGTTTGTTTATGATGTGGTTTTTGTGGGTGTTTCATGTTTGTTGTTGTTCGGGGATTTTTGGTTGATTTTTCTTTTTTTCCCCCAAAGTGCATACTTATATGTGTTCAGGAAAACAGCCTCCTTTTATATGATGATTTACCAAAGAAAATACTTTGCTGGCTCACAAAAAAATCAGCCTTTATTAGAAAATCACTTTTTTCTGTGTTAAAACTTCCCAAATGTTATTTCTATGAACCTAAAATAAAAAAAAAAAAAAATAGTTCATTTTAAAATATATACATTCTGAAGCACAATGCTTAGAAGAATTATCGATGGGACAACCATTTGTATTTTGTAAATTCCACATGGTGTTTTCAAATATTTAGTCAAAACAGAATTCTGAATAGCATAATTTGAAAACAAATATTAAAAGTATTTGTGGAAGTGTCTAAAGGAGACATACTGACAACTGAAAACTACTTCACTTAGCTTTAAAATACAGTATCACCAAAATGATTTTGTTCTGGTTGCTAAAAAGCATTAGTTTTGTTGGAATAACATTCTCTAGTGAAAAGTTATTTAAACAAAAAAATTCCCCAAAAGGTTGCAGAACATCTTGAAATGTTTTAGGCCAAACAATATTTAACAATATATTTGGCTTTATGGAGGAATGTGAAAATGTCAGAAATTCTTAAAGTGCTATACATTTTAAATGTTAATGCAAAAAACACATTAAAACTTGTGGCAAAGTTTCACCTTCACAGGCTTAAGCTGCATCTCAGCTACATTATTTTACTTTCTTCCAGGTGTAATATTGACAGTGTGAAATGCATACTGTGTGAAATACATACAAACATAGGGGAAGGCTGCAGCTGAGACCTGTATTGAAGCTCTGAGAAGATTTTGCATAGAATCTATTGCATTATTCTCCTATTCATTGTCTAATAAACTCTCAATCTGTTCTTTTGAAATAGATACTGTTTCAAATGCATTCACCATAAAAATGAAGTCACCTTCTATAATTGTTAGCTTAGCCTCTGCCATGTTGAAAACAAAATACTCCATCTTTTCTTGCCAGAATTACTGATTATCTAGGCACAGCCCCAAAACTGCACTTTGCTAGGACTGTTTTTTCCTGTTTTCATTTTTAAACAATGTTAATTCAGTAGCTATAATTATTGTAATTACATACAGATGAGCAGAGAAAAAAAAAATTAATAATAATAACTGCAAAAACAACAACAATATTCTTATGTTAAAAATTTCAGAGTAACATTAGGTTTGCTGTTAAGAAAATACTAAGGTAATGGAAAATCTGTAGGTCTTGACACAAAAGAACAACATATTTCAGTGTTTAGCTGATCAGCTCCAGAGAATTGCACAGAAACTGAAATATACCAATTCAGATATTAACAAATGCTCAGGACTATACGCAAAAATGTAATTTTTGGCTGTTAGCTTTGGGTCACTTTTATAGATTCACGTAAAGTCAGAATACAAAACTAAATTGTTCTATATGACTTCCTTTGAGAAGTCGTTTCCCTGCTTTCTCTTCTTTTGAGTACATCACTGTGTGTTTGACTACAGCTGATCTTCCAGGAAGGCAACAAATTGTGATCTCAGGTTTTGGAGAATCTGCCAAGTTATTTGAGATAATCTAGATGGTATCCTACCAAAGGATATGGTAGGATAAACTAGGCTTGTGATGTGGCTCTTAATCTATCCGAGACTCTTTCTTCTCACACCAGGGACCTCCCAGGGTGTTACAACCCCATTTTAATCCCAATTAGAGATTCTGATCTGTTTTTTTCTCATTTTTAATCAGAACTCTTCTCATTGAGCTTTTCATTGAGAAAGTGAGATTTCAATAAGAAAAGAGCAAGCTAATAAGTGTTAGAGAAATGAACTTGTGTGGGATGAAGAAGGATCCAATATTGTTACCTTTTAACAGTGATTGTACTGTACCAGAATATTTAAGAGGACAAAACTGAAAACGAAGTTTTAATGCCCTGAAGAAGACCAGAAACCTTGCCATGCTTGGCAAAATGTAAAGAATCTAACTTGCCTCTTCCAGTTGAAGTTTTGCCAGCTGTACAGGGTGCAATTATTTAACACATCAGCTCTATTCAATGGCTGATGTTTTCTGCAGAAATACTTTTACTTATGTATAAAAAAGTAATAACACAAGAAGTCTAGAAAACCAACTAACTGGTAAATTAACTAAAGTACATTAGAATCATAGAATGGTTTGGGTTGGAAGGGACAATGAAGGTCATCTAGTTCCACTAGACCAGGTTGCTCAAAGCCCCATCCAACCTGTCCCTGAACACTTCTGGGGGAGGACATCCACAGTTTCTCTGGGCAGCCTGTTCCAGTCCCTTGTCACCCTCATGGTGAAAAACTCCTTCCTTCTATCTAATCTAAATCTACCCTTTTTCAGTTTAAAACCATTACCCCTTGTCCTATGACTACATGGCCTTGTAAAAAGTGCCTCTCCAGCTTTCTTGTAGGCTCCACTTAGGTATTGAACAGCTGCTATAAGGTTTTCCCAGTCTTTTCCAGGCTGAACAACCCCAACTCTCTCAGACTGTCCTCGTAAGAGAGGAACTCCATCCCTCTTATCATCTTCGTGACCTTCCTCTGGACTCACTCCAACAGGTCCAATTCACTCAAAACTGAATATTAAAAGTATTGCGATTTTTAAAATGAAAATACGCAAAATTTCAGATGTTCAGAGTAACATGTAATGAAATATGCTTTTTAACTCAATAGAAATATTACTTTTATGCACTCTGTCAAGCCAACTTGCTTTTGACTAACGAATACTCTCAACAACATTACCGGAGATAGAAAGAATCAACAGAGGATATTTGGTGAATAATCACAAAGAATGAATAATGAATCTGAAAATGCAGTAAACTGCACACATTTCATCAACAGAAAAAACTGTATACATCTAGCATACTCTTTAATGTATTTTTTACCCTCTATTTACCATCACCTGTGGAGAATAGAGTAGAAATATCTATATATGGTGTGCAAAGGAGAATGTATAAGCTGTTAACTTCAATGCCATCTGTCGTAAGATCAAACTATTGGCAGCAGTCATAAATGTAGTGCCTAATAGCTAGAGCCAGGCAGAAACAGAATTCATGAGATAACAAAAATGAACAAATACTTAGAGTATTCATTAAGGGAAAAACAAAAAAACACAACCAGCCAAACAAAAAACAACAAAAACAACCACCCACCACACCTCACACACCTTAAAAAGAACTACACCGTAATATATCTCATTGAACAGATCAAGTCTCAGGCATGGTGCTGCACACTGGAAATTTATCTGATGACAACATAGAAATCAGAAAATTCAGTAATCCTCTAACTTCTGTATGAATATGAAAATTATAAACAAATCACTACTGTATTACTTGCTATGCCTCTGCTAAATCAGTGCTATTAGTCTCTTCATACACACCTGAAGGATTCTGTTGATGAATATGTTCTGCACATAAAGATAAATTAATTTTCAAATTCTATATTTTTTCTGAAAATTCTATTGAAATTACATGTTTTTCTGCAAACAGGAATAAAGCTTTCTTGTATCACAAAAAGATAGCAGTGGGAGACATTAACATCTCAAAAATGTGTGCTTCGTTTCAGAAAGACATAATATTCATGCCTAATCTCTTTTCTGAGGAAACCACCACGGTTGTGTTTCAAAAGCTCACTTTTTGTTTCACTAGAACCAGCTGCCAAATGCCAAGAATGCAGTCAGCACTCAAAAAACTTAGCACTGCAAGCCTGATGTAAATCCAGAGAAGGTGACGGGATTTTTTGCTACTGACTCTAAGGGACTGAAACAACAATGAGTTACAGATTTGGTGGATTCATTAAAAACCTTGGTGCTGTTCTGATAGGGGGATACTACAACAGTTCCCGTCAGGTAACCAGGCTGTCATTGCTGATGATTTAGAGTCCCACAATGCCTATCACCACTCTACCTTCCCAAGTTGGGTAACTGCATGTTCGGCTACTCTCTGACCTGTTTCTGAAATGTGCTGGGACTCTCTATCAAGTTGGAAGTTCAGCTAGCCTATACCCTGACAGCAGCAACCAGCAGCACCTGAGGAAAAGGCTGAAAGAGTCTGTCTTTCCCCTCCTTTTTCTAGCCTCTCCATTTTGTCCTCCATCAGAAGTGAGGGGCAGAAGGATGGAGGCTGTCAACATACCACAATTTAATAAAAACCCCTTGGTCATACCAGATTCAAGATCTGCAAATTGTTCACATGGTCTCAGAAAAATGAAATAACGGGATAGATTCACAGGAAACTGCATTTTCCACTGAATAAAAACCTTGGTGGCTTTTAGCGATATTTTCCATTGTAGACTGAAACCATTAAATAAGCATATGCACACCTGAAAAATAAGTGATTCTGAGACATCCAGCTGTGAGGTGCATTAGGGATTTTTACAGTTACTCATTTTCTAGTTGACAGTTTAAAATGATCTGGTTATTACATTTTTTCTCAAAATAAGGATCAAGTTATTTGAGGATTTAGAAAATGTTGTGGTGATGGAGAGACCACCTTGTTGGTCTGTCCCTATGGAATTGTGCTTTCTGCACTAAAGCTTTCATCTGTTTTCATATACACCAGACATTTCTGGTCAGAATCTTCACTCAATAACTACTGAAACTCCACAGGAAGTTCATGAGCCTCTGTGGAAGCACATGGGAAGAGCTAAGCTGAGGTAGGGAGACTGGAACAGTTGGAGGGAAAAAATTAGAGCAGAGAGAGATCGGACAAGAGGGTAGGAGAGTGCCAAGAGGTCTCTGCTTGAGAAGAATATACCTGGAATCAGGAGTCAGAAATTGAAAAGTGTAAAGATGAATGTGCTACATAGAGAGGGAACTCAAGTTTCAAAACAACAAATGTTTTTCTATTTGATCACTAATTATGATTACAAGCTCAAATGAACAATCCTAAACCGAGCATAACTAATTTTTAATGTCACACTAATGGATCATCTCATTTCACTTTCTCACTCAATTTTGGAATATGAATACGTATAGGAGATAGTGATTTTCTTTTAGTCTTGTAACAGAAAGGAAGGTTAAAAACAGGGACTAAAATAATACTCCTCATATTTTCCTACATAAAGACAAAAATATATTTTAAAAAGTAGCAAATACTGTCCAATGTCTGCAAGTTTTCTGCAGCACAGTTTTATTCTGCTATTGGCTAGCTGTTTGACTATAACCACTGACAGAATGCTGAAAAGTGGTATAAGACTTCTGTTAAATAACACTGAAGACAAAGTCTTACGAAGATACATTTGCTAGTTATCTCAAGAGCAAGTTCTTTAGATTAATGTAATGATTGAGATTCTCCTTAGCCCTCCTTAGTAATAAAAAGAGGGCTAAGAAGATCCTGCATCCTTTAGTGGACGTGGGGGGAAACATAGTGACAGAGGATGGGGAAAAGGCTGAGGTAATAAATGCCTTCTTTACCTCAGTTTTTAATAGTAAGACCAGTTGTGCTCCAGGTACATACCCCTCTGAGCCAGAAGACAGGGATGAGGAGCAGAATGAAGACCCAATAATCCAAAGGAAAATGGCTGGTGACCTACTGAACCACTTAGACACACTCAAGTCTTTGGGGCCAGATGGGATCCACCCAAGGGTGCTGAAGAAACTGGCAGAGGTGCTCACCAAGCCACTTTCCATTATTTCTCAGCAGTCCTGGCTAACTGGGGGGGTGCCAGTTAGCTGAAGGTTGGCAAACATGATGCCCATCTACAAGAAGAGCCAGAAGGAGAATCCAGGGAATTACAGGCCTGGCAGTCTGACCTTGATGCTGTGAAAGTTCATGGAGCAGATCATCCTGAGTGCCATCACACAGCATGTACGGGACTAACAAGAGATCAGGCTCAACAGAATCCTGACCTGTATCAGAAATAGTGTGTCCAGCAGTAGGAATGAAGAGATTACCACTCTGTACCCAGCACTGGTGAGGTAACACCTTGAAACCTGTGTTCAGTTTTGGATCCCTCACTACCAGAAAGACATCGAGGTGTTGGAGAGAGTTCAGAGATGGGCAACGAAGCTTATGAAGGGTCTTGAGCACAAGGAACATCTGAGACATCTGGGGTTGTTTAGCCTGGAGAAAAGGAGGCTGAGGGGAGACCTTATCGCTGTCTATAACTACCTGAAAGGAGGTTGTTGGAGGGTGTTGGTCTCTTCTGCCAAGTAGCAAGTGATATGACAAGAGGAAATGGCCTCAAGTGGCACCAGGGGAGGTTTAGATTGGATATTAGGAAAAATTTCCTCCCTGAAAGGGTTGTCAGGCATTGGAACAGGCTGCCCAGGGAAGTGGTTGAGCCAACATCCCTGAAGGTGTTTAAAAAATGTGTAAATGTGATGCTTAAGTCCATGGTTTGGTGGTGGACCAGGTAGTGCTAGGTTAACAGTTGGTTAACAGCTGGACTTTGTGACCTTAAAAGTCTTTTACAACCTAGAAGATTCTATGATTCTATATAAATAAAATATTTTTTTTAATGAAATTATGTATCCTATGTTTGCACTGCATCCATAATAACATCCACAACTAGCTTTCCTTCCTCCCACCCTTCCTTCTGCATATCTGTCTACCTCTCTCTCTGTGTCTACCTATTTATCCTCTTATACGCAAGAAATCAGGCTGCACAATTCAGTTTCTCATTTTGTTTTATAGATCATGAAAGGGTTTTGTTACCTCCATGTAATACGAGGGGAGCTCAAGTAAATGAAAGAAGGTAACAGCAAACAGGTTTGAAAAATAAACCGAAAGTACAATGGAGTTTCTTTGGGTTTCCTAATATGTGAGTTACTGGTAAAGGCAAACCCAAGAAAAGAAGATGGACTGGATCTGAGAGTGTTCTGTGGAGAAGGACAGAAATATATACTTCAAATTCATTTAGCCACACTTCAGCATAGTTTTCTTAAATGTAAACTGATGAAGCTGACAGAAGGAGGTTTTGGGAACCCTCACTTTCCTAGGCAAAAGATCCTTACAGCTGACTGACAGCTGTTATCATGTGCTCTTGACAAAGGGTTAATAAAGTTATGTGGTCCCACATTCTACTATGTGGGATCTTTCTTTGTGTTTGCAAGGTCATTCTTGATGTACAAGTTTCCCTCCATCTTATTCCAACATGTTTGATTTAGTAACTTGTTGCCTCTGCTTGTCTATAATATCTTGGATAAGATTTCATATACTAAAGAAGAGCATATGGAAGAGTGTGTCAGAGATGAAGTAATTTCAATGGGTAAATTAACTGTTGCTGCTTGCTGCTCTCTCAGCACATTTGGAGATGCTTATGTCAAGAAGATCAAAGATCATGGGAGAAAATGTGTCTAACATCTTGTGAAAGAAAATAAAATAAAAAAATTCAAGGCAACTTTACCACCCAAATACACATCCATACAAAGACAGAAGGAAACACTGAGGCATTCGTAAAAGCATCATTTCTGTCCTACAATCCAAACATCTGGAACAACTGCCTTTGCCAATTCTCAATGCTGCCATAGCCTCTTTGTTAAAAACTGTACTCAAGATTATCATTCTTGTCTTGCAATACTTGAAATCATTAGGCACTTTAGATTTTAGAACTTCATAAACTGTGACTATAACATTAAGACAAGCATTTATAATCTGTTTGATTAATAGATTTTTTTCTTATTATTGATCATGTTTGATAAGTTTTCTTATTGTGATATACCTATTTTATGTTTAATCATCACTATTCTGAATTCTGCTGGAATTGAAGAAGTTTGACCTTTGTTAAGATCTGGTACTAAACGATTGATTTGGCTAGGAATACTGGAGCCTAAGCCAGGACTTCAGGCACTTCAATTCAAGTTTTTCTTCTGATCAAAGTACAAATGGATCCAAGCATTTTAGCACCCATACTCAACACTTGCCAGAATCCAGAAAATGAGTTGCTACAGTGTGATAATTCTTGAAGCCCTAATCTCTACCTATGTTTTGTTTAGGGATATTCTTCTGGGAGATGGAAAATTGAGGTTGGAATGGATGAAGGAAAAACAGAAAACGAAGGTGAATAATGGAGCTTCTTGCAAACTTATTTAGTACACCCATTTTCTACTACAAGTTGTATTTAAAAAGGATGTCAGCCCTATTTAATAATTCAAGCATAACAGCTGGAATCATCCACTCTCACGTGGTTCCAACCTGTACCACATCAGAAGAGGTGCCTGAAGTAACAGAAGTTTAGGAATATTCAGGGTTCAACAACCACTCTCAACTAGCCCCCAGCAGGAACGGAGCTCTTCAGATTGCTTTAATCACATCTCGAGTGATGTTCATAGAATCTAAACACTTAAGTAATTTTCAGATACAATGCCAGGACCAAGCAGTTAAAATGTTAGTCATGAAACTGCATGACTCTTAGGATCTACTTATGTTTTCCGTTGGAGTTAGCCCTTCTCTGCTGCAAAAGAGGAAAATTAGGTTTCCCTCATTAGATTTAAACTTGGTAACATGTCAACTGTCCTGAAAAGCATGGTTGGAAGTAATGGCATCTGCAAGGATGTTATGTTGTACACAAGGTGGCTGAGATACATCTTGTCCACCAATTATGAACATCATTAATTCACCAATGGAAAATCCCTTTAACAATATTAGTCACTTATGAAGAAGTACATCTTTCAAGTTCTGTCTAATGTGAAAAGTCTTATTTAGAAGAAGGTGAAAAGCTGGTTTTATAATTGATTTTATATAGCTCTCGTCTATGGCACAAAGCTATAGGCAAATGCATAACAGTAATTATGAGACACACACATAAAATTTGCAATAACAAATAGATCAAAATCACTTGAATGCTTGTGTCAAAAGTAGTTTATATCTCATTTGAATCTTGTAAGTTACTTTAATAAAAGACCATGCATGAATGAACTTCAAATTAAAGAAGTTAACAAGCAGCAGCTAAGGTCAAAAAAAAAAAAAAAAAAAAGTAAATCTAAGACATTTTAGGACATGATTGAACTGGAAAGCTCTGATGAGATAACTATATCATAGGTCTGTCACTTGCTGGATATAAACCCAAAGTAGATTATATATTGCAATTACAGATCCTGATGAAGACTTGATTCCTTCAATGTAAATACATGACTTCATTTTTACTGTAAATCAAAGCCTTTTTATTCTCCTTTCTATTTATTCCTTCAGAGTTCAGGAGCATCAAATCATCTATCTGAGCAGTTTCCAACATGAATCCCAGAGCTGAGGAATGATTTATACCAGAACCTCATGTATCAGCAGTGCTGTACTTTTTCTCCAGAATTTTGTCATATCCTGTTTTGCATATCTTAAGTATAAATGTATTTTCCACAGGGGCAGGATATGGTTTGTTTTGATCACCATCTGAAAAACACTCACGAGCCAAATGAAGAAAAACAGACTCAAACTTCTTTCTCCATAGAGTTTGATAAATTATTCTAGTATTCAGAAATCATATGGAATAGGTAGGGATAGTTCTGAACTTGAGCACTACCACCTCTCTCTGTTTGGAAAAAAATGGGTCTAAGCAACCCTATTTCTGCTTAAAAGCATGACTTGAAAATGCCTGTTTGCATGTGATAGCTAGACGGAGATTTTCTTCTTACTGCTTTGGAAGGAATTGTTCATAACATGTCTGTGCCGCACGAAAAAAGTTTTTCACTGACTATTATTTTCTGGCCCTCACCCATATGATGGCCTGTCTCCCTGATAAAATTTTAAATTTAGTTTTCTTACCTCAGTAGTTCAGACACGTGTCAAATTGCACATTTGCCTACACATCTCCTTTTTTCTGCATCCCTGGGCACCTGGTGCTGGGCTCTCAGGGAGCAGGGTTTTTTTCTGCAGAATTAGACATCTGTACCAAGGACCCAGTGAAATACAGAGGGATAGTGAACACCAGGATCACCTCCTGACACACAGCCACCAGTACATGGTCAGAATCTGGGCTTGGGAGTCAGGACTGCTGCGAGTCTGTGGAGCACAGCACCTCACCCTGCAAGCAGGGCTCAGGACTGTCAGGTCTCTGCTTACTGTTGCATGTTCTTCCTAAACCAAGATGAAGTGGGACAGTCTGAGTAATACCACTGCTCTGGATCTGAGCTAGGTCCCCCAGAACTAAGCTCAGCTCTTTCTGTACTGTATCCACACTGCAATGAACTCTGCTTTTTTGTGTAGGCTGGCAGACACTCAGCAAAGCTCAGTGGATTTGTTTCAGTGTTGTATTGCCGTGACTATACCACTTTTGGGACTCAGTGGCAACGTAGTCACATGAAAAAGTCATTATGTCTGACATGATCAGTCTTGATAGACTTTGGCTAGGCAACATGTACATAAGGCATAGATTATCTGGGACTAAAATACGTTGCCCACAGACAGTGGACAGTGGATGTATTCAGGCTCTATGATCTTTTATTCAATTCAGGTGGGTGTCTAAAACCCAATTAGATTTCAAAACACTTCTGTGAATCAGTGCACAAGTACTTTTACTCTTTCCTTCTATTCTGGCCACTTACCTGTCCAGGATTGGCAACGTCCAAGATGCAGAATGGGAAAGACTGAGGTGCATTTCAGACTCAGAAGATCAAGATTCAGTTCTGAACTCTCCCATGGTGTAAGGGTATATAAAGATCTCAAATCCCCTTTCTGTTCATAATCTGTACAAAAATTAAGGCAAAAAAGTTGTACAATTTTTTTTTTTTTTTAACTTCTTATTGATATGCAGCCTTTAGAGATTCTTGGAAAGGGAGAAAAACTGAATTTTGACTCACTTGTGAAGTGGTGATGGTTTTTCTCATCTTTGCCAACTGTCCACAACCAAACTGCTACTGGCACAATAACTTGTTGTGGAAATTTCTTCTGCATACTTTCATAACACATTATGCAAGTTGCATGATAATTCTCAGTGTCCTACTTGAAGTCTGAGGTCCTCCTTTTAGACAGTTCAGCTGCCAGGATTAAATGAGCTCTCTCAGTCTTGGCCTGGAACTAAAGTTTTCTCCCTCCTAAGTACAGGAGGCTTATAGCATTCACTCCTGGATTATGCAGTATAGTTCCACCAAATTTAACTTTTTCTTTCAATAAAAAACAGCAACTCTGTGGTATTGTTTTTCAGCACCTAGTGGGAGATGAGGGAATAATGAGGGAAAATGAGGGAAGAATGAAGGAAGAATGAATTTTTTTTTCATTACTCCACGTCTTCAGCAAAGTATGGTAACACTTATTTTTAAATGGTTCACATGCAGTATTATTTGATCACATAAGGTTCTGAGGAATTGAGACATGAGTCAACAGACAGTAATCAAGTTAACATTGAAACACAGTGCCTGCAAATCACCAGACAGTGTGGTTGCTTTGACACAGATTTATGCCATAACATAGCATGGACCAGGCCACAGCTCAGCTGACTATGCAGATTTCAGGCTGAAGTGTTTGGGGAAAAAGAAAAAAAACACTCTAAGAAATTAAATACCTAGATTATTTAATAACTGGACATAAAGACTGGAGAAGTCAATGGCAAAATTATTGCACTGTATCTCAGTTACCTATGAATGAAAAGGTAAATAAAGTTAGGCCAAATCTGAATATCTGTGAATAACAACCATGGCTTTTTGTTTTGTTTTACTCACCAAAAAAAACCAATTTAATCAAAACTAAACATTTTAACTCCTTATTTTTCTGTAAATATTCAATATTTTCTACATTAAACTATAATTCTACCTGCAATATTCATTACTCCCAAAAGATGTTGTTGTTCTTAGTTTCATTGATGGAGAGTTCATATTTAGTGATCACAAACAGTGCTTTTTGACCTTGAACTCTATTGCTTTACGAATCCTCAGCAGTTACTATATGTTTTTGCTGTTTAACTACTGAACATTTCACAGGATAAAAATTTTGCCATAGAATCTAATCCAAAATGTCTTGTCATTAATTGAAAAGCTTTCCTTGAAAGTATTTTCCCCTTTTTTGACAATTTTTTGTAACACAGTGAAGGTGAAAGGATAAAAATAGAACACATATTCAAATTACTGTTTTAATTCTATATTATCTTTTACTATGTTGCAATTTATAACTTTATCCTAGAATTGTTTAAGTATGGTTTCAATATTCTCAGAGTAACAATTCATCATGACACAGAAAGATATCTCCAAGTAATTTACAATTCTAGAATACTGTTATCTAAATAATTTTGCAGAACTGTGAATATAGCATTACTTGACTTGTGTCAAAAATAAACCAAGTTTCAGTATTCCTCCTGAAGTGGAAGAGGTAATTTCACCACGTATAAAAGCTGGAATGATATTTTAAAAGCAAGTAGAAAGTAACAGGGAAAAAAAATGAAACACAGGCAAGGCTTTTGGTTATATTTTTCAGTAATGCTAATTGAGACAAACTCTTGAGCAATGCCATGTGATATCTGTGATCCCTTATTACCGTGGAAAATGGAATACCCATGTGGCTCATTAGAACTTTTTTGTTTAGCAGTGAGCTGCTAGAAAAGCATTAACTTCACATGGATAGTAAATAAAAAAATAATCCAGAGACACAGATAGATTCAGTGCCTTCTGACAACAGTTGACAACTTGTTTTTGCTCACTGCAATTAAAAGTTTGTGTTTTTTTTTTTTCTTTTTCATTTGAAAAACATGTATCAAAGCATCTTTTTTTTTTTTTTTTCCCCTGTGTCCCTACTTACAGATTCTTCTCTTTTTTTTCTTAACATGTACATGTATCTTGCTACATAGTAACACTTCATGTCTGGGACTGCCTTTTGCTTGATGTATATGTATCACCAGCCTCACAGAATGAACAAAACCGGAGAACTCAGTGTGTGCTGATCAGACCTCATCTGCAGGTAAGCTCGTTTATAACAAGATTTGCTACAAGCTCAGCTCAAGCAATGGTAAATAAATAAATAAATAAATAGCTAAATAAATAATCAGCATGAACAATCTTCAGGCTGAAGTTGATGAACACCATATGACTGTACCATTATTGATTCAGTCTGGTACATGGGCCAGCCTGGATCTGGTGAAATCCAAAGACATATATCAGTCACAGATCTCAAAACATCAGGCATTGATAGACATAAAATCTTTAATACATTTTTAAAATAAAAGTGACTGTTGACCTGTAGAATTATTGAGGAGCCTGGTCGTTTCTAAGTCTGCAAACACAGATGAGATTGGTGAAAAACAAATAGCTCATGAGGTCTGAGCATCCATGAGTTTCTGTACCTGTGAAAGATGCCTGACCTGGGAACCTGGCAGATATGTCATCTTTTTAGACACCTGCAAAGCAAATGGCAGCTCCTGACTGAGAGAGTGAATTTACTTTCCGGAAGGACTCTGGACACCAAGATTGTCTTAAAATCTGAACGATGCAGCTGTTATCAAAACCTGAAAGGAGAAAACTGCTGATCACTTGTGACAAATATACTTCAGCAAGTGCAATGGTTCCATTTCCATGTAGCTTTCATTGATCTGATAAAAATCAAGCGTGTAACCTTATCCTGCAGAGCTCTGGGGGACCTTTCCCATATGATTTCCGATACTTCTGAGATAGCTGTGGGCTCTGATGGCAGAATAAAGTTTGGGATAACCCTATTTCAATTATTTGTAAGGCAGATGTGCATATTCCATTTCCAATATATTATGCAGAAAATAATCTGGTAGCCCTGTAGCTGATATTAGCAGTCACTTTCAATCTGCAGATGAGTTGATTAGTTGATTATTCAGACTCTTATTTCATTGGGTTTAAGACTGCCAAAAAGAGAAAAAAAAAAAAAAAAAAAACACCACAACAAATTCCTTTATACAAACACAGGTTGATGATGAGCCACACTTCACAGGACTGATTTGCTTTGGGCTACATTTTTGTTTGAGGAAAAGCAATGTCATGCAGAAACAGCATCTGGAAGGAAGAGATGAGTGGCAATGACGTCTAGGTCAGGTTTGAGAAACTGCGGATGGAGAAGTCATCTCTCATTTCTACAAAGACAAGTGAGCAAAATGTGTGTGGTCTCTACATGATCTCTCATTCGCTTCTCACATTAAAGCTTTTACCCTGGTATTGTAGACTGGGACATTATTTCACAAATATTTGTCCATGGGATAGTAACTACTCCTCAGCAGAGTGCAAGCCATTGCTATGGCCAGTCTGTGGCTGAATGACCCGACAGGCTTCAATAACAAAGGTTATTAGTGGTCCAGAAGGATGAATACAGAATCCCCAAACAGCTCCCTTGTGGCATAACTAAAGTATATATACCTATCCCAGGCTTTATTCAACTATCCTGATGGACCACTATCTTCTCTGATCATAAGGATCACAAACACTAAATTTTGAGGATAAATACTACTGAAGAAAATCAGTCCTACTTTAGACATGCAATTAGTATTATTGCCACAATCTTAAACACTGATAATTTAATGAAGTACTTGAATTTGATTCAAGTAACACTAATCACATTTAACAAGACCAGATGTTTTCAGAGATAAATTACAGCAAACAGATTTTTACTTGTTATGCAATCTTTTCCATGGAAGTCCCATAAAGTTTCAGTTGTTTTATTCCAGTTTCCAAGGAAACAAGGTCACTTCCTTTCAGTTGGCTTTGTAGATTTTTTTTCTCTGATCAGCTTTTCCCCTATTCAACCAAAATAAAGGTGGAAAACATGTATGATTTTAAAGTTAATTATGTTTTCTGCCAAAAGAGTTATTGTGTTTAAGTGTAATAACCCTTTGTAGAGCCACAACTCTTCAAGAAGTACTTGCATGAGCCTTCAATTCCTGTAGTTTCAACATAGCTTTTTTTTTTTTTTAAGTTCTAGGACGCATTTACTGACCAGGTTACACATTCTTTCAAGGCCTTTTCTATCACAGTACTATAATCACAAAGCTGCTAAAGCAAGTAAAGTCACTCAAATAGACTAATATTTTCTATACTGATTCTCCCATATGCTTACGCAGGGATTTATATTAGAGAGTTGTGAAACTCTTAAGCAAAGTGAATATTCACATTGTCACAGGACATTTTAGGGCATAATTAATTTACATCCTATGTTCATTCTTTATTCACGTCTCCTGCTAAATTTCATACAATTTAACATCTTCTTTAACATCTTTTCTCTAACCCTGTCTAGCAGAGTACACCATAACTCTTATTAAACAGTACTTTAAAAATACACATAAAGCTGAATTGCCTTTCAGTTTCTGATAGTAGAGTGTCTTTCATGTGTCTCTGTTGTTAAACATCCAAATAAATAACATAAAATATTTCAGACAGAGTAGCATTAATAGTTCTGCTGATCACGCTGTAGTGGCTCAACACTTCAGTATTAAAAGTTGAGTTCCAGACCATATATGTACATAAATTCTACATGTATGAACTACAACTGCTTCAAAGTCCTAGATGTTTTCATGTATGATTTAAAAATTATTATTACCTTGATCTCTGTGAAGATGCTGTGTGAACTACATTGACTTCCTCCACTGAACAATGGAAAGGTATCTGAGGAGTTTTCTCTGCTTCAGCCTGCCTACACCTCCTCATGTAGACATGCCAAGTAACAGCCTTCCAACTGTTTCCAAGTGAATTGGTTTTTTATTAGCTTAGTAGAATAACCCACTGATTTTCATGTATTTATTTTGATTCATTTGATATTTTAGAAAGGAAATCACCATTGGGACTGGACAAATATTTCCAGCTTTTAAAAATAAGTAGCCTAACTTCACCTACACAGAGGCAAAACTTTCACATATGATGAAAACTGAGGTATATCGATATTAAGCAGAAAGGTAGCTTACAGAATGAAATGCAATAATTTCCATAGCATCATCAACGGTCTTGGTGTACTCAGAACCTGCTAACTTAGTTGACATTTTAAAATTATTTTACACCATGTAATACCGAAATTATCCTTAACTCAGACAAACATAAAGTGCTGACTCAGTAGTTCTACTCTTTAGTTTAAGTTCCAACTAGATTGAGGTGTCTGTCAGCTGAACATGAAAGGATGTACCAAAATAAAGAGTATGGTTTATTTATGTAAATGGCCAGTATGTCATTTGACATCCTAAATGAAGGCAAGTTGAAGGAAGGCTTCCAGTCAGAACAATTTTTTACAATGGGAGCAGCCTTCTTGATCTCACCTCTTGGACTGACGGATGCTCTATATCCAACAGCCTTAGTTTATCTAACTCCTGCCTGTGGAAGTGTTGTCACGGAGGCACCCCGAGGCTAGTTTAAGGGACAACAGGGTCCAAAACAACTTTTATTAAACCGGTGAGAAACAGGGTTTTAGCACTCCAAAAGTGACTTAAATATAGGTTCGGGTATCAGTTGAGGAAAATTATTAAGGGGCAGCAACTAGTACAACAGGCGGTCCACAGAGTGCATGCATGTGACTTCACCCAAAACAATGCCGGAACCACCCCCGAGTCCCAGAGGAGTACACACTTTCCTGAACACGGTGCGGGATTATTCTTAAAGAGATACAGGTGAAGCGTACGCTTGTGATTCTGTGAGGGTAAATTTATAATACACTCGCAATTCTGCGAGGGTTAATTTACTTACACGTGCGAATGTGCACGGAATACTACACGTGCTTATGTGGAAGCATGGGAGGAAAATACACTCGCGATTGTGCGAGGATAAATTTATAATACACTCGCGATTGTGCGAGGAAATAAAGTTACACTCACGATTGTGTGAGGAAATAATTTAAAGTACGCGTGCAAATGTGCACGGAATATAAATACACTCGCGATTGTGTGAGGAAATAAAGTTATACGTGCTTGTATTAAGCACGGGAAGTTACACGTGCATATGTGCACGGAAAGGATAAATATACTCGCAATCTTGCGAAAAGTTTTACTCACACACGTGGCGGCAAGGCAAGCAGAGTCTCCATCCCCGGGAGGGGGGGCTCTCAGCAGCAGCATCTTCAGCTCGTGCTCCGAGAGACCGGCGACAATGGGCCCAGTCTCGACGAGAGAGTCCCATTTTCATACTGGCTGATCAGACCTGACTGTAGGCAATCTAGAAGCTTCTCTGCACCCCCACACCGTGTGTGGGGTGCCCCTGAAGCCTCCAAACATCCCCCACACTGGTCACAGGTGCCCAGCGGCTCACTGGTGCTTTGGCAATCCCTTCTCCTGATGGCCCTGGCCAGGGTGCTCTGGGCCAAACAAAAGAAGCTGTTAGCCTCAATAGCAGAGAGAGGGAGATGTGCCTACTCCTTCCATGATGAAGGAGGGAAGGGGTAAAAGGGGGGTTTGCATTCTGCCACAAGTGTTAAGAGTCATGTGTAACCTATAACTTCCTTCATAACTAAAATTTGTGTAATTCCAAATAGCAGTTGGCATATGCTCTTGGGGGTCTTCCCAGTTGTATTGATCTCCCAAAGCACTTGTAAGTTGCTCTCTCTGGTCTCCAGACACCAGCACAACCACAGTGAATTTGATCAAAGCTCTGTCTTGTAGTGTACGACATTTCCAAATATGATACATGTTAAATGCTTCACAAAGAGCGAACACGCATGTTGTGATATTTATTGTGCGATTCTTATACTCCTGGCTTGCAGTTACCTTTTCCTTTTGGCTGTAGGCATGACTAGACATCTCTGGCCATCATTTACTGCTTCCTCTGGACACTGTAGCACCATATTTATGAATTATTTTCCACTTCTGCTTTTCCTAAATTTAAATGTTGACAAACAGTTGCATTTCTCATCCCTTTCTGCACTGGTTTTCAAATTCTGTCATTATTTGACCACTTTTAACAAGAATGATTTTTCCTTATTCACCTTTTCTGTTTTATATATGCTTTCATTGGACTCCACGGTGCCTTGTCCCCCACTTGCCTATGTTCTAGGTCGTAAGGTTGTTTAACCTCTTTTTTTTTATGCAGATGTCTATTTTACTGATTGCAGAGGGAGCTCAGGCATCTAGCTTAAAAGACAAAGTTCACTTTTTCGGCTGCTGAAGAAAGATCGGATTAATGCTTTGTTGTGTGCTGCACTGTCACACTCACCTCTTTACTCCGTGTTTTCCTGCTTCTGCTTCTCTTGTTCTGGCTCATGAATTTTTCTAAAGATGTTACATTTCTCACTGTTATTACAGTGTTTTGCAAATTCTGGACATCATTATCCTGCATGTTCCCATCTCTTCAGTACTTTGACTTTGTGACTTCTTGCTGTTTGAGTATTTCTACTTTATAGAACATGTTTTCCAGCTGCCTGTCCCACTGCTCAATCTGCCTGGTGTATGCACATCTTGCTTTCCTTCTTGTACTTTTAGCCTCTCTTAAATGATTTTTGCAGATTGATGCAGACTGACACAAGCTTTGCATGTACTTAAATCTGCATTTTCCAGAAGTCCTATGTGTAGCTTTGGATCTTCAATTCCAATCACTGTCTCATCTGTGATAATTAAATCTGTCAAAGTGCCACAGTTAACATGGTTCTCATTAATTTAGGGTCAGGCAGGAATTCCTCAAAGAACTCTCCATGCTTCTGCAATTCCAAATGAAGTCTGACCTTCCAGAGATTTCGTTTTCTCCTGGGCACACTATATACATTTGGCCACCTCACTTTTAGATTTCAAGCTATCATTCTAGTTTGTTATTTTGTTTTTAATGAATATCAATAACTTCAAGTCCATCAAAATATAAGGACATGTAATAGACAATTGTTTGTTTCTAGTCCTCTCTAAGATTTCTTTGGAAATCTAGATGATGGAAAAGAGTGGCTTGCAAAATGTACAGACTATTCAAAGACAGAGTTGTGGGAGATTTGAGGGATTTTCTTGAGGCTGTTGTGTGGATTTCTATTAGATGGAGATTTATTTATGAACTAGAAACTCAAAGAAATTTCAAGGTCAGCTCGAAAGCTGAAAACAGGGCCTCAACATGACTTCAATCAATAGACCTATTAGCAGTGAGACTTGAGCGCGTGGACAGCTTGTGAACATGGACAATATCCAATCAGCTAATGCATGCTTGGAGCGCGGACGCGTGATCAGGAAATAACTACCTGTATAAGGAGGCTTGTTTCTGTAAAAAATGGCTTCGCTTGAATTCATATTGAATTGTGTGGAGTCCATGAATTTTCCTCTCGCACTGAGTAGGATGACAAAATAACCAGAAGAAAGGATTAGGAATTGTTTTTGACAGACTGGAGAGGTAATCTGAAAATATGGGTCACAATAAGAACAAACATGAGACCTTACACTCATAAAGGAATAATCAACAGCAGAAACACAGCCATAAAACAAGCTGTTAGCAGTTCTCCACGAAAGAATCTTCACATACACGTGGAGTTAACATGAGTCAACTGTATCATGCTCTTGTAGGAGAGGCACAGAACATACCAAGATATACGAACAAAAATTATAAATGTTAAGTAATTTTTCAGTCAATTCAGCATTGCTATAACCTTGGCTAGAATAATGTGTCCATTTTGAGATACAACACTTGAGGAAGACAGAAGAGACTTATCCAAGAGTTAGAAAATCTGAATTAGAGCAAAAAGTTTGAAAATTGGCTTGGTTTGACTAGAGAACAGAAAACTGAGGGAGGAAATCATGATAGTCCCCAAGAAAGTAAAAACCGTTTCACATTACTATGTAAAGCAGCAAGGAAAAGGATCTGTGTTTTGGGTTAATGGAGAAAAGCAAGATGGCATGAATTTCAGTTACAAAGAGATTCAGATCAGCTGTTGGGAAGAAATTCCTAGAAATAAGGAGAGATAAAAAGAATAAAATGTGTGAGGAGGTAATATATTTTCAACTGCTTGATGTCTTTACAAGCAGATTAGATAAGCTTATGTACAAGATTCCTCTGAGGCAAAAGAGGTAAAAATTAGAATTACCGTACAACCTCTGCAATTCTTTTCCAGCCCTATTTTTCTATAATGCCAGCATAATATTCAAGATCAAATGGTCACTTTTGGTGGTTATCTTCATGTAATTAAATGTTCATGCGCATGTTTTAGTTCTTGCCAGGGTCTTCTGCCGAGGCTCTGCAGCGATGTTGGAGAACTTCAGTTCTCTATGCCCCTTCTTGCCTGCTTGAGAACCATTATCCCTCTGCCCATCCAGATCTGACCCACCTTTCTTCTAGATACATTAATCTTAAGGGTTTACCCATTCCTACTAGCCTGACACTGGCTTTTAGGTAGCTTGTCACCGCTCTGAACTGACAACTCAGATTTAAATCTTGAGGATTCATAAAGGGTAAGATTCACAGTACCAGCTCCAGAAAACACAAGTGGACAGGGAACTACCTACACCTCTCAAGAAACACTGTACAGAAAATAGGACAAAAATTACATTTCTCTGGCGTTTGAACCTGTGACTCAGGGACTGGGAGAGACTACTGTCCCTAACCAGGATTTAGAAACCTGAAGTGTAGACATGTATAAAACATTATTTGAAAGAGCTAATGATCTTTTGCCTAAGATATTGATGCTAAAGCAATAGAAAGTGATGTCATCTGCCCTTAATAACATCCCCTTGGTAAGGGCAGTTATTTAGAAAGTGGTGAGCCAGGATTCAATCCCCTTCCCAGTTAAAGAGGTGGCCAGTTCATGTTTTACTTCTAGGAAAGAGGACTTAACCACTGGGATCTAAGTCTCGAGCTCAGAAAAATGAAAAAAAAAAAAAAAATTTGTATTATTTCAATGTCTATTCAATGTAAAATTGTGCGGATGATTCTGGGAACAAAGACAAAATACAGACATGAGTTGGAAGCAGAAAAGAAGCTAATAGAAATAGTGCTGGAGTCAAGAACCAGGTCTCAAGGGTTCCTTTTAATGCTGTGTGCTTGACCTACCAAGCACTGCAGAGGGCGGGGGTGTCTCTGCCAGCCACCCTGGTCCCAGTATGGAGAGGGGGAAAGTGGGCAACTGGGTATTCAGGCTGGGACAGTCCTGCTTAACTACAGCACCAGAAATAGATCTACAAGGGAATTTTTAGGCAAAAGAGGAAGATGCTTAATGATTTCAGGTGACTCCTGTGCTAAATGGCTGTGGATTACATTTTTCTTCCCTTACTGTCTTGGCCTTTAGGGTCTAAAATTTAATTAGCTGGGACCTGAAAAAGTCCTCTTAAGAATTTGTATCCACAGATAAAGACACAGTCACATTATGTCTTACTTTACAATTTTCATTTGTTCTCACCAAATCAGTGGAGTTGCACAACTGCAATTAAAACAATATTTTGCTTAGTTATGTAGCTGGCATTTGGACCTCCGTTTGTCCCTCCGTAAGTAAAACTGAAATAATTATCCTTTACTTAAACAAAAATTGAAGGTATGAGGGCTTTGCACTATTGTTGTTATGAGAACAATTACAGAAGCCAAACAGTAAATCAGTAGAAAGGAAGTTTGATTTGGAAGTTCATCCATAAAGCAGTTCTATATCAAACAAAGCAGCTCATGCCTTCAAAGCACATCTTGAAAACGGGGGATCATGCAGTGTTCCTTGACTTTCTGTATCACCTTATTTTCTCAATGCTTTTTTTTGTACAGTGACTTGCAGTATCCCAGAACTTTTGAAAGGCAAAATCCGTAAGGTTATATCAGCAACTGAAAACAGCAACAACCTTTTTTGCCATCATGGGCACATTTACTCACAGCTTTCAGTCCTATTAGTGGAAATTTTAACAGCTATAGGTTTTTTTTTTTTTCTCTCCCTATTTGTTCCACACCCACAGTTAGATATTTTCCAATTTTGGAAAGTCCTCAAACATACTGAAAATAGCTCAGGTTCTGATAAACAAAATGTAATCCTCAGAGACTGAATTCTCATGCACAGTGTGCATTGTCCAATAAATTTGTTCATTGTCTGTGCAAAGCAGCTTGACAATGGCAGAATTGTTTTCATTTTAAGTTCATAACCATGGAGGTGTCAGAACCAGCGCAACAAGCCTAGAATTACTGTAGTCCTTGCCAATCATACATAGAGTCACAGAATCATAGAATAGTTTGGGTTAGAAGGGACCTTAAAAGGCCATCCAGCCCAACCCCCCATGCACTAGGCAGGGACATCTTCAACTAGATCAAGTTGCTCAGAGCCCCGTTCAGCCTGGCCTGGGATGTCTCCAGGGATGGGGCATCTCCCACCTTTCTGGGCAACTTGTGCCAGTGTTCAACTACTCTTATAGTAAAAAATTTCTTCCTCATGTCTAGCCTGAATCTCCCCTCTCTTAGTTTGAAACCATTAACCCTTGCTCTATCACAACAGGCCCTGCTAAAAGGTCTTTGCATGTACCATGTTTTATATACATATGCCAAACGGAGAATCTCAAGATCTAATTATTTCCCCTGTGCACTACCTGCATTTTCCTACATCAATATTGCTTAAGGCAGAACATGGTCCCACTTTAGTAGTTCACATTCATGTATGTGTAGTCTTTAATTCGTATGCACACAACTCCTCCTGGATAGTGCTAGCAACCGATGGGGTTAAACACATGAATAGAAATTGTTACTATAACCTAGGGAAAATAAACACTGATTAGGTACAGAAAGCAATATGTGCAATTTATTAGCATAAAATCATCTTCAGACTGAAAATACCATTGGGATCACCCTTTTATTTGATCTCTAACCAGTTCAGTTCAACTACACACCAAACTTAACTGAGGAGGAAAGTTTCATGTCACTCTGTTATATTTAACTCGATATAAACTTTCTGGTGTAAATGTATGTGATCCTTCAGCACTGATGAATGTACATTTCTTGACATAATTCATCCTGTTTGCTAGCTAAAATGCATAGGAATTAGTTCTCTCCTCAGGTGATAACAAGATAGTGCCATCTCAACACCTTATTATGGACTTGATGTTCCACAGCAGAAGTTCATTAGTTCAGCACGCTTTAAAGCAGCATCCTTCATTTTCAGATTGAGGGATCAAAAGCTAAGAACATGGGTGAACAGATTTGTAATTTGTTGCTGTGCCATTTCTTTTCTTCTCTCCTTTGTCTTTTTATTTATGCAAAGCTGTCTTCATATACAATAGCTTAGGGATAATTTTGAAATGGTTCCTTCTGACATGAGCTTACATATCAGTGTGAAGCAGAAGTTGTAAGCAATAATCATAGCCACAATGATTATAACCTCTGCTGGTCAGACATGTTTGCAGGTGGCTTTTTTCTAGAAAAGAGTGTGGAAACAAGAAAAAACATGCAGATGGGCATAACAGAGAAGAGGGAAGGGAAGGGAAGGGAAGGGAAGGGAAGGGAAGGGAAGGGAAGGGAAGGGAAGGGAAGGGAAGGGAAGGGAAGGGAAGGGAAGGGAAGGGAAGGGAAGGGAAGGGAAGGGAAGGGAAGGGAAGGGAAGGGAAGGGAAGGGAAGGGAAGGGAAGGGAAGGGAAGGGAAGGGAAGGGAAGATCACTTCTCTGGTACCTTGCCTCTGTGTTGTGCATTCATGCTTTTTGCATTAGGATATTTAATCTTTTCTTTGTATATCTGACAACTGATTTTTCAGAGACCTGCAGACATTTGAAAGAACCCTACAATTTATTTCTCTTTTAATGCAGAAACAGACAAAGCAGTCTTGGACTCCTGAGTCAAGTAACACCACAGTACCAATTTCTCCTGGGAGAGGTCATGTTACTGCCTGCTTGGACATGACAGCGGTATCTGATGGGTAACAGCTGCCGATAGTAGGCTCTCTGATGGGAGGTGCTCCATTTGCAGTGTAGGAGGTGTAAGTAACAGTGTGCCACTCTGACAGCAATTAAATAAACCTGGGTCCAAGGCTGTCCGTAAGGATATATAACTCATAAATCAAATTTTGATCTATGCAGGACTGAATGAAAAAAGAGACAAAAATGTTGAACTTTTTACCTTAGCAAATGGGAGGAAAGAGCAGACCTATACCTCAGATTCATCTGCTCTATAAACGCAAAGCAGTTACCTTTCAGGGCCTCATCCCTATCTAAAATGGGGAGGTGATGTTCATATTTGTTAATGAGCCAGAGATGACGTTCCATGTCTAACTGTTACACTAAAACATCTTGTTAGCACTTCTGTAGCATGGATAACATGTCTATCCAGATTTCTTTTGCTTTGAATGCTAGAAATGTCCACCCACAAGGGCCTAGAAATAGTGTTACCAGCTTGTAATGGTCGTCTGAGCTCATTAATGGCAAAATACAGAGGCTTCCCAAGGGTCAGAGGAGCACAGGGCTCTGCAGAAGACTGTTGTTTGCCTCCATGGCAGCTGGGGTCAGGGGCAGCCCCTGGGGCAGGAAGCCCTAGCCTGGCTGTGGGGGTCCAGGCTGGGGCCAGGGGATTGCCAGCGGGGCAAGGTTCTCAGTGGCACATGGTTCCCTGCCTCTGCTGGGGAAAAAACATCTGGGCAGACTGCAGGCAACCTGAGAGGGAGGAGAAGAGATGGCACTATGTCCCACATGCTACAGGGAGCTAGCACACTTTTGAGATGTGGTCACAAGCAAAGCAGGTAACTGAAACTCAGGAAGGTCAGCATGTGTTTTATTCCAGTTCAAAGTACAATCTTAAGCCACCAAATGAAAGCAGGTTTTGTTAATCAGTTTCTGAGTCCAGAGGACCAATGTCTCCCCTATCTGTAAACACAGAAATAAAAAATGGAATTGTTTACCCTCCTCATGTTTTGAGATGTAAGAATAGCACAGCATCCTTTCCCAATAATCAAGTGATGCCCCTCCTTACAACCAAAATATCCAGAGGTTGGAACAATGGGCAGCTTTTTCTCCTCTCCCTCCATTATTATGACTTATTCACTTCCTCTGGGAATTGTGAAGGTGGAATGTTTTGTTAGGACTGTGAAAAAGGGAAAAAGGGAGTTTCAGCTTGCAACATGTGGGTCAAGGGGTCATCTCACCCACCAGGAACAGCCCTGACAGTGGAGAGGGAAGGAGGGGGCAGAGAGGCAGGGAGTCAGGTTGTGGGGAAACTGTGCTGAAGAGTTAGTTACTGGGGGCACAGAGGCAAAATGGTACATGAATCCTTGCACCAAATCCATGCAAGTATTTAGAATAAGACAGAGCAAAACTAGTAGAAACATATAATGGTGGTCCAGAAAAAGTGAAGGACGTAAAAGCAGATAGGTAAGTTGAAGTGTCAGCTTAGGAAATTAGTATAACAGGGAAGTAAATGAGCCGAGCAGTTTCTGGAAAGCAGCAGGGAGAAGAAGAAAGAAGCCCTGCTAACTTCAACAGAAGTTATACACTTGTCTGAAGAAGAAATAAAATTCACTGAAAAATTATATCCTGAGGTCTTCTTAAAAAGCAGTCCACAGGTAGTTGAGTCAGAAAAAATATGAAAACCAAAAACCAAAGTAGGGATGGGTCCCTACTTTATCATACAAAATCCATGGGCTTTTTCCCTTTGATCGATGGACAACAAACAAATATGTCAGCTAAATTTAGGTTTATTTCAGATTCAAGTTTGATTTTTTAACTCTTCAAAACTTTCTAAAATTACAGATTCATTATTTTAAAACTCGAATGCTATGGAAACAGTGCAAGAAGTCCAAAAATTATAAATATGCTATGAGGTCTGCAATTAAATCTTTTGGCTTTCTGACTCACTCCCTGAAGAAAACATGTTGCTGAAATTTCACCAAATTCTGTAATAATTTTAGACCTAAGAAAATGACATCTTTGTTTAAGCAAGCAGTTGTCTGAAACACAAGTTAAAAATACATTTTCCAAAGCTGAACCATGAGGTGACAGAACATTTTTTACCCTTATTGTTTAAAAGGTGAACTCTGAGATACATCATACAATCTGTGTAAAAAAAATCAAAAAATAAAGCAGATATGGATTTATGATCATACCTATTTTTACTGAAAACTAAAACACCACCAAAAAGCAAACAGAACCAGTTTTAGAAGTGGCAACTGTATCTTGGAGCCACTTACATTCCCTTCCCTGTGGGTCCATAAATTAACAACATTTTTCTTCTGAGGAAGACATAAAACATGAGTCAAAACTGTTGCCCAAGGTAGTATCCCCTTGACAGAGAGATGCTGCTCAGGATGGCAGTTATGTGTAGCAGATTATCATTTATGGTTTAGCAATTAGAGAAAACACTCAGCTAGGGCGGCAAAACTTCTGGTATGTGGTGTGTTTGACAGCGAAGGAATGAGAACAGAGCTTTGCATGTGTGAATGGAATAACTGATACTGAGCTCTTTCCGCACATGTATGCTCATTTTCCAATGCAATAGGCAAGCAACATTTAGGTCTTAAGGGAGTATAATCATCAAATCCTGTGGAACAGTCTCAAGAACATGATGTTTAATATGCAGACGATCCTTTGAAAATCCTGGACATCATTTGTAATAGATTGTACCGTCCCACTGAAGAGCAGGGTTTACTGTGTAATAACTCATGAATGTTTTTGCTACCCCCACTTATGATTTATGTCTTGATCAGTGTCTTATGCCAGAATTCAGAAATCTTTAATTGTTCTGAGGTATTACCCTTGGCAACACTTTAATACTTTTTATTCTTACACTATCATCTTACACTGAAGTTTTGACTTTTCAGAAAATAAAGAACATACAGAAACAATATTTTATCTCTATCCCTCTCATGAATCACACACTCATCTTAAGAGGCAGTCTGTTTCCATTATATTTGACTATTGAACTCTACCTGTGAGAGTACAGATTATAAATGTGGGGATGCTACATTAAAGAGATCAGTGACTTAACAGAGCCTTAGTGGCTATGACCTTCAATAAGAGTTTAGATCTCTCAATAACTTCATGTTTTAACTTTTCTCAAATGATGACAAAGACAATAAACATTAAACAAAATGTAATGCCTTCTTTGACTATCTCACACTCTCAAAGGAACAGCAGTTTAAAACTGATTATGCATTGAAAGTAAGAATCATAGCATAACAGTACATATTAACCTTCTAAATAAAGTCGTCGTTGTGTGCAGGTTGCTCCAGAAAGGCAATGGCTGCTGAAAACTCTTCGGTCTGCAAAGCAGCAGAGGTTCTTCAGCTGGTTGAACAAAGAGATAAAGGAATAACGAGAAGAAAGGCTGGCTGCTTTCAGCTGAAGCACTGTTTTTGTATCTAAAAGGGAAGAAATGTAAAAGTGCAAGATTCAACCTCATTTTAATAGGAGTCTTGTTATGACTCCAGTGAACACCACATGATTTAAATTGAGAAGTATTAATTTCTATAAACTGGTATTTCTAATCCTTCCACTGTGGCTAAGAACTTGCTCTAAATGTAAGCATTTTGAAAATGGAAACCCCAGTATTCTGTACAGAATATCCAAAATGGAAACAGAAAAAATAAAAGAAAAATAAGTTTTAGTTGGAATCTGGATTCTAGTAGTTTATATTAGAAATTTGCTGATGTAGCTTAAAATTTCTCACATAAAACCCATAGATAAATATGAAGGTAACCATGAATCTTACTGGCTAGGTTGTGGTAATTGGTACAGGCACTTTTGCTGGGTCTAATGCAATCCTATCACCAATACACATATGGACTGAACATCTGCTCAAGTATCCAACTAGCTGTATCTCTCCTTCTCTCTTTTATAAATCTAAGTGGTCTACCGGTTAAAACAAACTCTTTCCACGCAGGATTTCAGGATTCTCCTGTTTCTAATACTAACAAAGGTCTTAATCTTACAGGATGCTCTGTATCATCAATTACTATTCAACTGGGATAAAGAGAAGGGGTGGACGTGGAAAGTTATGTGCATGCAGCCTCTGCCAAAGAAACAAGATAACTTCTCTAAATGTTATTTTTACTGCAGAAGTTGTATGTATTATAAGCAGTTAGCTGAGTGACTAAACAGAACATTTTCCTTTAAAATCTTAAAGACCGCAAGTGAAGAGCTAGCTCCAACGGAAGTAATTGCAATTCATCATAACTTCAATCACAGCCTTGAAAAAAATGATTCCTTTTTTTAATTGTATGGTCTTCTCTCACGAGGCACCTGTTTGAAAACACAAAGCAGGCTGCTTTACTATTTTTATAGTTGTTAAACTGGTGTTGAACACAGTTGATTTTATCTGGGAGTAATGCACAGAAAAAGCACCTTTCATGAAGTGAGGTTGTCATTTAGTGCTTCCTAATCTTCAGTCTGTTGTCATGGACATGTACACAACTGTGCTGCTGGAAATGAGATAGAAAGCAAAACCTAACTACAAGAAAACCATGTCACTGAAAATTCTGCAAATAAATTTCATGAGAAAGGTGAAGTCAGTTACATACAAGTAGATGTGTTTTACGATTTTCCTCTGGGAAATAAATCTAATTTTTTGAGGTGTATGGTGGCCCCTAGTGGTTCATGTCTTCAGACAAAAATATGACAGCTGCCATATTTTTAAAAATACTTCTTGGGATGGTTTATTTTAAACATATTATGTTAGGCTAAATGTCATTTTTATTAACTCTGTATATTTGTAACTGTATGTAAGTGCCAGACATTGTTAATCTTCAGGAAGGAAAACTGTTAATAATAGAAATATATATATGCGTAGCACTATTTAAAATACAGATAAATCAGAGATAGGGTTGAATCCAATCCCTTAATTTGAACATCCTTATAAAAGATAAGAAGATAGAGTTCAGCTCCAGTGTTTAGCTCCAGAACATCTGCACTACAAATAGCCATATGACATTCCTTCATCTCAGCTTATTGCAATGTAGAGAATAGTTGAATAGAAAAAAAAATGCTCGTGATGTGCCTCCAAGTCCAAAGTATAAATCCTTGAAATTTTTTCTTTAGTCTCATCTAATTCTAAAGGTGCATAAAGCTTGTGGGAGCCCTGAGTCTTTTAATACTACACATCTTAAGGATCTTTATAGTTCTGATTTGGGGCAGCTCCACACTCTGTGTCCTGTACTGTTGAACAGTAGAAGAGTATCACATATTGAGCCAGGACACAAACTAGGTATGGTTTTGCCTTGATTACTTGAAGGGAAAGGAGTCTTCTTCACAGAGTCCACTTGCCAAAATGGTCTTTATTCAACATGCAGTGGGAACACCCTCTTTACTTATAATTTCCTCCTTACTCCTTGGTAATTGTGAAAAGTCAAAGAAGCAGATAGGAAACCATGTTCACCTTCCCTCTCTGCCTGAAAAGTTTCAGACTGATCTCTCAGCTCCCACAAGTGACCAAAAATCCAGACTATCTTCTGTGGTATTGTGGGAGTGTTCTCCATTCTTTCTGGTGAATCTCACAGTTACTGAAATTCACCGTGGATGACAGAAATGGTGTCAGAAAGGCAGCCAAAGCAATGCTGACTCTCGTAGCCCCTACAGTCCACAGTGAAGGTAGGACAGAATGACAGTTATGCATTTCTAAAGTCCCATCAACACCACAACACAACTAGGTCAAAGTGCCTGAATCACAGCACCACTAACATTTTTATTGTTGTTGGAATATAAATGTTCCCCTAAAACTGTGAAAAAACCTTGCTGTGCTAAAGAAACATTTACCTTGGCCCATTTAGGACATCTATAGGAGAGCCTTTTGTAGCAGAGCCCCATGGTGACCCCATGGTCATCAATAGAGGGAAATGGTTGCTTCTAGGGAAGGGTTCATCTGACTGGCTAGAGAGAACTTCTTAGGGATAAGATGAATAGTAAGTGTATCAGTGCAAGTGTTCAATTAATTTCACTATTATGCAGCAATTTTCATCATTCACGAGAAAACTGGATTTGAGCCCTACAGAAGTCATTTAGTCTGAGTCATTTAGTCTATGGACATATTAATAGATACCCACAAAATTGTTACTTGCATGAAGTTGACAACTTGGTAGGCTGAAAAGTAACTGATATTTTATCGATGCATCACCATGGAATGTTAATTTGGCTAATGAAAAACAAGGAATTAATCTGAAATGAAGATGTTCAGTTTTCTCCTTCTGGGTGCAGTTTATTCTTTCTTTTCAAATCTGAGAATACTGAATCATACAACACTCTCCTTCACCTCTTCCACCAACCTAAGTAGGATTTTATACTGTCCTGTGTGGATGAACACTACTGGACTTATCACAGCACAGATGGAGATTTTCATCTCAAAAGCAAAGGCAACAAAAACTATCATTGTCATCCTTTAGCTGTTTCAGTGCTCAGCACTACAAAATGGTGAACACTTAAACATACATCTTCTCTTTCCATCATGCTATCATATTGGCCATACCACTCTCTCTACAGCACAGGTCTTTCACATTTTATGCACTCTGTACTAAAAATAATAAATAAATCATAGAATACCTCTTAGAGCTACAAGGCATTTCATGGGGCTGAGAAGAGACTGAAGCCAAGTCATATGCTGTCTGGATATGGGCCCTCTACTGCAGAGGCAGAATGCCTAGCAGTGCCCCCTGTACCATTGTGTTGAGCAGTGATCTCTTGCTGGAGAGAAACCATGAGGATTTAAGCTGTGCTTTGTTCTGGACTTAACTCTGCTCAGGGCTGATTATCAGCAACAGCAGAAAGCCACCTTAGTTTCCTCTCATCCTCTAAAACTGAAAACTTCATGTGTCAGGGATCCCCACAGAAAGAGCACATACATGCAGATTATTTTTTTTCCTTTTTTTTTTTTTTTTTTAGGATGGTAGACAATTATTTTTGGTTTAAAAGTTCTTGAGAGATTCCCAAGAAGATAATTAAAAACATAGCTGAACTGCATGATCATTATAATGCTGGGTATCAAAAGAGTGAAACAAATAGAATTGGCTGAACATGGGAACATTTTTGTGCAAGATAGATTCCTTTGTTAAACTTTACTGTATCAAACAACAATTTGAAAATGTTTCCTATGCTTTAAAAGAGATTCTTTATTGCTCCAGCTTGACGAAAACCAATTAATGCTCTCAAAATGAGAATTACAGTGCTTTACAAGTAAGTAGGCATTTGATATGTTCAAAAAATCCCATCATTTGTCTAAAATACTGGTGTTTTGTAATTTACTATATCTAAAGTGGGTTGAAAAATGCTGCAGTATATCAGAAAAGCCTTCTTCCTGAATATTTAGTAGGTAAAATCATGGTTGTTTATCTTGCTAGTTCCAATAACCATTATCACAACTTCAGAGTGCAGCATGGAAACAACAAAAAATTAATTTCATAGCAGAATTATTTCAATGACATTTAACATATTACAAATAATTGTGAAACAACAAACAAGGATATGAGTTGGGTCCACCAGGAAGCTCTCGTCTGCAGAGAGGCTGATTGAATGTCACTCTCAGTGCATGCCATGTGACAAATCTTTTTACTCTCCTTTTACTGATCCCACTCTACTGGGAACAGGCATTCTCGTATTTCTGAAAGCTAGTGTTATCAGGAGACAGTTACTGAGGGCAGTGGCATATAAATCCTAGAACACAATCAGAAAAAATCGGAAAAATTCCATGCTGGCCCTCAGTAATTTCTCCTTCTATGAATGGAGCCTTCTCCTTTTCATCATGTGTCAAACATTCCTCCAGGTTCTTCCTTGAAAAAAGGGCCCTTCTGCTATCCACTGCCAACTTCCTCTTCCACATATCTCTCCCACAGTATGTTTGACCTTGCTATATCAGTATATACAGAAGACAGGAAATTTAAACATTTTATGAAGAAGGTCAATAACTCATATATTTTTCCTGTTATAAATAAAGCAGATAATATGATTTTTTAATATAAAAAGCCATTGTCTGTACGACCTCTAAAGCAAGGCTTATTTCATCAAGGTCCTCACTTAAAGATTTGGATCTTCTTAAGGGTTTGGAGAACTTGATTAGCTGGGATTACTCCACAGAAATCACTGTTCTACTGTTGTCTTATCCTACTGTGTTATATTTTGCTTATCTGTGAGCTGAGGAAAATGTATTATTACTACTTACTCCCTCCAGATTTGGAGACATGAATGCTACTATAGACTAGCAAGTTTCCATTGGTCAAAGTTCTTCTAATAGGCCCACTAATCAAAGCTTGATGGTCTCCAAAGCTATAAGTTTGGATTATACACATTTCTAGTTACAACACTTTAAATTTTTATGTAGATTAAGATTCTGATAAATCCTTTGATCATTTTATCCTTAACCTACCAGAAGCTTTTTCTTGTTCAAAAGAAAGGACCTGCCTGGTTCTTGGTTCCCAGTAAAACACACCATACTTCTGAGTCACGTTTTGCTACTGTTTTATACAACATATTTACACTTAATTATGTTTCTGTCACTGAAGATGTTCCATGCATTTCAGGCCCTGAAATATGTCATTTTTTTCAATGGAGTTTTGTGGTTTGATTTGGTTTTGCTTTTCTTGGTAAACCCCGAGAAAAGCAGATGAAGAAGGAGTGGATTTGTTTAACCCAAAAAGAAATCAGAAGAAGAGAATGAACTGGGACCTTCAGTGGCAAATAATTGGACCTTTACCTTTGGAGAATAAAAGAGGAAACAAGTGGCAACTTGTGCACCTTGGAACTTCAACAAACATTACCAAGGCAACAAAAATTAACCTCTAGTAAGTGTGGCTGCGTGTCTGTTGGAGCTCCTTCCTTCAAGACATGAGTGTCCTGACTTCGTTTGCTGCTGGTCCAAGAGCAGAACAGAGGTTCCAATGCCATGCTGTGGTCTTGGCCACCTGCAAAGCCCCAAGCAGACAACATCTGCTGTCACATCTCTCTGCCATCCCCGGCTCTCCTTCCCACCTCCCATTCACACAAGTGGGCGAACAGGTCTCAGATTTTCTTGGGAAAAGAAACTAGAGAAGTCTGTTTATAACTGCTCTATTACATCACTTTAAAACCAAAATCTCTTCCCTGCTGAAATTTACCTGGTATATACACAATCAATTATCATTGTAGGTTAATAATCTCCTGGAATCAAACCTAACATCTGTCCCTATTCCATATCAATTTCTCCATAAAAATAGCTTCCCAAGGAAAACCACCATCAAACTCCTAAGCCTCAAACACTTGCAATGGTCATAAATTGGCTGTTACAACAGATAAATTCTCCAGTAATTCTGAAATATATGCCTTTTCTGGATATAAACATCTTTCAGATTTCTACGTAAACTAGGTCACCCTGTACCACATCATGAGGAAAGTCAGTAAATTATGTAACAATTTCAAAAAGTCGTGACATCACCACAGTCTCTGATGTAGATATCTAATCTTATTTGCAGAAACAGTTTCAGAGATGGTATCCAAACCTTTCTAAGAAATGCAAGAAGGCAGGTTCTGGACATACCTTGCATGAAATTAACACCACTTATTACCTTCCAACTTTATATACTCCAAATAAAAGACTGAATTTGATATGGCAAAAGATCAGATTCAGAAAGTTACTGTTAAAATATATTTCTACTGAATACTGAGGCAGGTAACTCAAAACTGGTCTCTTACAGCATTTAGGAAATGTGGAAAGTGTTTCTGGCTTTCCTGAATGGAAATTCAATCATTTCTAGTTAGTTGGGTCAGAAAAATAGCTTGCTCTAAAGTGTCTGGGTGTGCCTGCTCACACATGAATTCTGTACTTCAGGTGTCTAATAACACAGACCTATAAATCCTGAAACGCTGAAGACTTCTATGCAAATCAAGTTTCCACTGTTATCACATGTTTAAAAATATAAACTTTAGAAAGTACTTATAAAAAAACAAAAGCCTTGTTTTTTGACAAATTTACCCAGCTTCTGCAGGCAAGTCCATGACCAGGCTTTCGAATTTTCACAACCTCCCCTTTTTTGTCCTACATCTAAAAATACAAGAACAATGGTTTAAAAACAGAAAGAAAATGGAAATATCATTTAAACAAATATGTGTTGAGGTTGTGGTGGTTTATATCTATTTCAGTGGAGATGTTTTGCTTTCACTTTTTTTTTTTTTTCTCTTGAAAATACTGTTAAGTCTTCCATAACAGCATTAGTAAATGAAAACACTAAACCTGCTTCTTCCCTACTTTCCACCTTACGGAACTGTGACATAAAACGAACATGCAGAAGGTGTCAGATACCACTTAATCATGATGGGAGCACAGTGAACTTCCTGCTGAGTGGTGCAATGACTATTCCAGGTGTGCATTAATGGAGAATCAAATCAACATCAGTCCAACATGCTTATTTGAAATATCTCAGAAGGGATTTTCTATTAGATATTTCTTTGTGATTTTCTCCAAGTATCATTAACACCTATGCTGTCTTAGAGTACAGTTTTATGTTATACATATAAATCTTTATCAGAATTTTAAGAGAAATGGTGCCAGGTACGTTTTGATGACAATGCTATTTCCACTACTTTTAACAGAAGGGCATTGTCTCAGGTACCTGTGAGCCACGACCCACCCAGCTAGCACCAAATCACAGTCTGTGTCAAATAATTTGTAATGCAAATGAAGTTGGAAAGAAAGTTAAAATCACTGTCATTCACCACAAGTTGGAGTGCAAGGAAAATCCCATGGAGCTCATCTTATATATGCTGCGTGGATCACCTTTAGAATTACTGAAGTAGTAAAATGGACTGCTGTTGCACATGGTCAGCTTCACCAGTTCTGAAAAACATGTGCTGTCCAAGACCACAGTAGTTGCTGCCACAGGCAAGCAACATCTAGGGCAAACAGTTCTTGTGCATTACTACACTTCTCACCAAAAATCTCACTTCATAAACAGTCGGCCCTCAAAATATGATATTTTTAGGGAAAATGCTTTTACAAAGTTGCCAGAGTCGATGGAGATGTCGTCTTCTTTGTTCCAGAAAGATGCTGAATGAAAGTAATGAAATAATTAACTATAATTAGCGGTTAGAGCCTGAAGTAAAAGTAACTGGAGAGTTCTGAAGCAGAAAGTAAAAATAACAACCAGAAAGTTCATAAATAAAGGCAGACTTAGGAAAAAAATGTTAATCAAGTCAAGTAATCTGTATGTCCATTTGAAACAACACTACTTACAGCTGCAGTAGGGAGAGGAAGGGACAAGGAATGACCACAAACAAAAAGGGGGAACAAGAAAGAAAATATAAATGAACAACTGCTGCTGCTACAATTTTCTTCCATCCAAACACTGAATCCAAACCTGAATCCAGATTGGAAAAGAAATCAGTAAGCCAGTAGGCCATTAAAAGAAAAGGAAGATACTTTAAATTCATGCTGCTCATTAGAAGTTTACCTAACTGCTTCACACTCACACTAGATATGTTTTGAGCTGTGAAAGTAACCCTGATCTTTATCGGTGGAGATCTGCACCAATCAATTCTGCAAAGGGTGTTTACTAAACAATTTCAACAGACTTGGACTTGGTCCTGAGGCTGAAGGAGAAGAGTGTGGGAAAAGACAGTGTGATTGTTGGCTTCTGATGTTTTTCTTCTATTCTAATTCTTTCTTTTCCAAGGTATTGAAGAGTTTCTGAATTTCCATATTACTTCTGTTTATGTCTATGTAGTTTCCATTCAGAAATTTAGTAAAAGGACAGTATTTGTCTGAAAAATCCATTCTCTTGTCTGAGAAGTGTTGGGTTTTTCTTAATAAACAACAAAAAAAATATTGTCTTTATAGTTTATTACAGGAAAACAAAGAAACAAACAAACAAAACAAAAGCCACAAACAAATAAAACCACAAAAATAACCACTTGTAACTCTGTAATCTTTTTCCTTCTTTCCCAAAGTAAAACCTGAAACATTTACTGTCCTCAAAACAAATTACTCATTTTCACAAGTCAAGTTCATTACGTCATCTTGTATAGAAATGGGCCTAAATTGAAAACAGAAGTATAGGCCCCAAATTTCTGGAAGTTTATTTTTTGCTGGATATTTCTGTTCCATATTTTTTTCTTATAGATACCTAATACATATGGAAATCTTTCCAGAGATTCTCCCTCTAAGTGCAAATCTTAATCATTCAGCTCTTTGCTGTGTTTTGGATGTTAGTGATGTCTTCATTTACTACTGGAAAACCCAAAAATCCTAAGCTCAAATCATAGCCAAACAAAAAGACAATGATATCACTTTAATATTTGTCTTCCACTTGTAGATCACCTTTTTACATCTGTAGATATAGTCACGTGAATTTGGGCTTTAAAAACCTGTCCTGTTTCTATCTTCTGCTTTTCAGAAAAAATAAATTAAAAAAAAAAAAAACCATATATCCCACTATCATTATTTATTAGAAGAAGTAAAATTTAGTAGGAAAAAAAAAAAGTTGAAAACTGGGTTATAAAACTATAAAGAAACGTGAAAGCAAGTGACCGACAATTATTGTCTTGGTCATCTAGAATTTCTGGAAGAAAACGGTTAAAATGATGTGGTGCATCTAATAAGACTTTGGCCTCAGCACTGGCAGTGTAATAGGGCAATCAATTTATATCTTAGTAGCTTTCTCTTACTTCCCAGACAGATCCCTGGAAGTGTGGTCTCACACAAAGAACAGGCCAACCTCACCGAGAAAAATGATCTGCGTGAGTTCTGCATGTTTTTGTAAGAGGGCTGGGTGTGGGCACATGATTTTCCTATATCAGCTGTGTAAATGGATAGGAGTTCCCATATTTTTGAGGCTCAACCCACTTGGCACAACTTGCAGTCTCTGGCTAAGTGGTAGTTACCGTTTGTCCACATTTGATGAAAAATTTCATGTGAAAATATTCAAAACTGTAAGAAGAAAGACTGCTGAATTTTTATAAGAATCAATGGTGATTTCTTTTCCAGACAGATAAGTCATCAGCAGGCCTAAGTCTTCCAGGGAAGTTTATACTGTCCAGTTTAAGATCAAACCAGTTTTTTTTTTCCAGAAACTTCAGGGTGTTTTTAAACACTTTTTCAAGAAATAATGCATCATCTACTTTCACGGCACTCACTATATTTGGCAAGAAACAATTTACAGTAGTTATGCATTTGCAGGAAACAGGAAAAGAGACAGAAGACAGTCCACATGTCAATCCTGAGAAGACAATGTCATATTGAAAAAGGTTAAAACTATTATTTGGCAATGAAAGATTTATTTGTTCAAATACTAAAATAATCAAAACAACCACGTTATATGGAAACCAAGAATGTTTAGACATACGTGTCTGTAGGAAGTTTGCTTCTGCATCCTTAATGAAATTCTTGTGTTCAAAGATCTTTTTAATTAAATACCTCATATAAGTTTTAATTATGTCCTAAATGCTTTAGCTGATGTGTATGTAATACTTCACACAGCTCTACCCAGAACAAATGAAAAGAGATAGCTTTCAGATTGCTACAATATTCAAAAAGGGTTCTGGGATAGAAAGAGACTTTTTGTTTTCATACCCTCAATTTTCAGGAAAGGAAGACTACTGAAAACCAGTTATATATAGCTGTGTCCCTGGGATGAATGCCAACTAGTGGCTCTGTCTCTTATCTTCTCCTTTGACTTTTAGGGCTTTTGAATTACATCTGTGAAGAATTAGTAAGAAACTTAGTGACATCAGTTGTATGCTTTTTTTCTATTTATTTTCCTTCCAAAGTGTTAGCTCTGAATCATACCTGTTTTCTTACACTGTTATGGTGGTCCTGGGCTCCTAGAAAAAAATTGGTAAGCTCTGTTCTCCTTTTATTTTGGCCTACATCCCTACTGTTAGCAAGAAGTTAAGCAAAAACTCCAACATGCATATCTTTTATTGTTTCTCCCATATACTTTCTGAGATAATGATCCCTTTTAAAAACAAAGAGAGAGAAAAGAAAAACCTCAGTATAAAATTTTTCAGGAAAAAAAAAATCTGTCTCCTATAATAAATCATTTGCACACAAAAACTTCTTCAGGGTATCAAAGTATGCAATGCTGAAGAAAGTCAGTATATAAACATCCTAAAAATCAGTCTATAAAACAAGATATTATGTTCTTTGAGCAGGACTCTCAGTAAAAATAGTTTTAAACTAAGTCAGCACCAAATGGCAAAATTGGCATAAAATCTGTCTAGCCACACACATTTTTTAATCTGGAATACAAAAATTCTGTTTTCTCCAAAGAATAAAAATGTCAGTACAATTTTGTTTAATCTGGTATCAGTAGAGGTGCTGTTCATCCCTAACAACAACTGTACTAAAAGCAGCTGAAATTGCAATACAGCTTTGCAAAGAAAAGCACTAGTGTTTCTGTGTTTCTACAAACATTTACCCTGAGTCCTACCAAATGTAGGTCTACAGGGTTGGCAGTGGCCTGTATTTTTGGGAAAATAGTTTTTCTGTCCGTACTCTGGGAACATGGTATGCTTTCAGGAGAAACTAAGGTAGACATGGAATTGCTAGTGACTATTAGTTCAAATATCCTAGTATCCCATTGTCGCAGAAATCTGGGTAATACAAAAGCACAAGTAATATAAACAAATGTAATCTCATCTAGAAGAACAGGAGAAGAGACAAAACAAAGGTGGTTGCATGAGCTGTGGCATGAAGAAGCTCTGAGCTGGGGCTGGCCTGAGCTGGGGAATCTACAGGCTGCAACAATGATTTGGAATCATAGAATCATTTAGGTTGGAAAAAACCCTCAGGATCATTGAGTCCAACCATAACCTAACTCTAGCACTAAATCATGTCCCTAAGATCCTCGTCTAAATGCCTTTTAAACACTTCAAGGGATGGTGACTCAACAACTTCCTTGAGCAGCCTGTTACAATGCCTGACAAACCTTTCCATGAAGAATTTTTTCCTAATATCCAATCTAAACCTTCCGTGGTGCAATTGGAGGCTGTTTCCTCTTGTCCTATCACTTACTACTTGGGAGAAGAGACCAACACCCTCCATGCTACAACCTCCTTTCAGGTAGTTGTAGAGAGCGATAAGGCCTCTCCTCAGCCTCCTTTTCTCTAGGCTAAACAGCCCCAGTTCTGTCAACCACTCCTCATCAGACTTGTGCAGCAGGCACCTCATCAGCTTCATTGCCCTCCTCTGCACACTCTCTAGTGTTTCAATGTCCTTCTTATGATAAGGGGCCCAAAACTGAACACAATATTTAAGGTGGGGCTTCACCAGTGCTGAGTACAATGCCACAATCACTTCCCTAGTCATGTTCCTTCATATAGCCATATGAAGTGAAGGGCCTCTATATAGCTAATACAAAAGTAATATGATCTCACTCTAAGTAATGCAGACTTGACTATAATCTTCCTGATAATCATGGGCTTAATGATATATTTCCTTTGGAATATCTCAGGAAGGCCTAAGAAAATTTTCAAATTGAATCAGCCTTGAATAGTTGTCTCAATTTAATTTCCATCTTTAAGAATGTGGGTTTCAGGAAAGGTTCATTTTTAGTAGGTTTAACTGTGAGCTTTTCAGTGTCTTCAGTGAAGTTCAGCACATTTACAAGACCAGAGAACTTGGTCATCAAACACAGTTCAACAACTCTTGTGCAAATGGAAAAGAGTATTCACTAACACTTTTTTTTTCTTAATATAGCAGCCTTCTCCATCCCTTATTTCTGTAGCTGAAACTGAATTCACAAGCAATATTTTTTCTTTAAAACTAATGCTAAGACAATTAGAAATGAAGACTACTTTTTCAGAAAGATGGTCATAGATGGTTATAGATGATCAACCTCACCTCTGTCCCTGGGAAAGTAATGGAACAGCTTATCCTTGGTGTCATCTCAAGGCATATCAAGGATAACAGGGTTATTAGGGGCAGTCAGCATGGCTTTACCAAGGGTAAGTCATGCTTGACCAACCTCATAGCCTTTTATGAGAATGTAACAAGGTGGATGGATGATGGCAGAGCGGTGGATGTGGTCTACCTTGACTTCAGCAAAGCCTTTGACACAGTCTCCCACAGCATCCTCACAGCTAAGTTGAGGAGGTGTGGTCTGGACAATAGAATTGTGAGGTGGGTTGCAAACTGGTTTAAAGAGAGAAGCCAGAAAGTGGTGGTCAATGGTGCGGAGTCTAGTTGGAGGCCAGTATCTAATGGAGTGCCTCAGGGGTCAATACTGGGGCCAATATTATTCAATATATTCGTTAACGATTTGGACAAGGGAATTGAGTGTACTATCAGTAAGTTTGCTGATGGCACTAAGCTGGGAGGAGTGGCTGACACGCCAGAAGGCTGTGCTGCCATCCAGCGGGACCTGGACAGGCTGGAGAGTTGGGCGGGGAATAACCTGATGAAATTTAACAAGGGAAAGTGTGGAGTCCTGCATCTGGGCAGAAAGAACCCCAGGTTCCAGTATAGGTTGGGAAATTACATATTAGAGAGCAGTGTGGGGGAAAGGGACCTGGGGGTCCTGGTGGACAACAGGATGACCATGAGCCAACACTGTGCCCTTCTGGCCAGGAAGGCCAATGGCATCCTCAGGTGTATTACAAGGGGGGTGGTTAGTAGATCGAGAGAGGTCCTCCGCCCTGGTGAGACCCCATCTGGAATATTGTGTCCAGTTCTGGGCCCCTCAGTTCAAGAAGGACAGGGAACTGCTGGAAAGGGTTCAGCGTAGGGCAACAAAGATGATTAAGGGAGTGGAGCACCTCCCTTATGAAGAAAGGCTGAGGGAACTGGGTCTCTTTAGTTTGGAGAAGAGGAGACTGAGGGGCGACCTTATTAATGTTTATAAATATATAAACGATGAGTGCCACGAGGATGGAGCCAGGCTCTGCTTGGTGGCAAACAATGATAGGACAAGGGGTAATGGGATCAAGCTGGAACACAAGAGGTTCCACTTAATTTGAGAAAAAACTTCTTCTCACTGCGGGTGACAGAACACTGGAACAGGCTGCCCAGGGAGGTTGTGGAGTCTCCTTCCCTGGAGACATTCAAAACCCGCCTGGACATGTTCCTGTACGACCTCTCCTAGGCATTCCTGCTCCAGCAGGGGGATTGGACTAGATGATCTTTTGAGGTCCCTTCCAATCCCAAACATACTGTGATACTGTGATAAAAGAAGATACTTTCTGCAGCATGACAGTTCAGAGATCCTGGGTAATGCTCTTAAAGCAAATCCCCAGGGAACCTTCCCAGAAAATCAAAAGCCCTAATCCTCAGAGGTAACTGTATGAAAATCACTGTATTTTGAAGACTGAAAATGTTCTCACTCCATTTTTCATTCTTTTCAATCCCTTGTTTTCTCTCCCATTTCCCAAATTTCAAGGAAGGGACATCAGAAGGCAAAACAATACATTCCACTCTACTACAACACTAGTTTCTGGAAGGCTTTATGTAAATCAGGCACGAACATACTGTTAACAACAATATCCTAACAACCGACACTGTTATACATTCGTTCCCCTAGCTTTCCCCTTACCATAGCCATGTTCATCTGCCAACCAGTTATTCAAAAGGGAAAATTCATTAGAATATGCTTTACAATGCATCCACTGAGATTGCATTCATTACTATTCTTGATAGTTATTTCAGAAATATGAAGCAGACATCATGCTGACTTACCCTTCTCCATTTTGCTTGGGGGTCTATTGTATTATTGAAACAGTGGAAAGTAGTAAAACCACACTTATTTTAATGTTCATATAAAGTATTGATCTCTGTTGCATAAAGATTTTCATTTTTATGCACTGCATAACATTCCTGACTAGTGGCAGAGGTTACAGCTCAGGCTATTTGAATTTATTTATCTTTTTAATATGAAACAAGATTTTCTCTTTGGCTTCTTTAAAAACAAGCAAAACTGTGGAGACATCTATATTTTCTGGGCTCATTAAGGAGCCAAAATGTTCATTTAATAATAAATGCCATTTTCATTTCATAACTGGATATTGGTAAGTACAGTTCTCAGTTCCCAGGTAGAGGGAAGTATCTTAGTACCACTCTGGAAAAAGATACAGGGATGCACCATTTCTGGTCTGATTTCTGTAGGAAACTACATCAGCATCTCAAAGAGATCCCCAGGATCAGGGGACCAAGCCTATGAAGTGCGCCAATGAGATCATAGCCTCACTCAGGTTCAATTCTCATAAAAATTATAACCTGATGTTGGGAAACTTCAGCCCTTCTTTCTGACTCTTTTTCCTTCTCTGTTTTTTTTTTTTTTTTCTGACTTTTTCCCTTTCATGTTTGATCTTTGGCGTTAGAACTGGTACTTCAGGACCTCTTTAAAAGTAGGCAACGTCAGGAAAAAGAAGGCAACGTCAGGGAAGGGAAGGGAAGGGAAGGGAAGGGAAGGGAAGGGAAGGGAAGGGAAGGGAAGGGAAGGGAAGGGAAGGGAAGGGAAGGGAAGGGAAGGGAAGGGAAGGGAAGGGAAGGGAAGGGAAGGGAAGGGAAGGGAAGGGAAGGGAAGGGAAGGGAAGGGAAGGGAAGGGAAGGGAAGGGAAGGGAAGGGAAGGGAAGGGAAGGGAAGGGAAGGGAAGGGAAGGGAAGGGAAGGGAAGGGAAGGGAAGGGAAGGAAAGGAAAGGAAAGGAAAGGAAAGGAAAGGAAAGGAAAGGAAAGGAAAGGAAAGGAAAGGAAAGGAAAGGAAAGGAAAGGAAAGGAAAGGAAAGGAAAGGAAAGGAAAGGAAAGGAAAGGAAAGGAAAGGAAAGGAAAGGAAAGGAAAGGAAAGGAAAGGAAAGGAAAGGAAAGGAAAAAGGGTTTAGGGAGATGCTGTACCCTGGTGCAGTTCTCACATGGAACTCATGCACACAAGGTTTCAAAGGCTGACAGTGCATTTTTTTTTAAGGAATTGCACAGCAATTCAGAAGCTAATTGAAAAAAAAAGGTAATGTCACTAGTGATTTTTGTCAGCAGTCCTTGTGTCAAGGTACAATAAATCAGGTTATTTGCTTATTACTAATTTTACTATGAGGTTCTTTACCCCTTCATGTTTTTGATTTTGTCTTTTCCTTGACCTTTTCTTTCTTATATCCCTAAACATTTTTTTTTCCAAAACTTTATTTTTTTTTTCTCTTTTGTTGTCTAAAGCAAGCACTAGGGGAGAACTACTAAATAAATCAAGTGAAATGTCTGTAAATGTGGACTACCTGAAACAATGTAAAACAAATTATTAGAGCCAGCAATGTGCAGAAGGAGTACAACCTAGATCAAGAAGGAAGTTGCCACAACTTTCATAGAAAACCAGTGTACAATGTTGCAGTTAATAGTTATTTTCGAGTGGGTGGGATTATGAGATGTGCCAGGAGAGTTTTAGGTCAGACATCAGGAAAAGGTTCTTCCCCCAGGGGGTGGTGGAGCACTGGAACAGGCTCCCCAGGGAGGTGTTACGGCCCCAAGCCTGGCAGTGTTCAAGAAGAGACTGGACAACACCCTCAGACACATGGTGTGAACTGTGGGGTTGTCATATGCAGGGACAGGAGTTGGAGTCAATGATCCTAGTGGGTCCCTTCCAACTCAGGACATTCTATGATTCCATTATCTGTGCATTACGAGTGCAGGCTGTTTGCTCTCTAGGGTGAGACTACCTTTATATGAAACATGGCTAAGCAGGGTCTAATCAGGATTCATAGTTGTTCTGCAAGGAAAATTAACACGATTAATAAAAAGATTCAATTTTATTGAACTTTTCCAACTTAAGAATCAAGAAAATTATTTAATAGGATATTCTGTTTACCAAATGTAGTATAAACACAGATATTTTTTCGTCCTCTGACAAGTAGGTTCTTGTGTATGCCAGGATTCTAGAAATGCTACAATAAAGGACAGGTATTCTAGATTTCTTCACATTATTAAACGTGTTCAGCCCAATGGGATAAAAGGAATTTTTTAAATCCCGCAATATATGTCTGGTTCTTTGCATAAAACCAAGCATGATTTAAGTGCATGTAAGGAATTTACAAGGTAAGTGGGAGGTTCAGAAACTTGTTCTGAGACAATGCTGTCACATTAAGAGAGAAAGATAGTTCATTGCACACATATGTGGTGGAAAGGGGATGGTACATCTGGAATATGTCCTCATGCTTATTACAATCTGAAATACCACTTCTGTATTGACTCTGTGAAAAAACCTGTAACATCAAAGTATGCTTTGGGAGAAGATCATCACTTGGAAAGTATAGCTTACTGAATATGGAATTTAACTCCCAGAGAAAAATGGCAAGATGAAAAAGGAAATTCACAATACTTTTAAATGTACTTAGATCACCTAAACATTCCTTCTTTTCAGAAATAACAATAACCCATTTTGAATAAGCTTGATTTGCCTGTACTGACAAACTTTACTCCCTTTGTCTGTGTATTTATCATAAGGGTCACTTCTATTCTAAAAAAATCCTGACATGGAAGAGTCTGGTAATGATATATTTAATTTGCATTTCATAGTTTTACAGTGCCCTTTGTGCAGAACATGATTATGGAAAAGAAGTTGGTAGAGAGCAGGTCAAAAGCACTCTGGGACAGGCCTGAGCAACTCTAGAGCAATGGGGTCTCCTTGGGGGCGATGGTAATATAAATAATAATAAAATGCTAATGATTTTGCCTGCCAGGCTTCCTTCTTCAGGATATTACTGTAGTGCATCTGAATGTGCTTTGACCTGGCCAATGCATTTTGCTTCCCTATTCTGGGAACTATTTGTTCCTTCCTACACATTTGTGACTTTCCATTAAGAGAGACATTAAATGAATGAACAGATTTAACCTCATTTTGCTCAGCAAAAGTCAAGGAATTGCTGAAGATTTCTTTTCAATTCTTAGTTTCATAGAAGTTTCAAATCCGTCAAGAGAAAACACTATCTTAAACTTTCCTTCTGAAACCTTGGGAAAGTCATACCTTCAGTCATTTAGCTAAAGGTTAAGAAACCATCCAGATACAGTTTTTGTAAAATTTATAACCAAAACCTACCTTTAATTAAAACCTTACTGCAACAGCAGAGAAATAGTGGGCTTTTCCACGCAGCCAAGTGGAATATGCACATTCTGGTTTATAATTAAAGTTTTACAGTGCCCTTTTCCGAGGAGCCTCTCCTCTCTTTCCTGTCTGTCTTCGATTATTGCTGCAAGACCAAATCTGAGTTTACGCAACAGAAAAGAGCTGGTCCAGCTCCTCAGTCACTCCAGACTTGCATCTGACAGCGCTCTGGAAGCACAGACCTTGCACAAACTGCCAATAAAAGCCAGTCTTCCGAACTGCATTCCTTTAAAAGCCACTGTTGTTCTCATTCATGACTGAACAGCTCAGTCTTCATTTCAAATGGAAAAAAAGGAGTCCAGGCTGCACTGAACAACTTCCAGACGTTTCCTTCACCCTCAGAGCATTTCAATCCTATCATAAGGCTTTTGTGTGTAATACCACTGAAATGGGTTTGGTTGTTATTATTCTTTCTCATAGGACAATATCTCTCCAATTAATGCCAACTGGATATTTTGTAATCTTTTAAAAGAAACTTTCTATATGTATTAGCAAGCAGAATTGGAAGGGCAGAGCAGTAAATACACACAAGGCATAATTTTGTTGGCAGAGAAGCAGGTGATGGATTACATCTGTTGATACTTCAGCTTCTTTGTTAATAAGCCATTTTCATTGTTATTGCAAATAGTTTTTCTAAGTCACATTCTGGGCTTCAAAACAATGCAAGCAGTTATAATTTATTTTCATTTTACTCAGTGTTATGCTAGACAAACAATAGGCTCCAGGAAGATGTCTTGACTGGAAATGCTTTTAACACAAAGACATTTAGATAGGCCTTTTCACCTATTTCTTCCTCATGTTTCTTAATTTATTCCTTTACTATAATTACTACCTAAAAATATGCGACCAACTTCCAGTGTGCTAGAAAGCAAAAAGAATACATAGCAACATATGCAAAACATTGAGGCCTCCTTCCATAACACAAAAGTGAGGTAAATTAAAATACAATTTTTTTTTTTAAATCCAGCCTTTTGAGTAAGGAAGCATTTACATTAAAATACTATTAATAAGCAGAAGGGTGTCTTAAATCCTGCTTGCTGGTGCTTAAGTGCCTTTTACTATGAGGAAAACCTCCTTCAAAGCAGAAGCCTCTGCTAAAGGTGAGTCCAGGCATAGTTTCTCATTAAGCATGGCACATAAAAAAAACCAAGTTTCTGTTGAGCACACTGCTGGACAGAATTAATACCTCAGTGCAGAAGCATTAAAAGTCTTCTCCTACCTAGAGGGATTCAGACCCAAAGTTCCCATGAAGCCAGAGTGAGAGCACCCCTCAGGCCCCCAGTGAAGCTGTGCATAAAAATCACTTAAAGCTCACTCTAAGAGGAAGTATGGAGACATACAGTGAAAGTGTGGATCTACAGCACACTGATTGGAACATTCAGCAGAGAGCCAAGAGAGTAGTTATTGATTTATTTTTTTATCAGATGGCAAAGTCAAATCCATATTCCCTGCAAGGAGCACTCCTCTGAAATGCACTGACACCTAAGCAGAAGATCTGTCTAGCCCTGTGGTGAGCTATGTGAGCTACCTAGTGTAGTAAATGCCAACACTGAGGAGCTGTCCCGTGCCATTGGGATACAATGTTGTCCCAAATCACCAATGTTTGTTTCAACGAATAGGACATCTGTCCCAGCTATCTCCGGGATCCCTTAAAAAATGCATATATATATTTATATAGTTGCTTCAAATAATTCCTTTTTACACAAAATGAAGCAAGTAACATTTCTTATATCTAATGGTCTAGTGGTTCAGCATTTACATTGGAAGCCATAAGAAGGATAACCTGGCAGAGCAGTTTTCTTCCATAAAAGCAGATAAGCTGTGTTCTGTTCCCCATTTGCTTGAGTAATAAAGAATGTTATACATCCTGTAAGTAGCATTAATTAGTGAGCAGGAAAGGACTTTCCCCAGTAGTACATCAACAGGAGAGGAGGTGATGTTGGTTCAAATCTTGACAAACAAAGAAGAAATTGAACTGGATTCTGCACAAATTGCATGACTTTTCTCTCAATTGAAATACTGGGAAAGCCAGGAGCCACTACTTTGGGCACCATCTTATTTAATATAGATACTCAGAACATATCTGTAAAACCAGTCCTTTGGACAACATTAGTGAAAATATAACTGATTACTGTGTCCTGCTAGGACAGTGATGGACTAAATGTACCTACGCTGGTTTAGTAGTGGGAATTACATACCTATGAGATAAGGTGGTAGCTGAAGGAGAGTTTTGTGCAGCTCATGAGCACATGGTGCTGATGTAAATTCCTTTATGGTAAGGAGATGAGAGTTGGCTGGGGAAATCTGTATGTAATTGGATTAGTAAAATCTGCTATCCGAAATCTCTTGAGAATAGTATAGTAAAGCATTGTCTATTTCCATCTAAATTTAACATGAGGGATCCTTATTGTTTTTATTTTTTTTATCTTATTGTTTTAATTTTTTACTTTATTGTTTTTATTTTAATAGCTACCTTATACAAACATCCTCTTCCCTCTCACAGTTTCCTTATTGCCTGTTCCTCCTCTACAGCTGGGAGGAAGCTCCCCTTGGTCCCACAGGACTGTCCACTAGGTCACATTGCACTTGGCCTGTGTCCCTCACCCCAATTTGAGTTGAACACACATATCTTAGAGGTGCCAAGAAGCCTAAAATATATGGATAGTGCTAAACAAAGATTAGGCACCAAGAAGCAGAGAGAGAGGGAGGAAGTCTGTCATGAAATAGTGAACTGAGAAGTTATCCCCTCTCTTCCTCTCCCTGCTGTCAGGAAGAAGGAGAGATGCTCAGGAAGGTTTCCCATTCAATACAAGGCTCTCAGCCATTGTATTGCTAGAAACAGGTATCTGACAAATGCAGAGCTTCATTTCCCTTCCCTGTCACCCAGTTCTCCTCTGGGTGCTAGAAGGGAATTAAGCTCCTGTATCTCTTCCTCTTCGCTTCCCTTGCTCCCCAGACAGATGTCCCCTGGCCACTCTTCCATTGGAGTACCCGTCAGCACCTCCAAGCGATGTTCCCAGGTCACCGGCATGTGTGAGGGACTGTTGTCTTTCAGGAAAACCCAGTGACATGGGGCCAGCCATTTGACATACAAAACCCTGGAAGGTCCTAATGTGTTCAGCATGTGCAAGCTGATTCAATTCTGACTACAGCAAAACATATAAGGTAGTAAGAAGGGGAAGTTATTAAACGTAGTATGAGGGAGTTTATTAGGAGTAATACAATGCAACTGAGAGAGTAAACACTTGAATATATGGAAAAATTGTCTGACAATGGGATCAACTCTTAAGTACAAAAGGCTAGAGTAAGGAAGTGGTAGAAACCACATTTAAAATTAGACTTAACACTAGAAAATGTGCTATAGGAAACATGCCTGCCCTGGCAAAGATGTGTAGACTGATAGAGTAAATCTTTTCTCTCTGCACCTAACAATTCCAGGTCTGAAAGCAGGTCCAATCACAACAGACCCAGACAGACTCCACATTTTGAGGCTTCAATGCTGTCTCTGTTATAATCAGGAGAAAAACGTTACCTTTTCAGTATATCTTACGAGCTACTGGAAATAGTAGCTCAGCTGAAAGTCACAGAGAAGATGGGGAAAACAAATGAGGGAGATGAGGCCATCTTTGTACTAATAAAGGCCAAAGAGCACCTTACAGGACTGTAATAGTTATTGATTTCCAGACCCTCCATCACCTGTGGCTTTGTCTGAAGATTTTACTATGCCTCTAGGGTTTTCTGGATGGAGAGGGGGGTGAAAGGACATTGAGACGTGTGAGATTAAAAAAGAAAGCCCTTAAAATTATATCCAGGGTATAGGAAGTGCAATCTATATGTTTTGCCTTTCTTGCTTTCAGCATAAGGGGAAGAGAGCTGCCGGGAAAGTCTGGCTTGGTTATTTTTACAGCTACATGACTATTACTAAACACGGCATGTAAACACTGCCGAGGGGAAATACCGACCCACCACCTACGTATTTATTGTGAAACCAAGGCAATAGCAGAAGGCACCAGTGCTGCTGTTATCAAGTCAGCTGGGAATACCAGCAATTTGCATGTCCTTTCTGCAGCCAGGCAATTTCACAGCTCCAGCTCAGCAGTAAAATCTCAGTTCTCAGCTGATACGACAGTGCATATAAGGGTCTAAGAAGGCTTAAATTAACTGTCAGACATTGCCTCAGGACACAAAGATGCATAGATTTTTTCCATTCTCCTTTTTTTTTGCAATCTCTCTGCTTAATCCCACACAGCAGTTCCAGTGAAACCCGATAGCTCACTGGTGGGTTGCTTCCTACAACTCCTGCTTTCTTCCTGTGCAAACAGTCTGAAGTGGAGCAGCTAAAACAGGTTTAAGTGTCTGGCACGCAAATACCAGAAAAGAGTAGAGGTTTGTGTGGATATATTAATCAGTATATTGATTTTAATGACTGAATAGTGGGTTTTAGGAGGTAAACACAGAAATGGCTAAAGCTATTGTAGCAATCTAGTGTTTTTGGAGGGTATTCTGGTTTTAGGACTAGAGATTTATATTTTTGAAAAAAATCTCTCTTGTTCTATCTCATGCTACATTGCAGTTTTGCAACCTCATATATGGATTCTGGTGATGTCTTTGGCCTCTTGTACAATTTTTATGTACAAATGAAGAGTATTTCACTGTGTAAAGGCATACCAAAACGAGGCAAATTGAACCATTTATCTTCCCAACCACCTGCTCTATCATGGAGTCCCTACAAAGCAATTACACAGCTCAATATAATGTGTGTGGAATTTGATGCTTTTTCATTACAAAATCTTGGCTAAGAAATTCTGAGTTTATATTTGTCATTGTTACTGTTACACTTTGGCAGCATTACACAAAGAAATTAAGTAAGGTCAGTTTCATTACTTCATCCAAATGATATACATTTTCATCATGTGGTTTGTAGAAAATATTGTAACTAAAATTCCATAGGGAGTTGATGGAGTACTTACTAATCAACATATCAGAAAAAGAAGAAGGTATGTGCATGCTAAAAAAATCATTCAGAAAATCAGAATTATGAAGCTGTGTAACTTCACTGTTGTTGAAAAAAAGTCCAACATTGTTGTTCTTCATAATACTTCTACTCAAATGCAAATATAGCCAAAAGAAAATCAGGAAACACTACAAGTTTCTGTTTGCTTTTCTGTAAGTAAGGGTGTGTGTTTACTTTGAGTTTTCAGTTGATCTGTAGGTACAATGAATTTGTCTTCACTCCCACGCAATCTGAAATACTTCTCCCTATCTGCGTTCCAGATCTGGCTTTTGACAGAGGTGACAAGACATGAAATGGGTTCCTCTTAACCACTGCAAAACGACGCCTTCTTTTTTTCATGCTGAGTCCCGGTGTCATACGGTATCACCAAGGGATGGGTTAGAGAAGAAACAGGCTTTGGAGGTCAAGAATCTTGGGTAGCAGGCTGAATTAAACATCTAATTGAGTGACACTCAGCAAGTTATTTCATGCTACACGTCATTTTTCCCTCATGACTGTCATTTGTAATACTCAGGATGCCGAGAATTCTGGGTGGGTGGCACTGTTATTAATTATTTGTGTGACTCACATCCAAGAGCCCTGATCACAGAGTCAACCCATCTGTGTTGAATACAGTACAAAACTGACAAACACACATATACAGATGGTAAAATTGTGTGTCAGGGACAAAGTGACAACAATCTATAATGCAAACAACATTAATATTAGCTGTATATCATGACTCTTGCACTAGAAAATCCTGAAGGAAGCAGAGCTTTGAAAACAAGACAAACAGATGAAACATTCCCTAAAAATGACTTAGTCACAACAAACTCCCTGCTCACCAGCAGATTGTTTTGAGGAGTTGCTATCTGGAATATTTGAGACAAAGCAGCTGTTTCCATCCACCCTCTTCCACAGTGAGCTCTACATGGAACGCGTGCGGTGAGGATATGTGGAGGCAGCTAATGCCTATATGATGTCACCCTGAAGCGATCAAACATCTGAGTTATGTTTTATTTTATAAGGCTCTTTTCATCAACAAAGCCAAATGTCACATTCTGTTATCCTAGTCCTTTCCACAAAAGGATTATAGCTGTCTAGTTTATCAGAGTTCATTTTTTTGCTAGCAATGCCCGTATTTCCTTGTCTTTACAGTATGATAAGACATTAATCTCGATTTTCTGCTAATCAGTCCAAGGATTTTAACATGTAATACTTTATGCGTGGAAAGCAAAAGAACTGTCAGCATGATATAATTAAATTTTTGCTCATTGACCCTTGAAATCTTAAACAGCACCTCTTGCAGTCACATAATTACAAAAAATTGCAAGGAAAACATCCAAATTCAGTCAGATCTCCTGAATAATAAGTGCATTCTGCATTCCTGAACCCACAGCTGTTAGCATTACTGTTGAGATGTATTTAAAGAACCTTGACAGAGTAACAACTACATACCTATAGCAACATTAGGTAGAAAATCCTACTGATGTCATTGGTGATTTGCTACATATCAGAGACCTCACTGCAAAGAGTTTGATTTTCTATTCAGGACACAGTATCTCAGATTTAGTCAAAATAATTTGCAGGATGTTGTCTCTCTGGTCTACTTTCTCAGCAAACAAATGTACACAAACAGATATCAATTACAAATATTTCTGATTAGAGATACTCAGGGAAGTATCAATGTCCTAGACCATGAATTTCAGAAAAATAAATGCCATCTCAGGTCATTTAAAGGTAAGATTCAGGAACAGGTATATGAAAAATCATATATCAATGCAAGCTTTAAGACTGATTGTCATTCTCACACATATGAGAAGTAAGCCATGGTACTGATTGTCTGAGTCCACCCTTTATGTCTGGGACAGTGCCACCTGGTATTATGGTCTCAGACATCCTAAATGAAGAGTTTTTGCTATTTGTTTAAGATAAGTCACTCTATGCATACAATTGCACAGACAATTTTTAACTGAAAAAACCCAAGGCTTTTATTTACTCAAGTATTCTCTTTAACAATGCAGACTTCCATACAGTGACAGTCGGGATCACCATACACACCAAAACTCCCGTACAAATAATGTCATTTAAAATAAGTGAGGAGACATTGGTTTGACATTTGGATGCTCTGCAGGTCCATTTCCTGGCTTTGATTTAACAGAAATTCCTTCCCTCTTCGAGTCCTCTGTGTAGGATTGACCATGCACAACTAATTTACTGAGCAAGTGAAGAGGAGGACCTGCATTTTAAGAGATCTCATTGCTGGGTGAGAGCAGCCACCTTTCAGATTCACACCAGCAAAGCTCTGTTCTCCATAAATCTGATTTCCCTAGACGTTTCCTGCTGATCAAAGTGTCATTCAGTGATAATGCAGTGCAGAAATGGAAGTTTCTTGGCTGCTGGATACAGACATGACAGCACTCAAGGTTAACAGATGGTTTTGCTTTATCAGAAACTGATCTCAGCTTCCACCTTCTAAATTTCTCATGCTAGGGAAAAATCAGACCAAATCGATAGAGCAAATATATGAGGAGTAGGAGGAGAGCTATGTTTCCTTTAACCTAGCCACCATCAAGAGCCACAGCCAGCTCTGGCACATCCATCTCGCCTTACTGTTGTGAGCGTTTAGGATGGGCAAAGCCGCTTTCCCCTCTGTCTTACTCCACAGTGTGTTCAGAGCAGTTTTCAAGGCTGAAACATGCTTCCCCAGCCAGACTTAGCAGTTGGATGTGGGGCCAGGAGTCCGACTCATTGTCCAGAAATGCGATTCTCATTTGGACTTTGTGGTGCATGAGGGAGGTGTGCTGAGCTTCCTTGGGGAAGAAAGGAGTTTGGCCAAAGCCTTTGTAACACAATGCAAGTGTAAACCCCAGAGCTGGAGAACATATAGCAATAGAAGGAGCTTTGGCCAGTGTCATTTATAACACTTGCAGCACTGCTATGACTTGCAGCTATCATGACTGTACTGCGTGTAAATGCTAATAGATCATTACTGTGTTCACAGCCATGAAAGGACACAGGAATCCTTCAACATATGACCTAGAGTAAACGGTTCGCAATGACCTCACAGATGTTCGGCCCTACTTTGGAAGAGGATTAAAAATACAGAGAGAGCAAGGAAAGGGGCTCCGTGCTGGTATTCTGCTTGTACAGGGCCCTGCCCTTGGAAACACCAAGTGTGGAAGAGCAGAGAGGCAGGCAATGTCCCCTTCCACGGGCATTGGCTCTTTGCAGACTCAGTGGGACCTTAGGTGGATAAGGACAGTGAAATGCAGTAAGCCAGGCTGCCAAGGCTTGGCAACACAGCTGTAATTATTAGAGCTGTTTGCATTTTGTTTATTTTCTTGATTGTTATATAATTACATAAGTAATCTGCTTTTCATTATTTATTCCTTATCCTTTCAATTTTCTCAGGAAAGAAAGGAACTGAAGTATTGCCAAGGTCTTTTGTCCTGCAGTCTCAGGCCTAGAAAGAAAGTTCCTGAGTGGACAGTTGCAAACTACAACTACTACAAAAGTAGTTAGGATGCTGAGAAAGTAAGGATATGTGCTTCCAAGTAAGACTGGAGCTTTTGCTTTCTTTCTCATCCATCCATACTAGATCCTGGCCCCTATAATATCAGCTAGCTCCAAGAAAAAAAATCTGGTGAGAGCTGAGAAAGTAAACTGGTCTCCTAACTTCTGTTTTCATTTTTTGTGTAAGTAACCACTTTATTTTACAAAAGATTACAATAGCACCATTTTCTGGGGAGACTGTGCTTTCATGGTTACCTGTGCCAGCCTGTAGGAGAGGATTTGAGGCTTTCAGTCAGTCAGACTGAGACATGCTGTGAGCGTGTCTGTGTGTACCTGCCTCAGTTCAAGAAAGGAGAGGAAATTTGGCCTCACGATGACAGCAGCATGCTTGTTATTTCTAGACCAACCTGTGCCATAAGAACAGGTCTACTGATAGAGAGTAACATGCTAAAATACTTCAAAAGGATTTTTCCTTTCTAAGGTGGTTGGGTCTTCATGTAAGAAGAGGCAAATGAAATGTCTCCATTCAAGTCCTTTCTGCCTCATTCCTTGTAAATTCATTTTGGAATTGTGACAGCTTTCTTTTCCTATCCCATTGCTCTTTTAGATCTCGTCTCTTCCCCCAACTAGCTGTCAAAACTCTGCTTTCTCTCTCAGGCTGCTATTTAACATCTTTGTGCAAAACCCAGACCACAGGCTCTACCCCACAAGTCTTTTTTTTTTTTTTCTTTATTTTTCTTTACTTTTTTTTTGTTCCTTCCTTCCCCCCCCCCCCCCCCCCCCCCGCCTTGGATCATGCTGCAGATTCTCATCTTACTAAAATACAATGGAAAAAGACCACTCCTTATTTTGGCTCCCATAATTGTGCTACCATTTATAGGTCTGCTGAAAGACAGACGAGACATGTGGGTGTTTGGGTTTGCACCCTGCACAGTGGGATTCTTCAGCACCTCCACCACAAATGCATCTACTAAAAAGGCCCTTTCAGGCTTCGTGCCTGTGGTTAGCAGGTACTGGGTGGTGGAGGCCACTGCTCTGTATCAGCTGGTAGGTCCCTGTCCCTCTGCCCCTCTCCATGCTGCCACCACCGCATGGTTTCACCCTCCCCAGCACCTGCTCATCCACCCCATTCCGCTTCATTAAAGCCAGCAAATGGTTGCAGAGGTAAAATTATCAAATAATTTCAAGTATTAATTTGACTTCAGAAGCACATGTACAGTGAATTCTCATGATAGATGCTGAATAAGAGCCTGGGAGGTACTAAGCCTTGACTCAAGCCAAAGTACACGACTTCAGTACAGTGTCTGACAGCATCCAAAAATCTGGTGCACTGCAAGCATTCAAGAGAATTTTTGCTCACTACTTGGATGTTGTGGAAAACTCAGACTGAAAATAGGTCTGCTGAAGCTCTTTATTGGATCATGGCACTGTCATTGTACATGAGGGTGACGCATTTCCAGTCTGTTGAATCACACTTTTTTAATGATCACATATGGGACCTGGATACAAAAATATTTCAGTGTATTAGTAAAGGTTTTTCTTTTCTCTGAAATCATATGTTGAAGCATTCTTATGAATTAAATCACTTTGTCCTTAATTCATCTCCCAGCTGCTTCCCTGGAGACCATTTAAAGTAAAAACCAGAGATTTTGATCCAGGTTTAGATTTTTTTTTTCTTCACAGTTCTATGGTGCTAGCCTGAGTACCATACATTTTTTCCTTCAAAATGCCTGATTTATACATTTAAAGTTAATAATTGTTATTTCATTCGGTTAAAACAGAAATGTTATGATGTTAACCCACTATGACCATGTTAAGGGAGATGGACACACACACAAGAATAAATTTATTATCTTGCTCTTGTGAAGTGGTTTGAAACTCCTAAACTATTACAGAAGAAATTATCTTCCCAATCTCATTACCATTCTCAAAAATAAACCAAGTTTACAGGTGTGGTTAATGTGATGACAAAATCTATTTTTCAGTGAGTAAAGGCAACCTAAAGGGATAGCAGAGCATGTCAACATCACAGCCTTCTTAAATCAGATGTCTGAGCTACCTGCATGGCTGTCTGCGGCAGTTGCACATCCCCCTCAGGTCTGGAGTCTCCAATAGGGCAGTTGGTGGCTCCTTAGCACCTTTTGTGCCCCACTGTGCCTATTCCCATGTACATATTTTGGGTGGCACGAAGGTGCTGACAGTCACATCCTCCCCTATCCTTGGGCAGGATGACTTCAACTCCACACAGATGAGGGGGGGGGCAGGAGGGGTGGGACCCTCAGTCAAACAACAGAGTCCTTAACAAAGGAGGTGCCCAGAGTAGCTGAGAAGCTTCTGGACCACATTGTAACGCCCACAGCCAGATCTGACCAGGCTATAAAATGGGGTCCCCTTTGAGCGGTCTTCTTGGAGCAGCGGGTCTGTGAACTGGAGCCCTTTCCTTAGACTGGGACGCCATCTAAGGAGACTTCCCGGAACTGAGAGCACTTCACCTCCTCCTGTGATGAGTGGTTATTTACTGGATATATTCTTGAATGACTTCTTACCTAACCCTGGCAAGTGTGAGCGCTCGCCTAACCCAGGCGAGTGATTATTTTCTTGAGTACCCATGAGTGAGAGACCTCTGTTTTTGTTTCTTGTATGTGTGTGCACATTGCGGATCCTCTTTATTCTTATGTTGTCGTACCTCAATAATCTCCTCAACCGATACTTGAAACTGTATTTTATGTTGCCAGAGTGCTAAGTAATTGTATAAACCCTGTTTGCGGTTGGTTTATTGGTTATACTTTTCCAGCTCAAATAAAGTATCTTTTGGAACTAACTGGTCGCCTAAAATTGAAAAAAATTACTTTTGTTTTGGAAAAAGTTTCCATTAGATGCCTCCCAGTTAAATGGACTGTTTTGTGAGTGATTTCTGTCAGGTTCACTGACCCTAAAAGTGTTGTCACTTTCAGAATCACTAGCATCTGCAGACATTAATATCACAAAATACCTACTTCTATTATAAAATCTCAAATTTGGCAGACTCACGAAGACGAGGGTACAATAAAAAAAATCTTTTGAGTAAAGTCTCAAAACCCTTGATCCTTATACTCTATGTCCACACTAAATATCCCAAATGAATCCTTGATGCCCTATGCAAGTAGATACACAGCCCCTCCAGAGGTTTGTGCCATCTCCTTTTGTCTAAGGACATTTTGAAGCTCCTTGGTTGTTTGCTTAAATACTTATTGTAGAGTCTCCATCTCCTGATTCATTCACATCACTCGTTTTTGAACCAGGACCACACTGGGAGGAATCAGAGCACTTGGTGCTCGTTATCTCACTGTGCCTTGCTGTGCTTTTATTGCTATGTATTATACTTCTAAGATTGTGATCAGCAGCGTTAGAAGGCAACACACAATGTATTGGAAACACAGCGAGCTGAAAGTGGAAACACTTCTGTACACAGTAGTATAAAGCCTTTTAAATGCTTTTAATAGTACTGTGGCTTATTTTTTTAAAGAAAACAAACTTTTTTACAACACAGATTGGATTATAAATTCATGTTTTTCTTATGAGGACATTTCGTGATCCTTGATTAAAAGGACAGTTCATGGGGAACTAATGTTTGCCAAGTTAACTAAAGAGGAGCTCGAATTCTCATCAGTTCAAACAGGAAATGAGAGAGGAAGAGTGCTTTGTTTTCCTGTATATTGTCTCAAGATAAAATCTTTAAATTTAGAACTGTTTGGAACTAGCAATTGAATGATTTACTATTGTTTAAAAATAAATATGAAGACACTGGCGTATACTAAGTATACTATAGAAGTACTTCTGTGGTTATTTTATATGTATTTATATGTACAAATATATATATACAACTTTTTTTTTTTTTTTTTTTTTTTTTAAACAGGGACAATTCTTCCTCAACCCTCCTGTCACCAAAAGGGCAAAACCAATTCACGTTCTTGTTAATTAACAGTGGACAAACACTTATTGACTTTTTCTGGAAAGTTTTTATTTTTCATTATATGGCATTTCAAAAGCTGTGAATTAAAAAAAATAAAAATAGATGGTGTTATTACTGTATGTACATAAACTGATTGCTAAGTAAATGTGGGATATATCACAATAAAGGCATCGGTCTTCCTCTGTTTTCAGTTGAACGTATTCCAGGCCGATTCACATGATACAGTTTTCAGTGGAGGAAGGAGATGTGTCCTCTGTATTAGCAAAAGCCAAAACATGAGAGGGAATTATTTTGCTGACACGAGGAGCCCTGAATGAGCAACATGGTAGTTACATTTTTGGGGTGCCTGAACAAAACTAGGTGGGTGTGGACAGGTCTTTGTCTTTAGGTCTATCACACAACTCTGTCACCCAGCCCAAGAAACAGATGTGAAGCTGCTCCAGCCTTTGTCTTGAATGCCTTTCCTGCCTGTGGTAACATTGTCTTTTCTGAGAGGTCTCACCGTGCTCCATTCCCGTCTGCCGTGATGAAGGGCTTGGCTGGCAAGCTGAATGCGATCATGCTTGGAATTGTGGTTCCTGGAAGGGCTTTTTCGTGGTGACGCTTTCTCTTTCCACACTCCAGTTAGCCGTATGGGAGCTCCTTGGCATTTATGAATCATCCAGACAACCACAGCTGGTGGAAATGCCAGCACAATGTTACAAGACTTCATTGTTTGCCAGCTTGTCGCATCACCATAGAAAGAACTGGTTGGAAATAAGCTTCTGTTGAAACTTCTTTATCTGACAGAGGTGCATTTTGAGCAGCATCCAGTACTCTTTGGATCCAGTGCACATACAGCAACACATGAGCACACCAGCGTTCCGCCCCTCAGTTTGCAAAGTGCTGGGTCCTACACTGATTCCAAAACTCCCCCATGAGCTAGAGAAAGGCCACACTGGCTTGCTAGACCTGAGAGAAAGGTTGAAAGGCATGGCTATTTAAAACACCTATGAGATTAAAAAGTTTATGAACTGCTGGAAACTTAGTTCTACACATGGAAGTCAATGAGGTAACATTCCTTCTACAATGATCTGGTTGACATACAAATCAGTTTTCTTCCAACTGAAAACTCAAAGCTGGCTATAGAGACAGCAACTCAGCACCACTTCACCAGAAGAACTTGCTTGTCATGAGCAACCAGTATGCAGCACTTGACATGAACATATAGTCTGTTTCGTGACTTCAGACCTCCTTTAAGTCCAGAGGGGTTAAACGGTCTTTCCACACCATTTGAGAAAACAAGGTACTGAACAAATTCCTTAGCTCATTATTTCAACTCTGCCGAAGTTAAAGTTGTGAAAATAATTAGTTTATTAGTTTGTATGGAATGCTTTGTTTTATTTCTTATTTGTAGTCTTTCATATGACTCACAATAATGCATTGTTTCAATCTGTAAATTTATTGCTGCTACCTCCCATAACACCTTGAGAGGAAAGAAGATCTTTCCTCTATCTTTTGGATAGAAAAAACAGCAGTGAACTCCATGGAATGTCAGTCAGCCTTCGGGCAATAGGGAAACAAGCTTGAACATGAAGCAAGCACTTCCAAAACAATACAGGAAAATACAGCTGAGTGTCTTCAAAGGGAACTAGCTAAAAGAAGCCAGTAAATACAACAAATTTTGGCAATCTATGAAACCATACTGTAACTCAAACCTGATTTTCAAGGTGGCTTGTATTTTTCCTTCTAATACATCATATGCTATGGCCCTACGCAGAGAAAAATATCCCACACTTTTGGACAACATATGTTCTAAAAGTCATTGACTGTTTCTATAGTCTTTTTGCAGCTTTTCTCTATTTAACTGCTTGAAGCTATGCCAATCTAAGATCAACCAAAGAGATCTAGAGAGAAAAAAACTTATGAACTGAATTATTTCAAGTAGGATGAAATCTCCACTTAGTGTACAGAATACACTAGGAACTAAAAGGTAGTAAAAGGCAAATATCACTTCATTTACATTTTTGTTAGCTACTATTGTTGTTGACAGCTTGAAATCAGAAAACAAAACAAAACAAAAAAGAAAAACAAAAACAAACAAAAAAACCCCAAACAACAAGCTAGAACATAAAGACTCATAAGAAAGTATATTTTGAACTACAATGACAAAATTCATCACTCCACTGTCCAAGTGAGATTGGTGAGGTGTGGCACTCCTCAGGGGTTGGTATTGGGACTGGTCCTGTTAAATATCTTTGTTGGCAACATGGACAGTGGGATTGAGTGCACCCTCAGCAAGAAATGACACCACGCTGTGTGGTACAGTTGACATGCTGGAGGGAAGGAATGTCAACCAGAGGAATCTTGACAAGCTTGAGAGAGTTCAGAGAAGGGCAACGAAGCTGGTGAGAGGCCATGAGGAGCAGCTGAAGGAACCTGGGGTTGTTGAGCCTGGAGAAAAGGAGGCTGAGGGGAGACCTTATCGCTGTCTACAACTACCTGAAAGGAGGTTGTAGCACGGAGGCAGTTGGTCTCTTTTCCTGAGTAGCAAGTGTAGGACAAGAGGAAATGGCCTCAAGTTGCACCAGGGAAGGTTCAGATTGGGTATCAGGAAACATTTCTTCATGGAAAGGGTTATAGAGCACTGGAACAGGCTGTCCAGGGAAGCGGTAGACTCACCATCCCTGGAGGGGTTTAACAGACGTATAGATGAGGCTCTTAGGGACAATTTTTTTTTTAATTTTCGGTCAGTTCATGAGGCATCCACTTACTGAGTTTCTTCACCTTTCCAATTTGCTACAAATGCCAAACAACCATAGTATGGTTCACATTGAGTTCTTCAGCAACTTCTTGTGTAGTTGTCAGGGGATCAACTTCCATGATTGCTCCCAGTGGGTCAATGTCAACTTCCAATGGCCGCCGCTACGCTCCTCATTTTCAAGGCTCTTGTCTCCTTTGCAAAACTTCTCGAACCACCGCTGCACTGTACGTTCAGGAGCAGTTCTTAGGCCAAATGCCATGCTGATGTTGCAAGTTGTCTCCGCTGCTTTCTGTCTAACATAATTTCCATAGTCTAAAATAAACAGCAAGTAAAAAGTCACTAGCAAAAAAAAAAAGTGAGAAAAGGGCATTCAAATTATATAAAACATAACCACATTTATTTCAGAATGTATTCCAATATCAAATGGCAATTTCCAACAATGCAAAGACCGTAATTCCTTTTGCACCAACCTTAGAAAAAAAACAACCCTTAACCAGCACAAACTGTATCTATTTGGTTCTATGCCTACATAATTATCTTTGCAAGATTAAGCCACCTGGTGGGTAAGAAAAAAAATACAAGTGACTGGGGAGAAGCAATTCAACACCAAAGGCTAAACAAATTTTTTTAAAAGCAGACTTTTGAAGTTCTTAATGGAAGATGAAATAAAGGGTTAGTCTAGTGTGTCTGATATCATAAGAATATTTTTTGATGCTTAAAGAAACAGACTGGAGTCTTCTGGACAGTATTCAGGTCATTAAGTTGTGAATATGTTGAAGGAATTACAGTCATATAATCAAAGTTTAATGAGAAGTCTGAGTTAACACTTTTCATTATTGGTGCACTACCTGAAATTCATTTTAAAATATACTTTTTTGTGCTTCTTCTACAGCAACTGAAATATGTTCCACAACTTGTGTCTTGTTCTGGAAAGAGTCGACTTCTGAAAAGAAGGAACAGTTGTTTTTCTACTCCTCTCCCTTTCATAATTTTCTGGATGAAGAACCTCTGCCTCCTCCCAACATAAATGGAAGCAAACTAGGTTTAAACATTTAAAAAGATATAAAGGTTTATTTAATGAATCCAGATTTGACAGACATTACATAAATTAAACAGCAATAAAATTTTACTAGGTTTTATGTACAGATCACAGTGATTTTCATTGTGCAATGAGGGCTGACTTTGTAACTTTGAACAGTACTTACACATGTGAGCTACCACAAGCAACCAGCAACATACACCATTAGTCCAAGTTAACCTCTCAAATCTAGCAGTTCAAACTGATTATGCAGTACACAAATGCCTACTACTGCTATCACTACTTACTACACAACGGAGTATTTATAAAGCAGTCAAGGTTTGCCATAGAAAAGTGCAAAACATGGAAAGCCTGTACACAGTACAGTACCAAAAGGAATCATGCTACAGTCATTGAAAGCTGAAAAATAATTCTATAGCACAGGAAGCACTGCATCACAACTCTTCTGAAAGGCAAGCAGATGGGCTGCGGAACAGCCGTATCTTAATTGCTTTCAAAACTGCAAAAATCCCTGTTCATCCATTTAAACATAGTTTAGTACCTATATTTGATCTGTTAACAATGACTTTCTACAGTGGAAGATCACAGTTAAAGCTCAGTAGCACACATATTCATTGATAAGCTAATTTACAGGAAAATCTACAGCATGTTCTCCATTGATATATTGAAACATTTATATCATTTGGTTACAAGGCAATTGAGTTTACAATGCATGTTTATCACTTAAAACCTCAAATTGGGCAATTAAAAATATAGATATATAAAACTCAAAAATAAAGGTTGTTTCTTAATGTCTAACATTCATGTTCACCAAAGCAGAATACCAAAGGCCTATGGGGTCTTGCAGGAAAACAGTACTTTTGCAACAGTCTATATGCAAAAACATGTGTGTTAATAGAACTAACCATGAATATCATACTTGAATATAAAATAAAAAAGTGTTCTAGTCTCCTTAAAAAAAAAAAAACAAAACAAAACATAAATCCACAGTCCTTAGTGCAGTGCGCATCCACGGACTTCTGCATGAGCACTCAGACAGAACTATGTTAGTGGGCCATGAAGTCCCAAGTAAATACTTAAACCAGACTCACTTATGCAAATAAATAAAATGGACAGGTAATAACAGTTCATTAAGTTCAAGAGTATAGACAAAATAACTAATCACGTAAAATAATGATTGAAAAATGTTTGGCGTCTTTTTTTAATTAAAGGGTTTTAATTTAAAAAAATTTGAAAGCAGTTTTGCACTAGGAAACATCTTGACGAGGTCAGTAGTAAAGCATCTGTACACATGGCTCTGGAAATAACGTAAAGTCAATGGATTAGCATTATTAAGAAGATTGTATTTGTTTTTTGTTTTTTGTTTTTTTTTTTTTTAGTCTCTATCATAATAAGTGTCAGTGCATCCACTGCCAGCAATGGATAAATAAAAAGAAAATCCACTGTCTCCTGTTGTTCAAGCATTCCAAACTTCTAACCACCATTGTGGCACATTAGTCAAATGCAACTTCATTTCCTCAGCTTTGAAGACCCTGAAGACAGTTTTTTAAATTGAAAAAAAACCTATATTTAGCACACTTGCTTGTTGCACTATGTACATTTTAAAATAAGAAACTGGTTTTGTACTACTCAGATTCCACAAAATACTCTAAGCTTACACATTAAAAACTGTGCTTGCTCCCCTTAGACAAAGTAAGCTGTGTGCTTCAGTTTTTCCAATTGATTTGGAATAACTAATTTCACAAATACAAATGAACGGATTTTTTTTCTTTTTTAAGAGAATAAGGTATTTTTACCCGGTTAAAATGATCATTTTCTATGGATTTTCCTGCATTCCATTATACATTCCTACACAGTATTTACTGAGTGGCAGCTGGGGTCACCAACTTGTGGAACAGTTTAATTTAATTAGCAGTTAATAGAATGTCTACTTCATAAGGATTCAGGATTTAGTTCAGTAAAATAAATCTTTGAACTACATTTCTTATGGCATTGCAGATCAAAAATGTGGGGACAAATTTGTGGAAGAAACTGCCTGTATGATCTACTTAAACAGTTTTACATAGAGTCCATCAGTCATAGTAGCAGAGCTCCAGTGATGTGATGCGCTTTTAAAAAATACATTTTTGGTCTAGATATTATAATTTCACTGAAAGTTATCTAAAAACCACAACATATGAAAGAATGTAATTAGTTTTTGAAATCAAAGCACTTCAAAGTCAATTCCCTTACAGTAACACAAGTATGAATATACAACGTGAAAAAAGGCTAAAGAAAGATCCTGACTTGTATACAATCTACTTTCATGTTTATGTGCATTCATATACGTAGATGCATCGTACATACGCACATAGTGATATTTGGTGCTACTTAAAATGAAACAGTATTGCAAATACTTCCTAAATAAAGCGTACTCAAGCTGCTAGAAAGATACTAAGTACAGGATGAAAAAAGAGACTCCTTACATCTAAGGTTTGAACTCTGTATATATCAAATTCCTGGCAGCAGAGACTTTAGGACATTTCCAAAAGCAGGAGCAGAAAAATCAGGCTCTAACATATAATCAGTCTTCCCTCTGATATTCTAAACTGCCAAGCATTCAACAACAACTATTTCAACAATGAAAGAAGTCTGTTATGGCTTGTGCATCAAGCCTGAGAGAGAACATCTCCTGTAAGAGCCTGTTAGAGTCCTTTTATCGGTGTGCACTGAACCGAATGTTTACAGAGTCTTCATGTGAGGAATCTCATTTCAGATAGTGAATCATCACTCAGTATCCTGGTTTGTAAAGAGACATCACTCTAACAGAACTTCATAAATTAGCCACTAAAATGTATCTTGATCAACAATAAAACATGCCCTTGTCTTTCTGCTTTCAAGTACTATGGTTGCAAGTGTGAGGCATTGGAAATTTTAGGTACAAACCTTTTTTAAAACTTAATTATTTTTACTTTTTACAAAGAATTATAAAATGTATATAAGATGATGAAAAACTCATTTATCCGTTTTAAGATTTTTATTCCTAGAGAACTTCTTGAAAAACATTATCTGAAAAATAAAAATCATAGACTCTGCAAAGTACAAAAATTTACATCTTTGCACAGTTCCTGTGCTTTAGTTGTATTGTATTCATTATATACATATATACTAATTTGTGCTTTTAATTACACAAGTTTAGTATAAACTTATAAAATTAAGTCTATGAGTTAACTATGCAAAATAGCAGGAAACTTAACTAAACCATAAGTTAAAAAAAATAATCCTAAAATATATCATTTTAGTGAGTCTACTTCAGAGTAGACTATCAATATTACAATTTACTAATGTCAAATGTTTACAGCAAAAATTATTCTTGTCTGGCTCCAACTCTTTAGGTATTTAATTTATACTAATATGTGTATCTGAATGCAGTATCACTCTTCTCCACAAAGAAAGTCTTCATTTACGTATGAATTCCATTCTTCTTCAGACTTTGTCTTAGCACTTCAATTCCCTTCCAGTTTCTAAGAAAAAATAATGAGAAAGGAACACTAAATACAATGGGGAGCATGCGAATTAAATAACAATTATCAACTTAGCACAGCAATCAGACGGAGTTCAGGGTACAGAATTCACCTGACAATCTTATTCCTCTAACTAACATCTTCATTCTTAATATAAAACTCTTGCAGTCAAGAACAATCACGTTTCCTTAAAGGCAAATATCTAGACTGATTTGACAGATAACACACTATTTTAAAAGGTTTAAGGAAAGGACTTAATATCTGTATGTAAATAACTCATCACTTCAGAACATGAAAGCCTGTGAGATAAATTACCTTTGTTGTTCCATAAGCCTGCTTTACAATATTTTATTTCAACAATTTAATTATACTATTGATTACTGTGATTCATGTTGGTTTTACGAGCTGCAAGGAAGTATTAGTCACTATTATGAATCAGAAGATGTAGTTTCTGCAGATGGCTCTCACTCACAGACCAAAGTTTTGAAGAGGACTCCTGACATTCGGACATACCTTGTCCAGTGTAGATGTCACTTTCAGAAGTTCTTGAAAATTTCTAGATCTTTAGGGGGTACTGGAGGCATCTTGTTCCAGTCGTCCTCAGGATAAGCTTCAAAATTGGAAGTATCCCCATCATTGGACACTTTCGGTACTATGGGAGGCTAGTCAGAACAAGCACAACAAAAATATTAGTACAGATTCCTCAATGAGCTCCTCTCCATCATATTAAAGCAGGAGTTCTGCAAAAGACTGATTAAACAAAAGGGGTACAATATATACGAAAGCTCACTTTTTACCAATAATGAATGGCACAAGAGAGAGAGAAGTTTGCAGCAACACAGACTACATTCCAACACTGTATCTTAGTTGCAGCTAAATATTGTGGTTGAAAGACACTTATAATACAGATATCTACTTTATTTAGCACTGAGGTTCTAACTGCTTTGCATACTGAAGGTAACTACTGCCAATGATGCCTACAACAGCGCTTCCAGGCATGTGCTGTTACAGCATCATCTGCCACTCTCCTTCCTCACTCCTCGCCACTTCTGTGGCCCTGTAAGCAAAAAGGAGTGGAATCACATTAGGCTCCTTCCATCTATGAATGAGTCTTGATAGCAGTGCGGTTAACTGCTTTCTCACTGAAGGAAAAAAGCCTCCTCTTCCTCACTTTCAAATAGATTGATTGCTTTTAAGAAGCCTGAAATGACTAACTTGTGTATACATCGCACTACCTACTACGCTTTTTCCAAGCATAGCTATGAACTTACGCAAGGAAATGGCTGCACTGTTTAAGAAAAGAAAAAAAAATAATTCAAATTCATCTTTTTAAGGCAACTTGGAGGTGCCAAGAGAAATATCTGCTTTCTATTTCTTTGAATTTCTATCTAGTATTGCCCAACAGGTTCACAGTTCCTGGCTTTTTTTCCCCTTGTCTTACATCTAGCATCGAGATTACTCCGCCATTCTGGCTACAGGCTATGAGACAAAGCTCCTTTCTGGAACATTTCATTAATGTAGGGGTTAATACAGGGCAAAACCAGTTTCTTCTCTCAAAGGACATTCACCTTTTTATCCCCTTCTCAGTAACAGAGAACTTAACTACCATCACGAGTTCAACAAAACACTGAGGATGACAAAACTTTACAGACAATCACCACACTGGCTAATAAAAGTCATAGCACAAACAGAACGACACAGTACATCAAAATGTTATTCTGCGTCTCCTCAAAAAGAGACATGTCTGGCTTCCACTAGCTCTGAGATCTCTGATCTTTTTGGCTTCTCAGTTTGTAACAGTGCCATCAGCAGGTTCTCGGTGGGAAAGAAAGGGTCCTGAGGGATGGCACTGCTGAGCTTCAGCCCAAAGCGGAGTCCTGCTTTTGCTATGTGTCAGCCACAGCACACTGCCCACATGCCTGAGAACATACAGAATCTGCTCTGCTCCACTGTGCGCAATGCCTAGGGATCCTCATCTCCCTGTAAGCATTTGGGTAGGAAAATAAATTTTGTGAAATGACACAAAAAGAGAAAAATAAAATAAAAAAAAAAAATAAAAAAGGAGAGAAAGGAAAATTCATAATAATCTGACTGCCAGAGTGAGATGTGTGGCTTTTTGTTTGTTTTTATTTTGTTTTTGTTTTTTTTTTCCTAATAATAAAAATGCAATACAAAGGATGTTTGAACCTGAGACATTTGATTTGTGTGACTGGGATTTTCAGTAAATGATTTGAAAACATGAACTGGGTGTAGTAACCATTAAAAAAACCTCAAAACCCACACACTCAAAACAATGTAAAACCGTGTTTGTGGACTGTTTTTTTTTTTTTTTTTTAAGAAAAAAGTCACCTACAGCTTTGTATTAGGATGTTGTCCACAAGAACACATCAAAAACATTTTTATCTCTTACCTATTTTGCAATAATTCAATTTAAGGTATCTAGCCAGAAATTCTTTATAAGAAACTAATGCAAAGAAAAGGAAGAGCAAACATTTAATCAGTACTTGAGTGACTGCATACAGCAACCTGTGTTAATGAAAATCATTGCTCTAAGAAATCGTACTAGTTAGGACTTGAAAAAGGAAAGGAGGAAGGCAGTTTTACTTCCAAAGGACTTTAAAAAGCATTTTGCAGTGTTGATAGCTTTTGCAAATGTCTGCCCTCATAGAATTCAGTGCTGTTAAAAAGTATGTTAGAATTACATTCATAAATCTTTCCCTCTCACCTTCCCTATTCTTCCTACTCCTATATGCCTTACATTTTATTAAAGCATTTACCTGAATTGAACTTGGCACTAAAATTTAAAGCCCAAAGTAAGAAAATTCCACAGATATAAGGGCAAGAAAAAAAAAAATCTAACCAAGACACCAATTCTCTTTCATCCCCCAACATAAAACACTTAAAACAAGTAGGTACTTGTAAAACCCAAAAACTGAAAATTAAATGTTGTATTTATTAATGAGCTTCAGCAAAACAGAGCAGGGATTTTTTGTTTTAGACATTTTGTATATAGACAAAAATGCAAGTAGACAGTCATATAAATTCTGCAATGTATAAGGGAAAAATTACATGTAATTATTGATGTGTGCATATACACACACATGAACATAGATGCAACAGGCAAGCAAACCTCAACAGATCATCTTAAAAGAACAATGATTTCTTGTTGTGGTCTTATACAGTATTTTGCAGAATATACCTTTAGTCTCCTTTGTGGTACAGCGTCCCAATCTACAGACCTGAACCATCGATGTCTCTTCACATCATCTGCTCCATTCTTTGAAGAGAGAAAAAAAAAAAAATTTAGTAAGTTATATGTATGCCAAACCATGTATTTAATCGTAAGAACTGTGGTATCAAGTCAGACTAATGGTCCACCTAACCTTTTCTCTTTTCTCAGGTGGTAATTACTAAAAGATTCTACAGGATAAATTCAGTGTTATTGCTGGAACTTGTGCTGTGGTAGGGAAATAAGATATCCCCCCCCCCCCTTTTTTTTTAATCAGCATTCTTCTGATAGAAAAAAGATCAAAAGAATAGGCTCTAAAATACCCACAAAACCATTCACTGCAGCGCTACTCACTTCTGTTTTCTTCAACATTTTAGCGAATGCCTCTTATTCAGACATACTTTATAACTCTTTCATTAAGAAAAAAAATAACTGAGGGTTGACATTGTCTCAAAAATGATGTCTGGTAAGCACGTAGTTTTACCAAATATGACAGATGTTTAGTGCTGACAAGAAGTAGTTCTCAGTACTACTCAAAAAGTATATGTAATAAAACCATTTGTTTTCATTTTAGATATATCGTATTTGCCTTGCAATGCTTATTCTCTCTGGGCTGACTATTTTGATTATGTACATAAAGAATGAAAATGTCTCTTTTTCCTCTCTTTTTTTTTTCCCCCCAGGATGAAGCTCGGTTCAAGCACAGACTCATTTTCAAGGCATCAAGCACTGGAGTAAACCAGCTGTTTCTTTCTCAGGCCTGATCACAGCACAGCTTTAACGCACAGCACTGAAACTCACACCACATGCAGCTCCATGGAATGGAACACACCACACATTTGTTTTATTCAGACTTATATGGAATGAGACTACCTCTGCTCAGATGTAAAGAGGCAATAGGGAGAGTAATTTATCACCTTGTTCCCTCAAAAGCAGATCTGATTGAACGCTTCACCAGAAAATGCCCAATGGGATTTAAATCTTTTTAAACCAACTATAATTATGGAAAAGGATCAGACTTAAGACTGAGCTAAAGCCCCCACACCAAATCCCACTTCAAATTAGAACTATTTTTGATTTTGGCATTTTAGTCCATTGCAGGGAAAAACCCTCAAACAAACCAAAGCAACCACAGACTTAAAAAAAAAAAAAAAAGAAAATAAAAAAGAAAGCAAGCCAAACACATTTCCCAAACCCAAAGTTTGAATAAACCAAGGATTGTTTTTGTTTTCCTTCAAAACCATCAAAAGATATAAAAGTTTGCACTGCTCAATAACTTCCTAAATTTTCAGTTCATGAAAATTTGGCTTTAATCCTCCTGATGCCCATGCCTCCCCCTGCCCCAACACTGTAAAGTATCAAAGAATTCCGAAGGATAAGGGAAACATTTATTTCCTAGGTTTTCTTACCAGTCTAAGTTTGTTCCATAAAAGGCTCTGAAAAAGAACTCTGGACAGCAGGTTCCACCATCTGTACTTATATCAAGACGTTCAAGGAACCTGGATGACTGTGCATCTTTTAATACCTTTACCTCTGTGCAACATAAATTGTGCTTTGTGCAAAAAAGCAAACCTCGGAAATGGAAATTTTAGCTCTCTCTTAAAAACTAAGAGATTACACAAGCTAGTTTAGGTATCTGCAACACTGTAACAACAGTAACAAGTCAATGGAATACAGGATTAACATACTCTGCCAGAATGGTAAATTATCCTACACTGACTTTTGTGTGGTACTTTGGCCAGCCTGATAAAGTACAGAGTTAATTCACATGCAGCTGATTTCTCCCTGCGCTGCCAAACACAGCTGATGCACAGCTGCAGAATCACATCAGCTTGTAATGCTGTTGTCATCTTCTTGGTATTACAAGCGGTACCACATCTGCACAACTCCCAGAATTCACAGGGTTGATGTATCACAGATACAGGTGTGTTTCTGAGGCAGGCTGGAAAGCTACCTGAGACACAGAAGCATATTTTTGACTAGTAAGCTATTGTCTTCAGAAGTCTGTTTAGAATAGCATGAATAATTCTGCTTGGTGGAAGACTATTTGACTGTACTTAATCAGCCCCACCACCAGACTGTCAAGACAATGACCAAACTGCACTACAAGGCACTACAACAACCCTCATACTCTTCAAAAATAATTTTTAGGCTTGAAATTCGATTAGTGTTCCTTCTGGGCTTAAACAAATCCAAAGGAAGAACCAAACCACCCGGTGCCCTGTACTACAGGTTTCAGCACCATATTTCTGGTCTAATGTAAGTCTTCAAATTAATCAGTAAACTGGCATGTGGTGGTTTTTTTTTGGTGTGGGGGGTGTTTTTTTGTTTTGTTTTTCTACTTTTTTTTCTAGGGGGATGGGGCACTGGAGTGAGGCAAGAGGAAAACTGTCATGAAAGAAAGTATTAATCCAGACGAATAGGAGTATGATTTACAGAAAAACACAGTTAAACTTTACTTCAGTTGTGCAATCCTAAATGCAATGTATGAGAAGATATATCTCAATTTCATGCTTATAAAAACAAAAGCCATAGAAGAGCTCTTCTACATCTCTCCTACAGAATTCTTTCAATCTTGTGCCACATTCTGTGTTACATCTAACATTTTATACCAACCTTCATATTTCCTAATCGTCTTGTCCTGTCAACCACAAGCAGCTTCTTAATAAGGTCTCTGCAGTAAAGAAAGCATGTTCTCTGTTAAACAAAAGTAATTTATATTTGACTGTTGTACAAATGTTACAGAATGAGTGTACTTCCCTTTGATTACCTAATACTGTGCATCATTTATCCATTCATTTCCTTCATATTTTATGACACAAAAATAAAAGTTTAAGAAGTAACAACCTGTTCTGAAAGGAACTTGCAGAATTCTTGCACGTTCCTTTCAGACTCCTTCAAGAAACAAAGGAGAAAAACTTTCTCTGTCCTCCCCTGCAAAGGACTATCATTTTATTTGGTTTTGGTTTGGTTTGTTTTTTTTTTTTTTTTTTTTTGTTGTTGTTGTTGTTGTGCTTTGCTTTTTGTTTGTCTTTGTATTTTGCTGGGTATTCCAAATCTCAAAATGGACCTCAAACCTCTTTGGCAGAACATAACTCTAATATATTTTTAAAATAAGGATAAAGCTGCATCCTCGACTTCATACACTGACATTTAAATTCTGTGGCAGCTATATGTTCACAGAAACCATGCAAGAGCTAGTCGTCTTCTTAAAACTACTATCTATAAGCTTTAATTTCACTGAAAATGAAAAGCTTCCCCTGAGATCCTAGTTCATTGAACAGTTCTACGTAAAGCTAAATCAACATTTCAAAAGATGAACCTAAGTTCAGACATAAAGGACTTCTACTTTAATAAGAAATTACTTTAAATATTAAGAATCAAAAAACTCCAACAAAAACTCATAGTATCACAATTTATTGAGGTAGCTTGATTACTTATGAGTTGAGAGAAAAATCTGGCAGTAGCTTTTTATCTTGAAGATTATTTTTAGAATAACAGCATTATGGTCTCATGTAAGTACCAACAACAGGAAAGAACAAAAGTTTACCCATCCTTCTTCCTACAGCCTTGAATAGAACTGAGAAATGCAATACCGTATAAAATGCTAGGGATCCACAGAGTACTGCTAATTCCAATTTTTAACTTTACAGAAGATTTAAAAAAAAAAAAAAACCACCAAAAAAACCCAGCTTTACTTACAGAAAATAATGCAAACATATCAATGACACACCTGCCTCTCTCCATCCCTGACTGCAATACCTACTATCCCAAAACAAAACCAGTATTATGTCACCCTTGAAATCACAAAAGCATATGCACAAAGAAAATATGAACTGAGAAAGTGGTAGAATGTTTGAAAAGCTGTTGTATTTGGCAGGAATATAGTTCTTAAATTCAACTGGAAAAACATTCAGTTGCCAGATAAAAGGACAATAAAAAAGGCAAGGTAGAAATCAATTTTTAAAACCCTCATGATCATTCCAGACAATCAATGTTTGGATTAGATTAAATCATGTGACTAAGTCCTTTTACAGTCACCTTAACTGAAATAATTCCTTTTAGGTCTTCATGGAGAAGACCATGCCTTTTGGAGAAGGCCACAAGAACAGTTATAACCAGACTTTAAAGGAGACTTCAGAAGTATGCCTGAAAAGAAAACCAGAAACCCAGAAGTCAATTCACAGGCTATACAGCCAAAGATAAATCATGGAGTTCCCTGTTCCTTTAGAACCAGAAATCATTCAATGGATCATTCCTGGTTTGCTTCAAAAATTAATCTTAGAAAAGCACAGCTAAGGCATGTGCTTGCTCAGTGGTACTGTGCTGCCATTAAAGAGGAAGGCATTCAATGGAACAAATAGCTATTAAACTGAATCAAGTAACAGACAGTTTAGTGCTTCTTTATTGCAATTTCTAAAGAATCATTTAGAAATGATCATATTAAAGTCAATCCAATAGATATGTTAATGTGTGTATTTAAGGAATTAAACTCTACAGCAAGATCTTTCCAGACCAATAATTAAACTGTTATAGCACTGATGCTTCATCTGGTATTTTCCAAAACTGCCTTAGCAAAGTTTACAAAAGAAAAAAAAAGAAAAATATAAAAAAATAATTTATAAACTCATTAATAACCAAAGAAATAGGTAGAGCATAATTAATACTTATGTTTCATCAGAAATAAAGTAACACAAAACTACTGACAGTCATATTTTGGAATTTCTAGTTGGTTAATTTATTAACACATCATGGCAGAAGCTCCTCTTCAGAGGAGATTTGAACTAATAGTCAAACACATCAAGGACTTCCATATATACAGGACAAAGGACTTGGAAAAAACATCAGACCAAATTGCAAGGTGGTTCACAAAAGGGACACAGCAGAGAGTAGCACGAAGAGATGCTGGATCAGGTTGACAGGAACAGCACCGATACAAGACAAAAGTGGTACAAACTCAAAGGGTAAGAAGTGCAGGAGGATGATGGGGAATAGGTGGGTAGAAAAAAACGTCAACCAGTAAGCTTCTGTAGTATATCTAGGTAGAAAAGTTTTCTCAGAGTTCAAAAAGGAAAATAGTTTTGTTGCCTAAGAGCAGAAAGCTGAAGTTCAATTGTTATAAATACTATATATAGCACTAATATTCCATACATAGCTTGGATGTGACAGGACACAAAATAGCCTTCATCCTTGCTGAGATACCAACTGACAGGAAGAAAAGAGAGAAAACAAATGCCATAGAACTAAGGTAAGAAGCAGACTGTCATCTTAGGACAAAACAATCTTGGCACTTGCTTTAGGCTAATAGTGCAGAGATTTTAAAGGCTATCAAGTTCCATGTATTGTGGTTTAAAAAAAAAAAAAAAGGAAGAAGATCACACAAACCCAAGGTATGAAAGGAGCAAAGTCCAAGCTAGCATTCCATGAGACTTCTTAACACAGGAGTGTAATGGGAATGAGTTGCCAAGCACATACTGAAAGTACATCCAAATAAGAAAAGCCAGGAAAGAGGTGTATCAACAACTGTATTAATTAATATATCCTACAATTTCTTGACAGTCACATCTAGACTGAAAAGCCTGCATATGCATGCTTACTACCGTAACTAGGAAACTTCACAGCATCTTCTACATAATAGAAATCAGTGTCAGTTCGTGAATGCTGTGCACAAACAGAAACTAACAGCATCTCTACTTTTAAATGCTTTCACCATGTTAGACAGCTTGTTAGTAATAATAACCTAATTTGAGCTGTTAATATTCTGGTCACACTCTAATACTTTAGTGCACACAATATTAGATGAGCTACTCAGTTTTCTTCCTAAGAGAGACAACAGTTAGGAAGACAAGACAATGAGACTACACTACACTGGAAACAGCATCAAGATAGTACAGGAAAACTCTTTTAATAAGAAATACTAATATGAGACATTGATCAGTCTATGGTGATACAGACATGCTTGATTCAGTGCACTTGATCATTCAATGAAGGCTTAAAAAAATCCTCCCCAAATGATTATTTTTGCAAGAGGATTCATAAGAATTCAGAGAAAGTTGGACAGATTTCATTAGATTTGCCCTATAACATTTTATACATTTTCCTATTGGTGACACCAAGCAAGTGCCATCTCTAAGGTCACTTCTCCAAAACACCTTGAATGATTAACCTGGGAATTTAAGAAAAACTTCTTGTCCTCACTAACTCAATCATCTCTATTTCTGAGGAGAAACTTCATGTTTAAAATAGCACTCCCCCTGTTCTAATGTTTACTGACAATTACTTCAATCATGGAACTTTTTAATAGTGGAAAGCATTTCATCTGCAATATACCTGTAATGATTGCAAAATACTAGGAATAAAGTCACAGACACATGTGTAAGACTGCATACTGAACTGGGGCGCTGCTATCAGAAGCAGAAGTTGATTTAAACTGGAACTTCTGAAGTACTGGAGTTAATTCAAATAGTGATTTAACTGGTATGTATTTATACAAAGAAACAGTTTAGTGCCTGCTTCCTGCTCTCCTAATTTTCATTCATTTAAGATTATCTCCTCGTATTTCACCTCTTTTATTTCTTCCAGGCACCAACATAACACTAATGAGCTTTGTACAAGGTGGAAAAGCATTTAATATTCCAAAATATGCAGAAAAGAGAGGCAGATACTATCATACAATATTGAAGTCTATCAAACACATAATTTTACTTGGACTGCAAAAGCAAACGTAATCTAAAGTGTTTTCCAACATGGTATTTTAGAAAATCAGAATCTGATGTCTGGTCTTCTGTGAAGATCCTTTAGAAACAGTGCTGAGGAGGTGTTCAGAATATAAAAGGCAGTGTTAGGAGTCATGGACTTACTTTACATATAAATCCAAATGCCTCGGGAAATCTATTTTGCCAGCAAGAATCTTCTGATATATACCAAAGGGATTGTCATCAAAAAATGGAGGAAACCTATTTTAATACAGCAAATGTATAAAAGTTAGAAAAAGAATTTCTGAAAATCTTATACACAGTATTACATCATAGTAATTCCCATCAGAAATTGATTATATAGATCTTTTTGGTAGGGCATCATCAAATACTACCTTGATGAGTAACTTAAGGCTTCTATTGCAAAACAGAAAACATTTTTGTATGCAACACACCAAATATGGAATTAAAACTATTAAAAAAGTATTACAAGAAGGATATTTATTACATTAAAGCAGTAAAAAATATCAAATATGAAACAAAGTCTCAGTGTTGAAGTAAAAAAAAAAAATGCTTTGCCTTTGTCTATAAAACCCAAGGGTACACTTTGCAAAACAGTACTGCCATTTTTGATTGTCCTGTAACTGCAGGCACACCTTTCTTCACTAGTATGTATGTGAAGTGTCAAAAGGACCCTCATATGAATAGACTGTCCAGTTTAGTTATTTGTTGGACTTCTTGAATTCTAGTCTATGTTTTGTTAGAGAAAGTTTGAAAGAGACAGATTGTTCAGAACCTGACATCCTCTCAAAGTGCAACTGTCTTTCTATGTCAGACAGATAAAAGACTCATTTCAATATCTTCTCAAGATGATCACTAAATCAAGATGCAATTAACATTCTACACTTACTATTTGCTAATAAGTTCTTATTGAACTTAGGAGCTAACAGTGAGACTAATTCTTGTCTTACAGCTACAGTAAGAACTGAGTTTTCTGTTGTGCTTCCTTGACCATTATAGCACATACCTCAATTACTGCAAGAATCTCAGTGTGAGTACCTATACATGACAGAATCATGTAGGCTGGAAAAGACCTTTAAGATCATTGAGTCCAACCAATTGCACAAAACAATTAGAACGAAACTTTGTGACTATGTATTACAAAGGTGCCAGCTGCAGTAAGCAGACTGATATGAAATGTGTTTTTTTATCTCCAAACGTTCTGTGCACTACTGAAGTGTGAAATCATGAAGTATGTTTTCACATATTTACATGTTTAAATCGCTGTTTACCTTTCCACTTTGAAAATTTGAAATTACTGTGTCTAGAATTCTTGAGAGAAATTTAAATCACACTCGGCTACATAATAATCTAATAGCAACACTGCTTAAAGTGTATTTGACTTGTATGCCAAATTAGAATAGCTGCTAAAGATTACACAGTTTTCTTACAAACAAACTAAATTACTTGACTTTGGATACTGCTTGCAAATGTCAGTCTGCAACACAGCACAGATTTTAGACAAAACAACAGAAGTATTGTGCTGGAATCTGCCTAATAAATCAACAAAACCCCCCTTGAGTTTCAGACTGTCTTCACACCATAACACAAATATAAACAGCTGCCTTTTTTCCACTAATTGAAAAGAAGCTAAAAAAAAGTATATGCTACAACAGCTGCAAACCATTCATTCCCTTTGCTAACTGATGCATAACTATGGCACTGACATTGGCCTCAAAGATAACAGTTTAGCAGTGAAGAGGAGAAGTTTTAAAACCTCAAGGGAAAACACATAGGTCTCAGAATATGAAAACAGCAACCATTAGCTACCTAAAATGACAGACCAGCATATCACATACGACCACCACAGCAACTATGAAACACAAAGCCCTCACTAAATGAGAAAATTCATTTAGCTACACATCTAATGACAGTACAATTACAAGCTACCATATCTAACCTAAAATAAAAGGTATATTTTCCTCTGTTATAGATTTTAATGGAACACATTTACAGAAAAGTAACAGATCTTTCAACTCTTTCTACTGCTGGTTTGTTTAGCGTGTTCAAGTTAACTTGATGATCTCAATGTTACTAATCTGCTCTGCAAAGATTTCTTTTCACCCCTGGTTCTCCTTGTTCTTTCCCCTTCCTGTATTTTACTGTCTTAAACCTAAATGGGTCCTTGCCTTAAATCTAGTATGTGCAGGACTAGAATTCCATGAGCCACTAGAGATTAAGTTGGAGAAATAAGACACTACAGAACAAGAAAATGTGGGTTTGCTTGTTTGTTTTTAGAAAGACTATTTCCTTATGCACACATCTACCAATTATTTTTAATTGCTTTCGGGGTTCAGAGAGAGTAACTTCAGGAAATAACTACCAAATGTCTTAGGTAATTTACTTGCAGACAATAACTTAGTCTTCAAGTTAAGTTTTGTTCATCTACTAATAATTTTTACATTTCTTAAATCCTCTTCGAATTTCAAGGGCTTCAAAGTTACTTAAGACTGCTTTGGCATCAACAGCTTTAATAATAAATACCAAGACATCTTGAGCTGGTGAGGAAAAGCATTTTAAAACACTGTTGCCAACAATAGTGGTAAGCTGATAAAATGCTAGAAGCATATGCCCAATCTGACAACCTGCCATCTGAAAGAAAACACACACACCACAATCGCCAGCTCCCTCAACCCCCAGAATCTTAACCACCCTAAGAAAGTAGTATCAACACCCCCATCCCCTAAAAACAAAACAACACAACAAAACACTAAAAAAAAAAAAAAGGCAGCATCCAACCATTATGAAAAGAATATCTACCCAAATACCATAGCAAAACCAGTTACAAAAATCACTTGCAGCAGACAGCTGCTGTGTCAATCAGCCTTCTCTAACAGTTGCCTTTTAGAAATGTGTTATTTATCTCTATTGGTTAAGAGTCTCTACAGCCAAAGTGCTTCTATTAAGCCTAGGGGAATCCAGATCTCATCATCTGAGCCAGACGGTTTCAGGACACAGATGATCCTATATAGTAATCTGTGCAGCTGCTCCCTTCTTCTATGAAGAACATATACCAGTCACAGGTCTTGACGTCTCACTCCAGAGATTAAATTTTGCTTGACCTGTAGTCATTATGTTAACTTTGCAAACCATGTTTCTATTGCTGCTTTAGCATAGAGAATCCTATCAACACCTCTGTAAGGCACGGAAGGGAAAAACGCCCAATATGGTCTCACGCTGAGACCAGACAGATGAGACAGTGATCCCACCAAAAGCAGTGGCAGGAAGGTAAATCACTCAGACTAGAGCTGGGAGACCACAGCACCTGTGCTCGCATTGAAACACCAGATAAATTTATCTGCAGTCTTCATGCTGTCTAGGACTAAGATTAGTGGCAAGAAGGCTGCTGGGAACCTCTTGCTCCTTTCAACCCTCCAAGAAGGACCCCCTTGATTAATATGGGCCACTCACCCTTAGAGGGAGCATGGAAGAGGCCTCTGCACAGATCAGCCTATATAAATAATGACTTCTATAATATTAGACCAGTCAAGCATGTCTGGGTCAGCCAGGAACTATTAGTACATTTGCTGTCCTGGGACAAAGTTTTGATGCCGTTGGTGAATTTCTTCACAGCCAACACACACGATGGACTGGAGCTCTGCAGTGATCGGCCATCACGGGAACTGTCTGCTCAGGCAATCTGAGAAGCTTGTCCAAACATCAGAAGAGTCACTGAAATTATCCTGAACTGACAGTGCTGTACACAGAAAGGAAGAACAAATCCATGCAAGGATGTTTCTGTTCTGACTTCATTCTGTGGGGCTGCAGATCCAGGATGAAGGGCCATAAAGCATCCTGATGCACCCGCAGGGCATGAGAAGGCACAGAGTATGCTGGCCCTGGTACCAAAAAGTAGTTCTAACGACTATGAAACTAAAACTGATGAAATACACCATGTTTTTTCCAAAGCTATGAAACTCTTGCTTTCACCTGCATTTGTTCTACTGCACCAATCACAGCAAAACTCATTTCTTTCAAAATGCCATTTCTTTTTTAGCAAGTACCTTCAACAGATATAAGCCAAGACAAAAAAAAAAAAAAAAAAAAAAAACACGGCAAAAACATATGGATGCCTTATTCAGCATATAATTTCATGGTCTCCCTAAAACAGTAAAAACCAACCAAACCAGCAAACGCAAAAAAGTAAATCTCGGTAACAACAGTGAAGTCTGTTATTTTGTACAGTCTCCCAATTAGTTTCTTCAGAGATAGAAATGAAACTGGTATATCAATAATAAATTTAGCGCAAATTTACAAAACTAGTAAATAAATCTGTATTACATCATATTGCCGTGATATAGGAATCACTATCACTTACCCTGACAACATCTCAAATATAAGAATTCCCAGGGCCCACCAATCTACAGCTCTTCCATGGCCTTTACTTTGTATAACTTCTGGTGCAAGGTACTCAGGAGTGCCACAGAGAGTCCATGTCCTGGGAGGAAAAGGAAAAAAAGAAAAACACACAAAGCAAACAACCAAATCAGACTAAATGGAAATAACAGTAACATTAAAAAAAAAAAAAAAAAAAAATCACACACACAGATCGGAAGTACCAAACATATGCCTGGGTATATTTATTGTATATAGGAACAAGAGGAAAAAGAAAGAGCTCTACAAGATTTAAAAGGACTGCTTTCATGCTGCTCTACAATTCTTCTCTAACAGTGATCTATGTAAATTACGAAATTTCTTGGCCACAGGAAGCAACCGTGCACCGAGTTTCTCAGCTGCTGGTGTGGTATCCATTAGGCTATATGTTGTTTCGAAATTATTAGCAGTGGTTCTCACACTGTAAGTTGCACATCCTTGGAATTCATGGACTACTTCTGACAGGGCCAGCAAACAGCAACCTTATTGGCTTTTTCCAGCAAAAAGGAAAAAAAAAAATGTTTAGAAAAAAATAAAGGGAAGAGGGGGAAATAAAAAAAATAGTAGCTCATATCAGTAAATAGCTGCAGACATCAGTAAGATTCCTTTTCCAACATAAGCAACACTTTTCAAATAGTATTAGAATGTAACCCATCATCACTCTCACAATATCCATCAAAACGAAAACATTTTGTGGTTTTAATTATTTAAAATACAAGGTGTAATAAAGCAAGTGTGAGACATGTAAGTAATGCTGATTTTGATCTATTTTAATGTCATTTTTAGTGATAAACTCAAGATATACATGTCATATTGCCACCTGATTTAAATGTGTATTTCAAGTTATATAAATTCATGAAATAAATCGAAGAGGTTAAATACAAAGACCAAATTACAATTTGAAACACAGAAAATTCTGAAATAGATTATTTCAAGAAAGAAATCTTCTTCGTAATAATACCAAGGCAGGATTTCCTTGGCTTTACTACCTTCACTTGTATTTAAATACACGTTTGAGGAAAAAAAAGTTCTTTCATTCTGAGTAAAATACACGTCCATGATAGCAAGATACAAGATGAAACTCTGAAAAAGTGTTCATAAATTCAAGAAAAGATGAAACAACAAAAGAGAATGAGAAAAAAAAAAAGTATATTGCGTTTTAAGAAGAGTTCTAGTAAAAAAAAGGCAAATAATGCAGTTACAAAATTAATGGTAACTGCATATGACTTTTAACTTGCAACAACAGAAACTCAATTTTTTTTTCTATTTGTGAGTGCAGGAAGAATCTTCTCCAAGGCATGAATCAAACTGGTAACATGGTCCTGAAAAAATGCATTAAGACGAATAGCAATAAATTTTGGAAATAGTGTATACTAATATAATATATACCCCTTTCAGTGTCTAGTTTTTCCTACCACTGTTCTGCTAAACTTAACAAGTTTTTTTTCCTAACCATAAATGGATATTTAAGATGCACCTCATCGAATTTCAGACTTCTAACATTTTAAAATTTTATTATGTTTTAAAGATTAAATAATACACTTATCTTAAACAGAGCTTTTGCGTGGGTTTTTTTGTTTTGTTTGGGTTTTTTTTTGTTTTGTTTTCCTTTGTTTGCTTTTTTTGTTTGCTTTTTTTTATTTTTTTAAGCCTTAGTCTTGATTCATAAAAATACTTAAAATAAAGGAAGAGGAGCTGTACAGCCAGTCAAGACTTTATTTAAAGATTTATGATACACAGAACTGAATTTCTTTAGGTTTGATTTTAATATGACAAAAGCTAAATTACTCCAGCTAAACTGTCATAATGCTTTAGACACACTATACATGCACATGGTCCATGGCTTTTGAAACTATGCTCATTAGTGTAAAGAATACATCTTTAATTTTTATAATAAAAGGGTGGCATTAATTTTTATTGCTAGAAAATATAAACTCTTATTTTCCAAATCAACCATACTCAAGAAAATTCTTACCTCCAGCACTGCTTTACACACTACTGCCATCTAGCAGTTGCCTAGATCTGGACTGGGTAACCAAGAAAAACAACAAAAGTTTTGTTGTGTTTTAAAACAGAATATTCCCCCCCCTTCCCCAGAATTTAAAAAGCTTGATTACAATCCATTGTATGAATTGTTATTCATACCGACTTAGCCAGCTCTCCAAATGAAGCAACTGCCAGTTTTACTTTATTTGGAAGAAGGGCTATACAAATACAGCAGAGAAGGCAGGCACATGTGTTTTACTGGGCAAGTCAGTTTGCAGGACAATGCCCCACCACACTCATCCTTTCCACTACCAGAAGTTCCAGCACTATGAATGCACAAATTCAGCAAAGATGCAGCCTTCAGTTGCTTCAACCCCTATCAAGGTCATTTACGGGGAAAAAAAAAAAAAAACAGTTTAACACATGACCATGACTTCCAAGACCCACATAAATTGCTGGTAACAATGTAACTAAAATGATCCTTGATTACCTTACAGCTTAATCACAATCTTTTTTACTCAAGCAAAAGGAAAGCCACAAATTAAGGAAAGTCAAACATAACTTTGAGTTCCCTAGTTGGACTATGAAATAAAAATCTGCTACCACCAGCAGGTCATCTACCTCTTAATTTCAATCAAATTTATGTTTACTAACTACATAAAAACACAGAGGAAGCTTAAATTCTTTGTCAAGCTGTGTATTTGTGTCATATGATCACTGTATTCCTCTTTATTTGGTCATGAAACAAACTACTCAATATACTGGAAAGTGCATCAAGTAAATTCCATAAAAAGACCAAATTGTTTTAAGTATTGTTTTATTATTACTATTTCATGACTGCTGCATATGCATCTGAAATTCCAGATTATCCTTTTGAAGATTAATTTTGAAGCAAAAAATAAGAATAGACTCTTCTCTTCAAACTGCTACAAAAATTCCACTGCTCTGGGTTTTCAAGATAAAAGCTGAAATACAGGCAAGCAATACTTGATAAAGTTGAAAATGTAATTTTAGATCATAAAAATGAAACAAAGCTTCTTCTATGGTCACAAAGATAAGCTATAAAACAATATTTGTTTGTTAACAGTATTATTTTAAGAAGTTAACTCTCGATGGTTAACATATTTTAGTGTTCAACACCATCCAGCATCGACCTCTTCGGTCTCGAACAAGCTTTTCACATAGGAGCCAGAGATTAGCAACAACGTACTTTTTGCTATTCTCTTCTGGAAGTTTCTCCATAATTATACTCAAAGGAGAATGATTTGTTTCCAGCCCACAGAAGTTTGGTCTGCAAGACATCCTTGCTTCCACAGTGACACACAATATACTTTACAAACAAGATTTGCTACATCTTGTTTTATTTTATTCTTTCTCTTTAAGTCCACTTCGCAGAACAGCCATGAGGTACATGCAGTTTAAGCAACAGTGCAGAAGTATCCCCAAAATCAAATAAAACTAACAGTGAATAACAGTCCTCAAAAAAAAACCCACAAAAACCATGTTTACTTGAAACTTTCATAAAACTGAGTGAAGCCTGTGCATAAAAGAAAATAAAATTCTATGAAGTTTTGTTTTAGGTTCTCTGAAAGAACGCAAGAGAAGAAAAAAATAAAACCCAAATGAACAAAAGAAAACAACAACAAAAAGAAAGAAACATTAGGAAAGATCAATACTTGTTTAATGGATATACTAGATCTGAAAAGTGGTATATGCTTTCCAAAAAAAGAGAAAGATCTAAAAATGTAATGGTTATTCAAAGCAAGTCATTCCTACATCCCTAAGGTGACCCCCTTCCCCTCCTTTTTTCTCTCTACATGGCCTCTTTCTAGAAGTAGCAGCACGTATATTTTATGTGAATGTACTTACAAGAAACTGAAAAGGTTATTAAATCTTCAGTTAAGGAACATTAAGATGGAAATAAAAAGAAATAAAGAGCTGCTGAGGCAAAGACATACTGTTTTGGAGTAAAAATTAGAATTTTTAAAAGTACACTATGGCTGAGAAGGAAGGAACGAGGATAAGCAGAAGGACATATCCAGAAGGAATAGGAGGAGACAAGAACACCTCCTCGCTTTCCTCCTTCCTCTCTCTCTAAAGAAAAAAAATATTCCAGTCTAGCCCTTCAGATAATTTACTAATAAGAAGGCAGGTGTGCAGTCTGCTTCTCACAGCAGGAACATGAGCTCAAGCTGGTTGCTCTCTCTAAAGAGCACCTCCATAGTAGATGGACCTGGTGAGAATGCTTCACTCTTTCACACGTGGTAGCAGGAAGAAAGGAAAATGCATACAGAGAAGTCTCAATTAAGCAACTACAGAATCATTTGTAGGAAATAATATGTATCATAAAATCTGCAAATGTACTGAAGGTCTTCTGTAGACCATGCTTCATTTTACATGTCAAGTTTCTCTAGGAAAACATTTGTTGTTCCTAAGTGGCAGTCTTCCTCACAGCTGTTTGAAAAACATACGTAGTTTGTGTCTTATTTTCACAACCACATGCACTATATATGTATACATATATATATACACACATATATACCTGTAAAGTTAATGTGTACAGATGTTTGTGATGCATAAAAATGACAAAAACATCTCTAATGCTTTAGATCAAATAGTCTGTGAAACAAAATAACCTACTGAAGTGCATTACTGGATAAATTGCTGACGACTGTATCTTTACAGTGACAAAAACAGCATCATGAAAATGACTACAGCTAGTAGGCTGAATACTGTGTAGGTGTAAAAAAAAGATAATTGGACTTGAATAGGTCACTACTGTGCTCTTTTCAACTTCATGTTCTGCATTTTATATTAGCTGTTGTACATTAATAGGTGAAGCAGGTATGACGAAAAACTACTATAGGGTTCTATGATTCAGTTCAACACAAATCGATCCGCCTCATCCCTGCTCTGTACATCTCCTCACCCAGCAAGATGTGATGCAAAAAAAAAATTTAAAAGCAGCAGTGGTAACTTGGTTTTGATGTCCTACAATGCATTTGAACACATTTACTCTTATAGATTCATCTTCCAGATTGAAAAATGTACTTTGATGTGAACTATCACCTTAATTTATGAACGGCTACTTCTGCTGTGCCTTTAACCCACAGAAATCCAAATTAAGAATAACCACTAAGTGGCAGTATCTGCATGTAAAAAGCAGGTCATGACAATTTGTATGACTGCCTTATAAAGAGATCGTCCTACTTTCTTAAATGGAAGTAGCCTTACCTCTTCCTACAAAAAGTTATTTTGATTTAAAAACAAAATATTGAAAAAAGCGCCGACATTTATAAACCTATCTTCTTGCCCAGTGAAAACTGAATTCAATCAAACATGCTGATATTAAAACACTGTGGTTTTAAAAGAGACTTTTAGACTTTAAGGATGAATAGAACCAGTGTACATATCAGATGCCTACTATTCTTGTGCAGAGGCAGCCCAGCACCGTGAGCATGTAACCAGTAGGCAAGGAACCTTTATGATCTTCGTAAGACCACTTGATCTCTCCTGTCTGACTTGTACTTCATAAGGGACCATTAAGAGTAGCTCCCTCAGAACCACCGTAATTTCAAACTGATCATGTAGAATTCTGTTTTTTTCCCTGTCCCCCACTGAACTGTTGCAGCAAACAGGTTAAAACTAATGAGGGAAGAGAGAGGATGAGCACCCATGTAACACCTCACTCACTTACTAGGCTGCCTCAACTGGAACAATGAGATACCGTCTCTCTCAAGAGGTGGCCCTAAGGCGTAATACCAAATCTTGTAACACTAATATGACAGGCTAGTTTTGCAATCCAAATGAGGGGTCTTGCCTTGGAAAGATAGTTCAAATGCAGAGAAGAGAAAAATTGCTGGGAAAAAATCTGTGCATTATCAAAAAGTTTACATACATCAGTAAAACAGACATAAGGCTGACAGTACTGTAGAAGTTAAATAAATACTTCTGATGCAGCTGGCCTTAATGTTTCTGTCTAGACTCTCCAGTTTCATTTTAGCAACAGGCTAGTGAAAACACAATATCCAGTTTTAAAATGTTATTCCCACATTTCAAAAATCTCTCTGAAAGGAAAGAAGAATGAAACACGTTACAAAACATTTAGCAATTCAACTTGCATGGAAGATTAATGTTCCATTATGTATAATATATTGATGTACACATCTCGATATTTGCTCATTTTACTTCAGTGAGCTCCCTTTTTACAAGATGACTACTGAAAACTTAAACAAACATACTCATATAAAAATATTTTTATGGTAGCTTATCTGTGATATTGCTCCTTGTTATACCAAGGGTGTAATACAGGTTTCCATACATCCATTTTAAGACTAAAATTTCCTTCATATTAAGGGATTTGATATGTCTGAAGTACACGCAGTACTAGATGAAATGCTGAGCTCTGAAATCAAACTTGTATTCTTCCAAATGTAATTACATTTCACATGTTCACTTACCTATCCACCAGTTTTTTAGCAAATCCAAAATCAGTAAGCTTGATATGTCCTTCTTTATCTAATAGTATGTTTTCAGGTTTTAAGTCTCTGTAAACTATTTCTTTGGAGTGCAGGTATTCTATTGCACAAATAATTTCTGCAGAATAAAACAGTCCTGTGCTGTTGTTGAACCGTCCCATGTTGCGCAGATAACTAAAAAGTTCTCCTCCTGGCACATATTCCATTAACATGTATAAAAAGCGTTCATCATGGTTGGTCCAAAATCTGTAATAAAAATATTATTTTATTGAATACATAATTTCTCTGTCTGATTTGCTTCAGAAATGAATTTCATAAAACGATCTCTGTTGCCCCAACTATGTACACAGTTAATTTATGGTTCCCATTGTTCAAATATTGTAACTCTAAAAATGTAGCAGTATTATGTAACAGATGTTCAAGCAGCTGACTTAACCTGAAAAGTAAAACAGATAATTCAGGATGTGCACAGCACAGGATAAGAGAGAAAAATCTAGCGGATGGATTCTGTTGCGTTGTACACAACAGGCCTCCTCTAAGCACCTAAAAAGTGACTTAGTCTACTGTCAGTCTGTTAAGACCAGACAATTCTTACATTTTACTTAATCAAATATTGCTATAGTGATGGAGAGTGAGCAGAACCTGCTTTTGTAAAGATGTTCATGAAAATATATTCAAAACCAGGACAAGAGAGTTCTCCTTCCCCCAGAAATACACAACCCCAAGTGAAGTGACTAGTTACTAGAAAAGCATCAGATCACAATGCTTGCTCTTCTATGGTATCTTTAAAGAAAAGCAACAGAAAAACAAACCAAGACTAGTTTCTGTAATTTAGACTATCGCCTTTAATTTAAGAACTATTGTTGTGGTAGATTTTTTTACTACAGTGCAGTAAAGAGCAGCTAAAGAAAGAAAATCACTCCATGTGGCTTACAAATGCTTCCTCACAGATAATAACTCCTCATGGGAATTTTTCCCAGATTCCCCAAAAACAAATTCTTTTTCTTTCTACCCATGTTAAAAAACTCATATTCCACACAACCTAACATAACAGAATCACAGAATCACAGAATTGGCTAGGTTGGAAAAGACCTCAGAGATCATCAAGTCCAACCCTTGGTCCAACTTCAGCCCATTTACTAGATCATGGCACTAAGAGCCATGTCCAATCTCAGTTTAAAAACCTCCAGGGACGGTGAGTCCACCACCTCCCTAGGCAGGCCATTCCAATGCCTGATCACTCTTTCCGTAAAGAACTTCTTCCTAATATCCAGCCTAAACTTCCCCTGGCAGAGTTTAAGCCCATGTCCCCTTGTCCTATTGCTAACTGCCTGGGAGAAGAGACCAGTTCCCACCTGACTATAACTTCCCTTCAGGTAGTTATAGAGAGCAATGAGGTCACCTCTAAGCCTCCTCCTCTCCAGGCTGAACAACCCCAGCTCCCTCAGCCTCTCAACAGTTAAGAAGAGAATAAGTATCTGATAACATATTGAACAATGTTCTGCTACTTTAAAACAAACAACTATCCCTATTATTTTAATAAAGAACACTGTATCCCTACCTACTTTATTGATAGAAAAATATTTTATTTAGCTTCTAGCAACTGTTTCTGCAGTATCACAAGAATGGAAAGATCAAATACCTTTTCAAATACCTTTTTTTTTTTTTTTCCATTCTTCTTTAGCTGGTTCCTAATTAAAGCATAGAGTCTCAAGACAGACAAGCATAGCAAATTGACCTCCCAAACCCATGAGGGACTTTTGCTCTGTAAGATTTCTTTCTTGATACCAGCACTGAGTGCAAGCAAGAAAATGAGACAGAGCATCAGACATGAGCACCAGCTCTACCATTTCCTCAAAGTGATGAATAAAGCAGAGCCCAGGCTTGCCTTTTGCTTTTATGGTACTACTTGCCTATCACAAAGTCATCAACATCATTAATTAGCTATTGATGTCCACAGTATCTTTATCAACTATGTAAAAACACTCTTGAGATGTATTTTAAGGAGTTGAGCAAAGTTGCACCTACAATACACAAATGTCATTTTTGCAAAGTGTTGTTTTATGAATTTGTATATGTATTAGGTTGGTACAAATGTAACTGCAGTTTGTGCGTTGTTGAAATTTGCCATTTGATATTGGAATACATTCCAAAATAAGCATTGTTATGTTACACATCATTTTAATGCACTATTTTCGCTTTATGTTTTGTTGCTATTGACTTATTACTTGCTGCTTATTTTACATTTATTCTAGACTATGGAAACAATGTGAAACAAAAAAGCAAATTTAAGTGGTTTTCTTATTCAAGTTCAAAATGGCTCATAAAGCAGCAGAGACAACTCACAACATCAACAATGCATTTGGCCCAGGAACTTCTCATGAACGTACAGTGCAGCGGTGGTTCGAGAAGTTTCGCACAGGAGATGAGAGTCTTGAAGATGAGGAGCACAGCAGCAGCCATCAGAAGTTGACAACAACCAACTGGGAGCAATCAAAGCTGAACCTCTGAAAACTACACAAGAAGTTGCCGAAGAACTCAACGCCAACCATTCTACAGTTGTTCGGTGTTTGAAGCAAATTGGAAAGGTAAAAAAGTCCAATAAGTGGGTGCCTCATGAGCTGATCGAAAATAAAAAAAATCATCACTTTGAAGTGTCATCTTCTCTTATTCTACGCAACAACAACGAATCATTTCTCAATCAGCTTGTGACACGCAACAACTGGACTGAAAATGAGCGGCTATGACCAGCTCAGCGGCTGGATGAAGAACATCCAAAGCACTTCCCAAAGCCAAACTTGCACTAAAAAAATGTCACAGTCACTGTTTGGTGGTCTGCTGCTGGTTTGATGCACTCCAGCTTTCTGAAGCCTGGCAAAACCATTACATCTGAGGAGTATGCTCAGTAAACTGATGAAATGCACTGAAAACTGCAACACCTGCAGCTGGCTACGGTCAACAGAAAGAGCCCAATTCTTCTCCACAATGACATCTGATCGCAAACTGCACAACCAATGCTTCAAAAGTTGCACAAATTGGGCTACCAAGTTTTCCCTCATGCGCCATATTCACCTGACGTCTTGGCAACCAAGTACCACTTCTTCAAGCATCTCAACAACTTTTTGCCAGGAAAATGCTTCCACAACCTGCAGGATGCAGAAAATGCTTTGCAAGAGTTCATTGAATCCTGAAGCACGGATTTTTATGCTACAGGAATAAAACTTATTTCTCATTGACAAGCCTGCGTTGATTGTAATGGTTCCTATTTTGATGAATAAAGATGTGATTGAGCCTCATTATAATGATTTAAAATTCATAGTCTGAAACTGCAGTTACTTTTGCACCAACCAAATACATAGATATACATATAAAACCCTGTTTTCCCTGTTCTGTCTATATTTTAACCAGTTTAACCAGATGTACTCCGCCTCTCCATCTTGCTTTCCTGCATGCATCTCGAACTTCACATACCCTAGAACTCCTGTTACTGATACTCTGCCACACACAGAATTTCTGAACACTGTCTGGAAACTAATATCATCATGATGCTGGAAAAAGCAACAACACACCAGGGAAAAAGCCTCCTCCTGCAGGTCTCTTTCATATTTCATGTGATGATCATGTTTTTGCCTCTTCTTTTCCCTCTGATACTTTCTTAGCCCAGGGCAGAGGCTGCACTCCCTGAAGCTAGAAATTAAGTAAGGCTAATTTTCTGTAATTTTATGTAAAACTGATTAGGATAGGTAAATGTAAAACAAATCTCAGTCAATGGGAAAATACAAATGGAAATTAACTGTGCAATTACCCAGAGGTTTAGTTATTCCATTAATAATTATGTACTCAGGCGCAAAAAAGGTGTTGTGAAGATAAAAGTATGATGCCTTCTTTCTTTACTAAAGGGATCACTAGAATCACCACAATTCCATGAAAAAAGTATTCTTCATGAAATGTGTTTAAATCATGTTTTTCAATAGTTTCTATCACTTAACCTAAAATATGGGAATAATAAAACCCAAGTAGTGCTGTAGACATTTAAACTCTTGAAAAAAACAAAGTTTGCAAAAGTAAAGTTCACAAAAGATACTTTCACCTAATTATCTTTATCTAGAGATCTACAAAGAAATAGGCACAAATACTGTTTTCTCATCATTCTAACATCAAGAATCATTCAATAAGTCATTGTTATGAGCCAATCCTAACATTTCTTCGCTAGTGTTTTCCCACCACTTAAGCAAATTTCTTTTCTGCAGTATGAAAACAACAAACAGAGTAAAGCTACAGCATAAAAGTAAAGCTAATAATAAATTGTTGCTTAAGTGTTTAAATTATGCCCCTTGGTTTCTTCTATAATAAATACTTTAGTCTATTTTAGTCTAGATTACCTCATAGAAATTAAATGCTTGGTGTCGGTTAAATGCGTAAGAACTTGCAATGGAACATTTTAACTGCACATTATAGATAAATGAACTTAAAAATACAAGAACTTACAATCTTATCAAAAAAGGGTGGTTGACCTCTTTCAAGACTGACTTTTCATTGTGCACGTGTTGCTCTTGCTTCAGTCGAATGACATCCGGAATGCTCATTACTTTCAGTGCAAAGTAACGTTTGGCCGTTTTTTCCTTCACTAGATGAACACGCCCAAAGGTACCTGTGCCTGAAATGTCAAAGAAGAAATGTCAACTTATTGTAAAAAAAGAAAAAAAAAAAAAAAAAAAAGGACAATTCATCAAATTAAAATCTACAGGAACTCAATTCCTTTTTGGTGGTGGCATTTGGTTGGTTGGTTTGTTTTTACTCCTCATCAATACATCAGTATTACTTTTTTTTTTTTTTTTTACCTGTTTTCATACAATTTTGGGGGAGATTTCTCAATTTCTTGTGACAATGATTTTAATTAAAATAATAGAATCATGATACTGCCACTCTTTGGACAGATAATTAGAAGCATTTCTTGCAAAGAAGAAAAGTGGCCCTGAGAAAGGGTAAGAGAGATGTAAAGTAACAAGTATGTATTATGTAAGATTCAAATGTAGCAAATATAAATGAAATAAGCAAAACTGTCCTCAAGTGCAAACAAAAGGCTGGGAAACACTCAAATTTCAGAGATCAGTTTTAATTTAGATCGAGCAGAGATGGGCAGGATAAACTCAGAAGTAGCATTCAGTTTATTATATCCACCATGTGTGGCATACAAGAAAAAAAATCATCACTGACCAAAAATATAATGTTCAACTGTAATGGATTCAATAATTCCTCAACACAAAAAACTACTTAACTTTCCATATATTGTTTATTAAAACAAAGTAGCTAAAAATCAATCAGAGTAGGAACTCATAACACAGAGTACAGAATATACAAGAATGATTAAGACAACAGCAACAAAGTTCAAACTATCCAGCTACCAAGGTTCCATGACCAATAACAGCTGTTTGCAGTTATTCAAGTGAGGAGATTATTACCTTTAATGTGCACAGAGAGGCAAAGTGATTCAGTAGGATAAGGGGATGCTTGGAAAAAACACAAGTTGCTAAGCCTTCTAGCAACAACAAAAAAATCTGCTTAAGAGTGCTGCACACTTACACAGAAACAGTAGATTTCATGCACCCTTTTTTAATTAATGTATTCCTCTTCCAATTCACTCTTAAAAATATAAAAGAAAAATAAAAACGTCTTTTAAATAATGTATTCTGCATTTCTCTATTCAATACAGTAATTCTTGAAGTTCCTTTTAAGTGCATTGCACTCAAGACAATTATACACAACTGTATTTCTCTCAGTTTGAAATGATAGTTTAAACTAGCACATTCTTCCGCACTTCTATTTGTGCTGCAGCACAGCGTTACACATTTGAAGACAAACTCACATTTCAGCTCATGGGGTGGTCGCTCATTGTTTTTTTGCTCATTAAACAATGCCATGTATGCTCCATTAAGAACAGTACTGCAGATATTTTTAATCCTATTCTCTGACAGAAATATGTGCGACTATAAAGGACACTTGGCATTCAAATGAATTGCCTAACTTGTGAAAGGTCACTCTCTTGCTGTGAAATGCCTCCCATATAAATCAAAATCTTATACTGAAGCTCATGATCATCCTCTTCTTTGCACATACCCTAGGAAAGCAGCCCACAGACCTATTTCAGGTATTATTAACTAGTACGTCAACTGATTTCAGATTGTGCTGACCAATTATGATCACCCTATGTTACGTGACAATTTTCCAAGATGTGTAGTGGGTGTAGGGAGATGAATATGTACGTGAAATAGATTTTTTTGAGAGAGAGGCTAGGGAGGAAGACATCAAAAAATGAACTTCCAAAACTACATTACTTGGTGAGGGAAGAGAAAAACAAGGGAGTTTTTACCTCCAGTAGGTTCAAGAAACTTGAGATTAAAAAAAAAAAAAGAGTTTGTTTCCTGTATGTGTATTCTCACATGAAGCATTCATATTTTGTTTATCTACTAAAAAAAACAAAAAAAAAAAAAAAAAGAGGGAGAAAACAAAATACCCATATTGCAAACTAGAAACTAACAACTTCAGTAATCCACTTTCATGGAACATGCAGCTCCACTACTAATACAGTTTTTAAAACCAGTTCGAGATAAAAGTTCTCACTACACAAACCCAAAAAGGATTACTGTTGTCCAAGCACAAAAGATTCTATCAAAGCAGTTTTACATTCCCACCTGTCCTGAGTTACAGTTCTTTAACCATGAAAACTGCAAACAGGTGTCAGATAAAGCTTGCTGTTATTGTGAAGTAAGGCACCAGATCACTCTGGAAAATTTATCATGCAATGAAATCCTTTAACAATGCAGTCATATTACATGACTGTATCTCTATACCTGTAAACAACCTTATTTTCATGGGGATGGGCTTCTGAAGTGAAGAAAAAAAAAAAACCCTAAAAATATACCAAAATAAAGGCCCAAAAGCTTCCAAGTAGAGCTATCTTTTCAAGCTACTTAAAATACCGATTATTTATATCTTTATTGAATGTGTAGACAAAAAAATAATTTAGGTTATTTCAGAATTAGGAGCTGAAATTTAAATTCTGAGTGAAAACACTCTTAAAAATAACTATAATCACACCAAAACTAAAAATCAACTTCAACTTTTAAGACTTTCAGATGTGGACTCAGAGAAATTAATAGTACCAATCCCATAAGCAAATCCTGGGTTTATATGCACTTTGATACCTGTATGAGCAAAGTGCTTCCATAGACATATTCAACAGGGAAGTCATAAATGAACACGTACCTAATTGTTCCTAGGTCTCTAGTGATCCCATATTTCATGACTTCTTATACTTGTCCTACAAATTCTTAATTTAGAGTGCTTTAGTTTTTCATTATGCTATTGGTCTAACTTTACAAGCGGTGTCGCTAATAATAATAGTAATAATAACAGAAATCACAAGTTCCATCCATTTTCAAAGAAGGACCGGTAAGGGATCTATTTAGCAACAGTTCTAACTTGGGAAACACAGCCTCTTTGAAAATGTCTCTGCCAGGAGCGGCAAAGCCTGGCAGGCTATTCCAGAATAGTGGCAGGCACCTAATCTAGAGAGCCTCCGGGAAAGACAGAAGACCACACAGACAGGCAAGAACATATAACCTCCCTAACCAGTTTTATTGTTAACTGATTGCAGGCGGCCTTTTTTCAAACATCTTTAGCCCACTTTCAAGCAACTATGGAAATCAAGATGACAATACAGACCAAGAAGTCATCTAACATTTGTTTTCAGACGTCTCTTCTTATAATATGAATTTTCTCCCATTCAAGTCTTCTCAGAAACTCTATTAGACCTACATCAGTTGGTAGTGACAGTGCCCAGACACACAACTAACCACCCCTCCAGCACTTTTGACAAACAATATGCTCTCTTAAAGTTCTAAAGAAAAATAACAGCGATGTTCTGGAATTTACCCACACCATTTAAGCTGCTCAGTTCAACTCCTCTCACTGCAGAGAGAAGCAAAGAGTAAACATGGCGAGTACCATTATTTTTTTCAATGAAGGAAGAAAAAAGACTTTACCCATGTGTGGGCCATGAACAAGGTGGGCAGGGGAAATTGCTGCAACTTAAAAACAGCTGTTTAAAATAAGCAAATCGGGTGCAATTTATGCCTTTGCAAAGCCACATTTAGGAGTAATCGCTGAGCTGCCTTCCCCCCCCCCCCCTTTTTATTTTTAATGCTTAGCCAGTCTAGTTTTCAGATAAGCAGATAAAGTTTGCATACAAAGATATCTACAATTCAAAAATCTCACTTCAAACTCTTGGTCTGGATCTCCTACTCATGCTTTTAGCCATTTCTGCAAAGATTTTTTAAGTTTTCTTACTTGGGGGCAAGGGGGAGAGGAATGGGATGGGACACAACAGAGAAGGTGGGAGGCTGCAACTGGGTATTTTTGTGGTTGTTTAGCACAGACGAGAAAAATCTAGCTGTTCTGTAAAAACAGGTCTTATTGTTCTGACTAGGTGGAAATTCTGCCTCTCACATTCATGGAAAGAAAACCACGAAAACTGAAGCAACAAAGTGGGAGCATGAAAGATGGAGGCCCACCTCCATAAATCTGAAGAAAGGTTTTTGGAAGCAGAAGAGGGCTGTGTTACTAACCAGTCTTCTATCAAAGCACTGCTGCCTGCTGGGAAGCACACACTGAGCTCATGAACAGTCTTTTTGCTAATCCCCATGAAAGAACTGTTCATTTTTTTTGCCCTGATCACCGCTGAGCTCAGCTGTATGAATAAGCTACATTTGACCTGTGATAGATAAATAAACTTTCCTTAGGATTACCTCAAAATAGAAATATTTTGTACTTGCCCATCTTGCACATAACAATGAAAGGAAGTACAGTGTTTACAGATTTGCACAATATTCTACTGATATTTATTTAATGTTTAGTTCAAACCAAGAGAATTTCAGGGACTGTGAACCATTCTAGATGAGTCCTGGGATCTACCAAGTACTACACTGCTGAAAGAAGAGCAATGGCTACACACACACACACACACCTCTCCCTTTATTCTGGCACATAATGCCAGAGTGTTAGAGCAAGAAAATTATACTTCATGAAAACAGTTATTAGAAGGTGTGAAGGAGTATTTGTAGTTTATTTGCACAGTCCCCTTTCTCCCTACTAAGGCATATAGCAAACGAAGGTTTCTAACCACCAGTAACAAAGGAAAGTGAAGAGTGCCTGCACTATTTGCAACATGCAACGCAATTCAAGACTTTCTGGACTACACAGGAAAACAGAATAAAACATGCAAAATGCTAACCACTAATCTGGTATAATCTGTTTACAACAGAAACAAAATTTTTTGATGCCTTTGCAAATTTAGTGAGGTTGCAGAACTTGAAAGAATGCCAGCAATCTTCTCCATTAGGTAACCTGCTGATGTTAAACACACAAAGGGAGGAGGCCAAAAACTGCAGAGGATCAGCTTGGGCTAGGTATCAAACACAAGAAGGACATTCTCAGTCTAACAAAACAAGCTGATTCCCTAATGCCATGCCAAAATACCATAGCTAGCTTCCAGGATTTTACTCTCTTTGAAGCCTGGTAGAAAAGAATAAAGAATGTGGGAATATCTCTGATGCAATTTTAGATACTTTTGATGCTAAGAAAACCAATCCTGCAACTTTTGATCAGTTAAAACAATTGAGTGAGTAATCATGTAGTGACTATTTTGCTACTGATGGAGGTGACTAATTTAATGCCCAGTTTGCCTCTTTATTTGCTCCCATTAACTAGGCCCAGCTGTTCCAGCTTCTTAAAACCAAGTTTGCCTTGCTCAGATAGATACCATCTGTTTTTATGAAGAAAGAACTAGGTCATGAGATCCACAACCCTGAGGGCTGCTTTTTGAGTCCCAGAGGGGTTGGTACTGACTTCCACAGATGCCTAAAAAAAAAAAAGAAAAAGAGATGTATTTGCTTTTATTTACAGTTAAAAGAACTGTTTCCTACTGTGCCACATATTAGTCTCTGTTGGTAGCCAGAAGCACAACAGACTTAATTCTGTTGAATGCCACAGATAAACTAAGTGAACTGTAGCAGATTACAAACTCACTATTGAATGTCAAATTTGTCTGCCATTTAATCTCTGTCTCATTTTGGGATAGAACCTGAACAGCCTAGTAATACCTGTCTTAAGAGGGGGAGTAGGGACCATCAATAATTCTTGCCAAAGAAGGGGAAGAAGTGGCACAGCAAAGGAAGTCAACCTACCCAAAGAGGCTCGTAATCAGAAGATTAACACTTAGGAGAAAGATAGGGGGAAACCGCATGACATGAGTAACTATGGGTTTCTACTATACAACAGATGTGACTGGCATATGAACAGGGTGACAGGGAATAAGGATGATGATTTTGGACATCACAGCAGCCCAGTTTACATTTTTCATTTAAGTTTTCAGTCCTTAGACCAGTGTCAACAGAAAATGCCTAGCAGACTACCACTCAACCTTCTCAAATTCAGTGTCTTCACACTGTTCCACAAATCAGCTGTGGATTGCTCACCGTAACTTAGATCACTGCTTCTACGCTTCTGTACCACTCTAGAAGGTTAAGGTTTTGATCTAAATGTGAAAAACATACCAGAGAAATAAAGAAATTTAGAGGTTTCAAGGTCAGCTCAGTGTTCGGTCTAGAACTGAACATCTCACGCTATTAAATATGAGAAGTGTATGTCAGACAACACGTTTTGCAAAGCTTTTGTATATCCTTCAATGATCATATATTTGACGACACAGCCTATTTTCTATGCTTTCAAGCTCTTCTACTTAGAGGTGCTTCGTACAATGTTCACCATGTGCAGCTCTGTCAAAGCAGCTTGCTTCTATGACTTTTGTTCATTCATCCATTGTGCTATATGATTCAGTATAAACCAGAAGCTCCTTTGGTGGATAAAATGTCTTTCTACTCAGTAATAATGTGAGATACTACACAGTAAGTGAGTGAGCCTGCTACATTCCAGGCAAGATCATCACTTTTCAAACTACCTGTCCCAGAAAGCTCAGTATCATTAATTCTTTATCCCAGCTCAGCTGAAGTTGAAAATAAAGCAGTAGTTCATGTTCAAAGTACAGCCTAGGTTTTGACTCAAAAATGCTGCCGTAAAGCACTTCCACCCCTTTGCTGCTTCCAGATTCCAAAGATCTAACATATTTTAAGGTTCTTTTTTATTAATACTTGGTATACAGGGAGCCTATAACAACACACCATTAAAACTACATTTAACAGTCTGGGATCTGGTATAGCCTCTTTTCAGATTTGCACAAGATTTGATATACCAGAGAATAGACAAGCCAACTGTGTCAATAACTCTTCCTGTTGAGCCACTCATTTAAATCTTTCTGAATTACAAACCTTAAGAATTAAGAACACAGGAATCACCAGGCTAATTAATACACACCAGTCAAGCTTCCTGTTTTTCACATAGTTCAGAGACAGGATCCCGAGTTCTAAAAAGTGCCACTGAACAGAACACTCACAACAGGAGTTCCTTTAATTCCAGATAATTCTCTTTTTTTTGCCTCACAACTTATTTGGTCTCTCAAAAAATATTGTAAATATCAGGGTGTCTTTAAACAAAATAAGCAGAATCCTTTAAAGTTTCTCCTCTTTCTTTATCCTTTATTTATTTTGAAATACCAGGGTCAAATAAATAAATGAAACCAGAAAGTCATCAGCCTGCTAGTGATAATCTTTAATCCCTTCCATTCCTGAACAGCTCTTAGAACAATGAAATTAAATGCATGTCCCTTCCCAGAACTTTAACACCCACAATCTTCACATCAATTCCCCTAAAACTGGTATTTCCCCACTTGATTCTTCAATGGCATTTTTTTTAAGCCTTCCCATGCCTTCCACTACCTGTAAATTCTGACATGTTGACATAAAGAATATGAACAGATGAGAGGATGAAATGTTTTTCCTCTGTATTGAAAAACAGGAAACTGTAAAGTCATTATTATTCCTTTTTACCTATTCAAACACTTCACATGAAGTGTTGAGAGGCCTCAACTGTGAAACTATATATATTTATTTATTTATTTATTTTTTTCATAAATATAGCTCTAATAGAAACCTTTAAAGATGTACTGGTTTTCCACCTAGAAACTAACCTACTTTTGCTGAACTAAATTTAGGAGGCCTGTTGAAACAGCATATTTTAAATTATATGAAACCCCTGCTAAAAGTAAAGCATATCAATCTTCATTGACCTGTTTTTAAAACAACTTGGTCCATCACATTTTAAAAGACAAGCACAGTTAAGCTAAGAACTGGGTACCTGTCTGGCTAGCAACACATTTGAAGTTAAAACACTAGAAAGCATTAAATTATCTATTTCATCTGATAAGAATTTCAGGTAATTAAAGTATTATCAAAAACTGTCAGTTTTTTAACAGTTGGAAAAGAATCTGTAAATTAGGAAGTATACTAGCAAGATACACTATCTTTGGACATTTTTTTTTTAAAGTTACAAAATATCATTCAAATCCTATTCACAGAATTGCTTATTTCAGGTAGAGATTAAAATAAGCATGGTAACTGAGAGCTTCTTGGAAGACAACTGTTATAATTTTTTTTTAAACTCTCAAACAACAAAAGCCAGACACACAAAACCCAACATCTCGCCATCGCCTGTCCATTAACTGGTGCTGAAAATTCCCATGAAGTTTATAATTACTCGGGATTTTTTCTAAATGAAAGTTAATATTTTATAATTGCTTTAATTATTTTTTCTTGTTTTTCTTTTCAAGTACTTAAAAACACTATGAAACAGCTTCCTTAAAATGAAACCTAAAACAAATTGATTAATATTTAGGCTAAAGGTTACTGTTTTTAATTAAAAGTGTGTTACAGTTTCACTTACCACAAACAAAATAATACATGAATGCATCACAAAGTAAAGAGAATCAGGCAAAGAGCAGGAAAACCAGAAGGTGAGTTCAATATTATTCCAGGTATCATCAAATCCCAGATTTTTGGCTACAAGATGCTTTCTTATTATTAAAAAAAAAAAAATTGCTATGACAGAAACATTTTATATTATAATCCAAAATGATGAATCCTGATCTCTCTTCAGATACTGTTTGATTTTGGGTCTGCTGTTACGAATATATGGCGCCTGCTTCTTGAGTTGGGATTACTGCTACATTGAAAATTTTGAACTGGATGTCCCAGAAGCAGTCTAAGCTTTGTCTTCTATGAAGACAAGTATCTTGCAGTTTATCTCTGGTAGTACACAAATATTCAATTCCAGTAAATCATTAATACATAATTTTTCACTTTTTCTATTAGATTATGAGCTAAAAGTGCTTCCCAGTGATTCCCTCCTCCTCCCTCCTCCCCAATGAAGGTAAGAAGATGTAATACCTATGCAGGGATATACTAAATTGGAAAAACAGCTCTGTTCCTAAGTTTAATTGCCACAATCAAATCTGTACCCAAGAGGACAGCAATGTTTTCTCTCTCCTTGTTTGACACTACTTCTATCTTTGCCATCAGTTTCCCTGTTTACAGGAAGCATTTATGAAAGTGACTTGGCTAGTTGCTTTACTCAAATTCAACATGGAGATATTTAGTTTGGTTTTACACACACACAAATAAATAAACAAACCAATATGATGTATCACAAAGTCAAGGACAGACAAAAGCTTTTCCAATAACTTCAACTAAAGGCAACAGTCATTAAGGTATTTAAAGTTTAAAACAGCACCTCTGTAGAAGATACACCACAGTTCAGGTACGTAATAGACTGTTTTAATACCTTTTGCTCTTGTCAGTTGCTACAGTTGAACATATTAGGTCCTATATGATGCTGCATAAATACTGTATGGACAAAACTTAAAATTATACCCAATGAAAACAGAAAATCTTAAAATAATGTTGGCCAGCCAAACAGCTACAAAACATGGCTGTGCCCAAAACTCACATTCTCATCTAATAAATAACATTTTGATGACTAAGAAACAAACACTTATGAATGCAGTAATCTGTGAAGGATTTAAAAAGTCACTTTTTTTCATAGAAGTTAAAGTTCTGTGGAGTCCAGTAAAGATCAGAGATTCAGGCTACAGCATGGATCTAAACAGCAGTTCCTCCTGAACTCTTTGAAGCTACACAGGGGTACTTAGTAGGTATCTAACACCTGATTAGCCATTTTCCTTTCCAACCCAGAAATGTGTGCCTCTAACACACTTTCAGGATTTTTACATAATCAGCATATTTTTGTATGTCCTGGAACTCGGCTCTTGCAGATTTCTTCCTTTGTTTTCTCCGAAAGAACCACTTGGTGCAAATCAGTCTCATATTAATGCAAACAAAGTATCAGGCTTAATACCCTTGACTGTGTTCTTTTAAAAAGCAAACAAAAAAATATTGTTAAAGTACAAAGGTTTATTACTGCTGAACCAACACAATAAAAGCTACATTGTTTGTACTTGAATGATCTCCTCTTTCATCAGTGCTGGACAGAAGCTTCTGTGGGACTCATACCTCTTACATTACATTCCTTTAAATTACATTTCACTTCCATCTAAAGTAGTGCTAAAGGAGAAACAAATCAAGGGGAACATTTCACATAGTGCACAAAGCCTATATTTTTAAAAACTTTTGAAACAGATGATCTATTCACTGCTTAATATGGTATTTCTAGAATGCTTTTCAAGTATAAGACTCAAGAGTAAATTATGTTGAAAGAGCTCCTGGATGAAGACAGATCGAAGACGGACTTAATTTAAATGCACTCAGCACTTAGTTCTTTCATATGTTTCAGGAAATAGCTACATAGGCAACTGAGAAAAAACTCTTCAAGATCATCTATTCCCTACTGTATCATGTGTTAACACAGAATTAGGCATAGGCGGCCCTAGTCCAGAAACACACTTGTGTATGTATTTATGGACAAGTATACCAGCAAATTTGAGATTTAGCTATAAAGGCCAGGTGGAAATCCAGACACAGTAATATTCAGAAAGCAAATTCTACAAATTAAGAGTGAAATTAAACTACTGTGGCAGCCAATACCTACTTTTCCAGCTTTTTAAGTTTAACCTATTTTTCATTCAGACTTTTGACTTCCATTTTTGAAAATTCACTGACCTAGAGCTAACTCAGGATAACAAAAGAAACAAAGAACAACCTCTGGACATTCACACTGAAGACAAAGCCTGTCCACTGAGTATAAGTTAAAGGCCTTAAAGCATCAGAAAGTTTGTTCTTCACATTATACCTTCAAACCTTAAGACCGATATTTTTTAAAAATGACAAACTGGAGTTCTATCTTTTTTGAAAGACAGAAGATTACCACAGAGGACCACGTAGCCCCATTTAATTTCTTTATGGTTGGACATTCAAATACACAATAGACATACATTGTGAAAGGCTGTTAGTGTTCTTGGCCTGTTGCAATTTATGGTGAGAACTTATAAAAAGTCTTTTCCAGTACAAAAAAAAAACGGCAGTAGTAAAGTTACAGGCTAACACTGTACAAGCAGTGACCAACCAGCTCATCTGTATCCCAAACACAAGCTGAAATACTTTCTCTCCAGATACCTTGAGCTGGAATTTCCTCATGCATTACAGAGCTCATCTTTAGACCAGCCAGGTGGAATCCTTTCCAAGTCAGAGAGGGGAAGAAAGGCACTTCTATATTCAACTGAGTAGTTTTACACATCCAGTTTAGGAATCTAGAAGTACCTATTTCTCTCTGCCTATTATAAAGTGATTTTACACATGTAGGTTTGCTAGCCATTTAGCCTATAGGTCTACATTCAGACAGATAAAACCAACCTTGAAGTTTTATGGACTGATAAGTGCATGGGGGATCTCATGACATGGAAATTATTGACATATAAAATGCTAATTTGTATAAGGAAGTATACATCAGTGAGATTTATTCATACATGTCACCAGAGCTATGCCAAATGATAACTCTACAACTCTATAATTTTCAGCACTGTGACCCAAGTAAAACTTAGTGGCACAGTATCACAAATTTGCTATTAAAAAGTCAGCTCACTCATCTGGCTTTTTTGGTTTTAAGTACTGATATAGCTAATAAACGGACACTACACACAAGAAAGAAGAGATGCAGTTTTTTACAAATAATCATAGCTCAAGCCACATCGAATCTGCAACCTTGAATTTAGCTATATAATTTGTTATTTTACATGTGCTATTCAAGTTTATACAGCACAAGAGTCTCAAAAGATACTTGAAACTACTGTTCTGTTTACTTTACACTTGAGCTGTTACACAGGCAAAAACAGAAAAAATATTTCTGATGCAATTAAGCCCTTTTCTGAAAATTTTATTTAGTTTGATATTTGTTTCTAATGGGTTGTACTGAATACTAAAGATTTTATTATAATATTCACAAAAGACTTAATTTTATAACAACAGCAAAATTAATACCTTTCTGAAAGACTCAGATAATTTCTTTGCCTCTGTAAGGTACGAACAGTGCACTGGGCCACTGAAACCCTGTATTCCATCTTCCTAAAATTAAGCTTTACAAAACAAAATCAAAATACAAGACAGTAATAATCTTCTCCTAAAACACTATTTCAATCCAGACCAAGTACTGCAAATGGATTTATTTCTGGTTAAGGGTAAATATATGGAGAATTCATGAGTGGAACAAAGTATTCCTGAAAGGGAAAGGTTTGTTTATATTCATAAGGCAGTATTAAGTGATATTCCTGAGAAACTAGAGAGTAAAGAGGCATTATGTATCTAGAATTTACTTGACATGTTTATCACCTTCCCAAGTTCTCTCATACTACACTACCAAAAACTAGTGTAACACTGTCCAAAGGAAAGGTGATGAAATCACTATTCTTTGGCACTAGAATAGACATAATAGTATTCTCCACATAAAGAGCTATTATGTGATAAAAATGAAGTAACTCTAGAATATCTAAATAAAGTTATATCTGATATGGAACTGGAACAAACACACTAACACAAATATTAAGTTTCAAATTCCCAGTCTCCAAATTCCATTCTCAAATATCAATTAAACAGTTCAGAAGAAAATCTCTATAGTGCCCAGGAATTACATTACTGACAGAAGCAAATAATGAAAATATGCTTTGTGTTAATACCTAATGTTACTGAGGACATGCCAATTTTAATTTAGCAATTATGTTTACGCTAAACTTTTAAATACCCTAGCAAAAAATGACTGTGGTCTTCAAATTTTTCACACTATTCAGGATTATTTAGACCACTACACTGTTTTTTTTCTCTATAACGTAGAAACATAAATCTAAACTCAATTGAAATTCTGTTCTGTTTTCTAACCGAAACACAGAATGGAAAAATTAGGTTTTTTTTCTGGTTTTACTGTGCAGCTTCTTAATAGGAAAGAAAAGTCACTTCATGAAGTTTCTACAGTTTGAAGCCAGCTGCCCGTGTTAGTTTTATACACACACTTTCCTTCCCCTTCCATCTCCAAACCAGGATCCAGTCTCTGTCCAGTACTATACCTCTGAAGATCACACCCAAGAAACCCACCCAAGCGAACAAATAAGATTTTACATAGAAAGTTGACCATAACTGACGATTATTTAAATGGACGAAGATGAACCAGGATGAGACCATTCAAGAATTTATAATAGAGTACATCCATATATATATAAAATAAAGAATTCACAGATTTGAAATTATTTGTGAGTCACAATACGAAACAGAGAATTCATCATACAGTCACATGAAGAACAAAGAGAAGGATAAGGTTCAAAATTAAACACCAATGTCACAAGGAAATAAAATATCCTACAGTATATGTGGTTCAATCACATGTTGGCCAAGGCTTTCAAGATTTCTTGAAGGATGCTTTGTTTGGACATGTGAGCACAACTTAGTTTGCCCCTATGTACACCTAGCAAGCTAATATAAACACTGGAGAAAAGCTAAGCTTATTACTTCTTGCAATATTTGTATCAAAATGCAGGTAGTTATTTCAGACAAATTTTATATTATTTGATAGCTAGTTTTATATAATGACCAGCTTACCCAATATAAAACATTACGTGTAGTGTGAGAATGCTTAAAACTAATAAAATCAAAACCTTTACTGCAGAACACTATTACTTCCACTAATGGCACAGTATATGCTTCTTTAAATTGTATATAATCTTTCAAAATACAGATTGAGTGTTAATTCTGATGGCAATTTTGTTCAAATTGATGATTTCTAAATTGTTTATTAGTAGGCCTTTCTTGAATATTATCTATCAATTCAAAGACTGGCTCCATTAAAATAAAAATTAAAAAAAGTTACCTCATCCTCATGTTGTAGAATTTGAACACCACCATGGACAAAAATCCGTATGAATCCAGAAGGACAACAGTAGGCAGGCATACGAGCACATACTCTACACAAATCTTTCTGTAAGACCCAAGGGCTTGCTACAAAATCTAAAACCACTTCCAACACCGTTACACAAAACTTCGTTCACAGTTTTTAAATGCATTGAGAAGACCACATAACTCTTCACGCCTTAAGTTTTGGCTGATAAAAATCCTTACTAATGACCAAGGAAGGAAGGAAGGAAAGCTTTGAAACACCAAAGCAAAATTCTCCACTATTTATGACAGTCAAAAGCATCAGGAGATCAGAACCTTAAGACCTAAAACTGATCAGTCCATTATTAACATTATCTGGTTACACCCTTTCACACAAACCTCTAACACAAGAACTTAACTTCTACCTAAAGTATATTTAGAATACCGCATGGAAACCTATTTTCAGCACTACAGATTTATCAAGTGCTGTATTCCACAAGCCCTGAGTAGTTATTTTCCAGATCTTAAGTCACAATACCCTGTATGGTCATAAAGACTATCAAGTATATTATACTGTAGTAATAATAGTGAAGTCTACTGGATGGACCTTACTAACAGAAACAGAATTTCCAACCCATCATATCACAGTCACAGTTATGAGCTAGTCAGCCATAGAGAGCCCATTTTATGTCTGCAGTGTTCTCACTTTCCAGTCACTGAAAGCAGTTAGTCATTAATACTCTAATCTTGAAAATAAACCCAAGCTCTCTTTTTTCATAAGAATCAATATTTTATTTTAGATTTTCATTCTTTCAGTCTGCTATCCTATGTGTGTCTTCATCACACATCAGATTTCTTAGCAACACATACCCATGTACTTAGATACACAGATATATAATATATATGTACACATACATCCATTTACTCAACCACAGGTTGATTTATTTTGTTGTTTACTGCTATAGTTGCTTCTCACTTCCACTCTCCCCCATTCTCTCATCCCATAAAATCTCAGAATAAATTATCTGAACCTAGTCTAACATACTTAAAAACAGGATCACAGTCTGTGGCAAGAAGAGTAATGAACAGCAAATCCAACACCACCTTGACAGGACAGATTAAATTACAACTAACTGAATTAATGAGTTGTGGTTCACACATTAAGAGTACTTGACATTCCCTTGTAACCTCTGTTTTCCAAAACTGTAGCATCACCGTTTACTAAGAGGTTCATTCACTATTATAGTTGACAAAGCATACCCTTCAACAGAAATGTTTTTTAACTATTCATTTTAAAGAACAAGCACTTAAATATAAATTATAATTCAGGACCTACTCTTAAATAAATAGTGCACAAGCACAAACGTGCTAAAATTAGAAGGCAGGACCAGATAGAAGGGTTATAAAAGAACATAAAATCCATCTATCTTGGCCAGGTCTCATCGGTTCATATATAACCCAAATCAGTTGCAAGTGAAACTTACTGTATCTGACAGTTATTAGTTTATCATCCATGAACAGTTTTTACAGAAACTGAAGCATGTTAAATTTTCAGCATCAAAGATAAAAGGCATACTTCTGCCCTGAAGAAAGATGAAATATGTTAGGTATATTTGGCATTTACAGTTCTACGAAGTGAACTGCAGTTTATTTCAGATGCTTGCACGTTTCATAGGAACAAGTAACAGTCTCAGAAGACAGGAAAGAGACTGATGAAATTATTATTATTATTATCATTATTATTTCCTATATAAGACGTCCTATCAATAAAAGGTACTATCAATGTTTAAAGTCCCTAAGCACCTGTTTTCACTGTACTACCCTTTATAGTCAAGTTTACCAAGTTCCTTAGTCTTTAATATGAGGCCTGTATATGACATGCAAAACTTGAGAGATTATTGCACTTTACGATGAATTATTCAATAGTTTGCACCCCAAAAAAAAAGAATTTGTCTTGCTTATAAAACTAAATGAACTATGTTATGGAAGGATCTCCAAAGCAAACTGATTAAACAGTAGAGCTTTTTTCCTTCTCACTGCTCTCCCGTACCCCCATATGTCTTAGGATTTCTATGTTGGTTTTGGGGCTTGTTCGGTTGGTTGGTTTTTCTTTGTATTTGTTTGTTTGTGTTTGGGTTTTTTTGGTATGGTTTTGTTTTGTTTGTTTCTGGGTTCTTTGCTTTTTTTTTTTGTTGTTTGTTTGTTTTGTTTTTTGTTTTGTTTTGTTTTTTTTTTGGTGGGTGTGTGTAGGTGGCAGGGTTGTTTATTTGTTTGTTGTTTGGTTGGGTTTTTTCCTATTACTACAATCATTGCTTTATCTTATTTCAAGAATCGTATTACAGAGAACTAAAGGAGGCCAAGCAACAAAGCTGTGTTTGCTTTCAAACAATGCAGCTCCTAACATCTCTATCAAAAAGCCAATTAGGCTAGAAATCACAACTACTCTGACAGTATCTGAGTTCTGAATCTCTGCCCAGCTGTTAGATCTAATTGCCAGTAGAAGAATTTTTTTCTTCCTACAAATACCTTAAATGCCAAAACAAGTGAAGATTAGGGGTTTATTAATCTATTTTATTACAAAGATAAACTGGCAATATTTCATGCAAGAGTGCCCAACTTTAGGATATCAGTGAATCCACAGCTGCCTTATTTCCACATAAAGTTGCTGACATCGCACACTCAATAACTAGCAACAGCTTCAGGTTCAGACATACCTACCAAATCAAGCCCTAGTAACAGCTGTTTCTTCACATGCAGCAATTTCTAACACCCAGTCATGCTCCTTAATAGACTTAGACTGTTCTACTTGTTTAGCTCTGAAAAGAGACAATATCAAGGAAACACAAACCTACTTAAACAAAATTAGTGTCTCAAAACAGTGTTAAGTCCCCTTATCCTACCCTCTTTTTCCAAAATATTTTTAAAATAGGAATTCCAACATTCTGACTAATACCCATGCAACCAAATCCTGCTTCAGTTTTATATTAAACAGGTTTAACTGCAGACTTGTCAGAAAAAAAAAAAAAAAGATTGCTGAGGGACTTGGCTAATTAGCCACAAAGCCACCTGTCTTTGAGTTTCCCATTTCACAGTGTTGCTTCTCTACTTACAATTAGCATGTATTGCGAGCTCTTCTCAACAGAAAGATTTCACTGGTCAGTAACACCACCTACATATAGTGCAATTCATACACATTTCACGTTAAAAGAATATTAAAAATCCTTGCTAAGTAGAATTTTGAGATTCTATTTCTCCATTTGCCTCTGATGCCAGTCCGGTTGAATATTTATGGAATTACACCCTAGCCACATCTTATGGTCAACTTCTGCTCACAAAATAAAATCAAGTTATGCTTTTTTTTGGTTTTTTTTTTTTTTTGGGGGGGGGGGGGGGGCATGGGCCAGAAAGGCAAAGGCATAATTCTGAAATCTAAATGATATTTTGGATGTCAAATACTTCTATTTCATAAAATGCACTAACTCACGCAAATTGTCCTATCACAGATTTCCAGAGCATTGTTTTCCCAGAATTATCCAAAATCAAGCCAACCAGTCGGTACTCTACCTAACTCACAACCGAGGGTGCAGTAGGAGCATTGAAAAATTCAGGTCTGCCTAACAACAAAGCAACAAAAAATTATCTCCAATGTCACAAAAATAAATATTTTCGCTTACAATAATTCAAGTGTTGCAGATAAAGAATTGACATAATTCTAGAAACTCTCTTCACTTTGACATTTAGAACAACGGCTAAAGTTTGTTCTATTAAACACTGAAAAGGGATGGTTTTCATTGGCTTTACAGCATTAGGAAAGGATATGCCTCAATCTGTTTCTGCTTCTCAACTGATCAAGGATGAAATGCATACAACTGAAATTTTAAAAATTAACTTCAAAAACCACCCCCCCACCCTCAGAAATATATTTCCATGCCTTTTAAAATTTTTGCATTAACTTTGGTATTACTTGTTGGGTTTTTTTTTTTGTTTTTTCTTTTTTTCCAGATTCTTTCCAAATCTCTTCTCAGTTATTTTGTTTTAATTCTTATGGTTCTGTCTTCTAGGACACACTGTCTTTCTCCTCGCTTCTTTCCAGCTGTCTTTTCTAGCAAAAACCAAAAACCAAAACCAAAAAACACACAAAAAACCAAACAACAACAAAAAATCAAGTAACCAAACCAACTTTAACCAAGGAAAATTTTCCATTAACAGATCCAAGGAATAACTGCTACCCACTTTGAAATTACTAGAACACATGCAGAAAGCTTTTACATAGAATAATTTGAATTAACTTGCAGTACTGGGAAACTTTTAGAAATAGTTTTAAATGTATTATATCCCAAATGACGTTATTTCCAAATATATTAATGAATGAGCAATTTCTACATATATAGTTCCTAATGTGAATTTATTTTAAGTGGACTGAACTAATTTGGTCACAAAAAAAGGAGGAAGAATATGTTGTTGAGTCAGTATAACTTCTGTATCTACCACTTCGAAGTGTAACAACTGGCTTGGCTAAATAGAGACATATTCTAGAAGTCTTCATAGACCTTTGAAAGTCACAAAAGTCAGGGTGAGCTTAGTGGCCTCAGAACACTAATTCAGCATACCGACATGCAACCTGAAACATTTTGATGAAAGGGGGACAAGAATCCCAGTTTAGAAACAGCCTGACCAGCAGCTGTCTTCATTGTTTGTTTTCAAGGGACAGGCATGGAGTTACCCACTAATCTTCCCGAAAACAAACTAAAATTTTACAATGCATAATCTGAAGTTATTTTCGGTAGACCATGCAAATTAAAACTGTACAGGCTATCATCTCCTGCACACAACGAGCTGTAGATAGCCAACACTAAGCTGGAGGGAAGAGGTCTGAGGCTACATGTCTATCATCAATTTTGGGGCAGGTGGCTAGAGGACTCTCCTATTACAGTTCCCAGAAGTTTCACATAAACATAGTCAGTTCCCAGCCTCTTATTTTTTCATATTCACCATCCATATAGATATTACAGTGCATCTTAATTAGTAGATCAGCAAAGTAAAAATCTTACACCCAGTTTAGCCTGTTTTTTAAGTGTTTACGGAGGGATAGCTCCTCTCTTAACATCTACCTAAACAATTTTAGAGCATTTAATTTACTGACTGGAGTAATACCCGAGAGGCATAAGCAGCAGTACTAACTAGACATTTTCCTTTAATCCACAGAGCTCACTGCACCTTCAACAATAATGGCAGTGTCATTACTGTAAATATATCAGATTGCTCAGGGAGTCCCCATATTCCCCAGTACAAACAGAACAACACTCAAGCAAAAGCCAATAATGCTGTGAAAGAAGTTACATTTTAATGAAGAACCATACCAAAACTCAAAAAATAATGCAATAGTTGGCACCTTAAATTGTCACTTCACATGAGTTCGGTAACAAACCATTACATCGTTGTTAAGAATCATGAAAAAAATAAAAGAAAAAACCCAAACTTTGACAGCTCCACATGCTTTCCTCCTGTATTAGACAATGTCACAAACTATATAGTCACATTTTTCAGGGAAAATAACATATTGCATTAATAGCTTTAGTGTTTTCTAAAAGTATGCATTAGACAATGCCAAGGGTACCCAATAAAAACAAATGCACGCCTAAGTCACAGACTACAACTGCTAATAATAGTTTATATTATATAGCTCTTCTGCCTTGAGTTGCCTTTCCCAAGTACTCTAATAAATACAAAATACAAATTACACCGGAATTGTTGCAAATTGCAATGTTAGAAAAAAAAAATCAGATGTGTGATCTTTCATGAAAAATTAGCTCAGAATCAGAACTTCAAGGAAATAAAAAATATTTGACACCAAAAAAAATGTTACATGCTGTAGATACTGTATGAATAGTCTGTAGAAACAAAGATCAGCTAAATGTGATAGTCAACTAAGAAGCCCTATATATGTGAAAGAAAGTGAGCAGAAGACTGTTCCATATTCTCACTCTTTCTATATCAAGCTGTACAACTGTAGAACTTGTTTTATGAATTTTTATATATATATATATGTATGCATATATATAATTTATAATCCAAATGAGAAAGTGGTAGGTGATATTCAAACTGAATATCCAGAAGAGAAACAAGAGCGAAGATGATGTTATGTAAAAAGTAGTCTGTTTTAGACACCATACCCTGTTGGCATAACCACTATGAATTACATTGCAAACCAGATAAAACCACATAACCGATCTACTTTTACTTCGGTATTAAATAAACACTCCCCAACAAATAAAGAGTCACAAGACTAGAAATCCAGATATTTCACAGCATATTCAAATTGCCTGAGACGTGCAGTTCAGATTTACTCAACCATAATTATGTCCAATTGAGCTGGACCATTGAGGGTCAAAGCAAGACTTTGGGAATGGTTCCACTGACCAGATCAACCCAACCGACAAGTCTACAATTCCATCACCATTGGTATTGTACAGAAATTTGTTATACCATGCAGTTTAGTGTCGTGGAAACTATGCTTGCTTCATTAATTCTACTGTGTTTTGGTTATAAATAAATAAAAACACACACTAGCAATTTGTCTGAGGTGAAGTGTATCAAAACACACTAATTGATTCACTGGAGAAAAATGACAACACATTTACACAAAAGTTACTGTCAATCATTTAACAGACCAGCTATCAACTGCTCCAAGCCAAGAGAGACAGGAGTGAAGAAAGCAGGCAGCAGAGTAGAAAATTCTCATGAACAAATGCCACAGATCTCCACAATTTAAGATCAGACAGGGCAGCTGTCAAAATTCACCAAAAGAAAATGTGAGTGTCAACACATTTGAAGAGCAACTCTGAAATGCAAATATCCTCAAACAACCTTAAAACAGGTATAGATACTGATATAAATCTTTCAGTATGAGCATTACACAGCAGCTCAAGGAAGCTTATTTTACTAACACACAAGCACTTTAGCCATAGAACTATAAGTTGTAGTGAAATGATGTGAAAACAGTTTATGTCTCATATAGGTATGTCTAAAAAAAAAAAAAGAGAGAACTGTACTTGTATGTTCTACAATGTAGATATGTTCAGAAGAACACATTCTGAATACTTTTAGTATGCTATGATTCACAGTTTCAACATTATTTTTCCGTGCTCCAGTGATCTTCGGCCTTTCAAAGAGTTTAGGTATTACATAGAATAGTTAAGTTGCTTAAACTGAATTGTAAAAACACAATATTTAGAGTTCAGTTAGACTGTGGCCCTTAAGCTGTGTAAAAACAAAAGCTTAAGTTAATCCTCATAATCAGAGTGCTATTCTAAAATTTTCAGAATGCTCCTCAGGGTAGAACAAGATATTTTCTTCAAGTTCAAATAAGTTCTACAAAATGACAAATCTATTATTCTCAGAATTTTTATTTTCTTTTTTAGATTATCAGTGGATTCAGGGCAAAATTGTTCACAGAAACACTGCATCTATTTTACACTCTGTCCCTCTAAACCTTTAGAAGAAAACACATCTTGTCAAGCATCATCCCCTGAAACTCCTCAAGAAATAAGTCTTTAATTTGCCAACTTACAGTCTTATTATCACAACTGAAACTATTTCAATACCCTTGAATATATTATTTACCCAAAATAAAATGGTAAGCGTAATATTAAGGGCAAAAATGTGAACATTTCTTTTACCAAAATTAACAAAGCAAGATTACAATTATCCACAGAAATACAATGAGACTTACATAAGTGTGTTTCGTGTATTTTCTCATTCTGTAACATTCCACTCACTTTCTAAATATAATGTATTTTGTTAACTACATTCACAATTTAGTCACCTGTCTCACAGGTAGATTACCTTAGTACTCTAAATTTACAGTCTCTATAGTACAGAAGAGGCTGTACTATGGGAAAATCTCTGATCCACCTTCAGTATTAAAAAAGAATAATAATAATGATGCAATAGGTATTTCAAGTAAAAACTGAACCACTGCTCTAATGTGAAGTGTAAACAGTGGTTAAAATATCATACCATATACCTTCCCCTCTCCTCTTTTTTTTTTTTTTAATAAGAAAAAAAGACATTTCTTCATTCATTTGAAATATAGTCTTTCTGTGGGAAAACAGAAATATGGTCTAATTTTGAGAACTGCTCTTCCCTATCACCTGAATATCCCAGGTGCAAACTAATACACCGTACTCAGCAAAATTTTACTTGCCAACATCTTTGAAACTGCCAAAACACCTGTAACACTGCAGAAATGGGAAGATGATTTCCCAAGTAAAGACACTGTGTTAAATTAGTCATGAGTAGTACAAGCTACTGCTGAAGATGTTTTACACTGGTATCAGCAGTATTGTAATGTTTAACCTAAACTAATTTAAGAACAGGTTATGCCCAGACAAGCCCTTTCAAGGTAAACACACAGTTCCCATCTTCACAAAAATTCACTCTTCATTGCTGTATACATGTCTACGCCTTTCACAACAAACAAAAGTGGTATTACTGGATTTATTATTAGTGGTAATACGAACTCCACCGCCCTTTTCATTCTTCTGATATTTATATATTGCATATCATCCTTAAAGTGGACCAACACAGGATTAAATGCAGTTAAGCTTGGAATTTGTTTGCCTAAGTTTTCATTATGTAAAATCCAAAATAGAAAGACATCCATTTCCAAAAGGCTGCTCTCCCTGTCCACTACAAACAGTCCAGACATGCAAATTCAGGAACCTCAAGAGAGAAAAGGTGAGTCAATCCCTAAGAGCCTACATGCTGTAAACCACCAGTACTTGAAGTTCATGTTCCTCCCTTTGAAGAAGGGGAAAGAAGAAAATTAATTCAAATTTCTACTTCTCTTCAGGTTTCCTATCTTTTCAGTTTGGGCTGACACACAACACTTAATGGAAGAATTTTTCAACAGTATCTTAATCTGGAACATAAGCTTTATTTAAGCATAAACTTGGCAGGAGGAAGGTGTGGTGTTAGGAGCTTTTGATTTAGTGGGAGAGAAGTTTAGCATGTTTTTTATTTCTGAAATATTAGTATTAGTTGGATTCCAGATTAGTTGTTAATTTGCACTGCAACAGGCGCTTTTGGGCATCTCTGGCCTATTTACAGAAGTTAACAAATTATTTATCTTCAAGAAGCATATTTGAGTGCCAAAGCCCGTTCTATAGCTTACAATCAAGCTCACAGCATTAGAGGAAAAAATACTGAATTTCTTTCTACAATCAGACACCTAAATAAGAACAAGGCAAAATAAACAGGTAACAGGCGAACACTAGCCATTTACCTCAACACTGATTTTAAACACTGAGGACAGAAAAGCAGAAATGTGAACTTTCAGTTTTCACAGGTTCAGATTTCTTCCTTATACTCTCACTTTTTTGACCTTTCTGAATGATAAAAGATAATATTTGTTTCAATCCATTTTTTGCAGCCTAATGAGAGCAAGAACCTTATGGATAAAAACCTGTTGCTGCCTACTCCACAATAAACATTATGCTACTGAAATTCACCTCAGCAGTGGATAACAGGAAAAGCAAGAAAAGAAAGCTGAGTCACACCTGGTCATTTTCTCTCTAGATCATCAGCTATAACAATACCAGGGATTTATTTTGGGACAAGTATGATCTTGTTGGAGGGAAAAATGAGGCAAGAAAGACATTCCACAGACAGAGTGAAAACAAAATGCAAGTCATTTAGCTTTATGACTAAAGTTTCAAAATTGTACAAATGTAATGGTGAATTCAGGTCACCATTACAGTCACAACATTCAGACCATGTTTTCTTTCAAAACTTGTGGTATTCAAGGATACTGCCAAGTAAAATCATGGATTATTATTTATCATTTCAGTATCAAGAAAAGGTGACAAAACAGGAAAAAAATGCTCACACACCCCTTAGAATATAATACTTTAAATAGGTGAGTACCTTAGTAGTGTAACCAAAAATAACACTTGGTAAGAAACAGAACTAATTTGAGCCTCTTTTAAAAAAATAAAAAAAATTTTAAAAAGCCAAGAGTCTTTATTAACTAGTAAAGAAGAACTTAGTTATTCCAGTGCATAATTTTTTACTTAGACTATACACAGGGATAATAGTACTATAATGTCCCATACAGGAGAAGTTACCTTCTTAAAGCACTAGACTACAGCCCTGTAGTTTCTGTCCTGCTGATAAAATGCCATTTGAAATATCTTTGGCTAGGATATTTTGTGTGTCTACACAGTGAAATTAAGTATTTAAAAATGTGTTGTGTCTCACTTTTCCCATGTACTTTTTAAAATTTTCCCATGCTCATAAAAATTAAAATACTGGTTTGCCCAATTTTTTATTCTGCATTTATTTAGTGTAAAGCACTTCCTGGGAACAGCTGTTTTAAAGAATCTTTTCACATGGAAATACTATTAAAATATTTCAGCCAATTGAACAGATTTACAAAACCCTATTTGCATTTAGAAAGTCTGCTATGGAATTCATTTCACTTTGAAAAATGGGCAAGAAACAGATCTCACAGGATAGAGGGCAGAAGTTTGTCATCTTTCTCCTCCTAGCATTCTTTTCCTTCCCCCTTCCCTATTACCACAAATTTCATTTGGGAGCATAAATTTTGTTTTTCCAACTTCACCTACCCAAAAGTGAAGAAATATCTTCTGGTTTCCTCATACTTATTCTAGTTTACATGAATTACTTATTCATTATGGCATAATTAAAAATTTAATATCTTCACTTCAGGACATATGTCAGGTGTCCAACTGCAGCCACGCTAGCTACTGCAGTAGAAAAGCTGCTCTTATTAAATGTTCATCAAAAATAAGGATAATTCAGAAACTGTGCCAAAAGTGTTCATAGTCCCTTGTCTTCCAGCAACAAGACCTACAAAAACTTTGAAATGGGTTCAGATAAGCATGGGTGGGCCACGAACTTTCAGCAGCTGAATTCCAACAAACATAGTGGTCATGACATAAAAATTTTTGCCTTTGTGCAGCACAGAACTTAGCTTCAGCACAGTATGTGGATTCAACTGAGATTCACAGAATATTTCAGCCTGGTCTGTGCAGGAGCTTCTAAGCATGCTGAGAAAACTCTCATATTTCAGCCTCCTTTAAAAGGAAAGTTATCTTAAAAAACAAAAGTGTACAACCAGGCACCTTCAATAGTTTCAGAGCAGGAGTCCTCACCTTTCATATAAAAGGATTAGTTAAACTCCCATTCACCTCAAAGGTTAAAAGCCACATCTTCAACCTCTCAGGAAGTACCCTCAAAGGAAAATTATTCCTGTTTAACCTCTCTTAGTGCCAGAAACCAGTATGCACCCCACTTCTGTGCCCTCCCTAAACCCATATGTTCACTTTATTAACTAAATATTAGGGTACTTCCCCCAAAAGTATTCCTAGCATACTAGAGACTCTAGCCTCTGTTCCAAATGTCTTTTACCAAAGGGCCCACAAATGTCAAAACAAACGTTGAGTCCTGGGGTGCTTGCGGGAGAGAAATGTCCTCCCAATCATTATGCTAAACTGTTCTCCCCTTATTCTCTTCCTCCCCTCACAGTGAGCTCTTTGCTAAACAAGGCACAGTGTCCAACAGAAATCATAGAACATGTCCAATCCAGCCTGCATTATGCTGGTTGGGTTAGGAGAGAGAATTTAATCCCCTTGGACTTTGAAAAATATTTAAAACAGCCGCTATTATATTCAAAGCAGGTACTGCTTGCATTTTTTTTTTTTTTTTTTTTTTTTTTTTGCATAAACTTTATTCCATCCTCCAAGAGAAGGTGCCTAAAGTCAGGGATGAGCACAGTCTCACATGACACAAATGTCATTTTGTTACCTTAAAAATTACCCATAAACAGCTGTAAGAGCATGGAGCTCACCTTCCTATTTTGCCACTTTCTCAAGCTGATAGTTTCCAAGGCCACACTGTTTCTAAGCGTGGATATGTCTATAAGCAACAATGGTTCTACTAGAGAATATGTCAGAATTTCTGATCCTGTAATTTCTGGCTATCGCCCTCCCCTCCACCAACACCTCCCAATATCTCAGAGCACATAGCTTTTGAGAACTTGAGCAGAAAGAAAATGGCTATTATCACATCAATCAAACCGCAGATGACTCTAAATTGCTGTAGTGAAACTGATGTCAATACATTAATTTCATCTGTGCACAGAGATAAAAATGGAGGATGGGGTAATACAGACTTAAACCACTAAAATAAATAAATAAACAAACAAACAAACAAATAAATATGCTCTTTAAGCACAGGTGAAATAAACCTAAACTGTACTCAACTAACTTAATTTTAAAAGGTTTAAGCCAAACAAAAAAATGAGCTTTTCAAGTTGAAGTACACATCTACATAGTATTCTGCACTTAGTTAACTTGCAACCCATTTACTTCAGGAATGCAACGTAGCATGTTAAGAGGTGTGTACAGAACAGCCCAACCTCACACAGCGTTATTGGCTCAGATCTCAGCTGCATGACAGACACATTAGCTGGGCACTGCATCTTTTATAAATTCTGCCACTCAGGAGCAGGTATGTGTTCAGTTTCAGTATCACTTTGAGGCTGCATTATTGCTTCCTGGTCAGGAGACAGATCCCTTCCCTCCTCACAGCCTCCTATTGAGGTGCATAGACATGTCATAAATCCATTTTAAAACCAACTTACAATAAGCCAGCTCAGCTTCTTTGAGAAGGTAAAGCCTTCTGTATTTATCTGTGCACATTTTTATATCCTTCAACTTCTGCATTTTGTCTTCCTTCTCTCTACACTTCAACCAATGCCACAGTTCATAAGAGATGTAAAGAATGGTCATCTTCTCACAGAGCTGTTTGAGGAAAGAAGAAAAAAATCCAGCTGGGGAAGACAGAAAAGGAAAGGAGACTCTTCTTTAAGTATTCTGTCCATGTCCTGATAGGCAGCTATCTGCTCCTTTAACATTTTATTCCCTTCTCTGTGTCTTCATATCAAGAAGTCTCAGTACTTTAAAGTCTCTCTTTATATCTTGTGGAATCACAACTTTCCTCTTCCTTAACTTCTAAGGATCACCTTAAAGAACACTCCAAAAAGCTACACTGTTTAAAATTGACACCAAGATTATTTCCACATTTCTTCATTGCTCTCAGGAAGATTTCCATTACTATTATCCTTTATTTAAAAATTACTATTTTTCTGCAACCTATGCTTCACTTGAAGTCATAATCCTCTGTGATGACAATTGTATCCACAGCAACTAGTCATGATGTAACAAACAAGACCAACCACTTCTGGAAAAAAAAAAAAGCGCATCACAAACCTTTCAAGCAGTCTCTTAATAACCTTAATTAATTTCTCAATAAAATGCCTGTTCACATTCCAAATTGGAAAAATCATCTCAAAAAACAACACACTTAAAGAGAAGATAATGTGATCTTCACTGATCAGAATATTCTCAGGCCCTTTCAACTCCATTTCTAAAGACATATTAAAACCATTAAATTCACTGAGAAAAGGTTTAAATTGCATCTTTTTTGCTGAAGAGAGCTTAAGAGAAATCAAGATTTACAGTACTTATAAGAATAAATCTATCCAAAATCATTTCACAGTCCTATGAAGAAAAAAGAATACAACTTCCACATAGTTGAACATACAATCCTTCAAACCAGGTGCAAAAACATATGTAACTATGCACATGACCAAACACAATGCACAGACAGATATAGTGGATATGAACACAATGAACATCATCACTGATATCTGAAATGCCAATTTATTAAACACATGCATTTACTATGAAATGTTGCTGATTATGAGCAGTTAAATGTAGTAGATATGAGATGTAACCTTGCCTTCTACCAAAATTCTACACATGCAAAGCGTCTTCACATGAATATTCATGGCAACAGTGCGATGGGGCTCTGAAATACATTCTATTCAGTTAACCTGTTTCATCTCTTCATCATCCTGACAACTACGTTTATACGACGAATTTTATATCATGACGCAGGTAAATTAATTTAAAACAGACAGATGAGGTTTTAACACCAAAAGGTCTTCAGCAGTGACTGCCCCCACCTCACAGACAGGCCAAACCCGGTGACAGGCTCGTTCAGCTGCACACCAAAAACCACGATGACCTCGCAGCCAGTGACCGTGCCCCTGGCAGCACGGGGCCCGGTCACTGCTCCCGCCCCCCAGCCACGCCGTGGACAGACAACGCCGGCAGCCTCCTGGGGGCTCCCAGCACGGCTCCCCAACTACGCCGAGGCTGCACCGCAGCAACCACAGGCAGCCCTGCGCCGCCGAGCAGCCCTAACACCGGCCGGCAGCCCCCTCCGCAGCGCCGCCGTTGTGTGTGTGTGGAGCGGGAGGGGGGATCGCCCCCAACGGCACCTGCCAGCCGTTGCCTCGGAACGGGCCCACAACGCCCAGCGGCCGCGGCTCCGGGGAAAATAAAGGAGCGGAGGAGGGGGGTTCCCAAAAAGAGGACGCGCCCGGGAAGGCAAAGGTGCAGCCGGCCGTTGAGGTACCTCCGAGGACCGCGCCCGGCGGGAGGACGGCGGGGAGCGCCCAACGCTGCCCGCCCTTCTTCCCGCCGGGCACGGCCGCAGGCAGGCACCTGGGCAGCTCCTTTGTTCCTGCCTAGTCCCGCCGCTCAGCGCTTCCCGCACTCACCCACAGTGGCCAGGGTCTCCAGGTCCTCCAGCTTGTAGGCGGCGGGCTCGGGCGCGGCGGGCGAGTCGGGGCCGGCGGGGCTGGGGACCGGCACGGCGGGCTGAGGCGCGGCCAGCCCCGCCGCCGCCACCGACTCACCGCCACTCTTCGACCCCATTTTGGCCTTGGCGGCGCTGAAGGCGTCCATGGGGCCGAGCGGGCGCCCCGCGGCCGCTCAGCACATGGAGGGAGGCGAGCCGGGCCGGCGAGGGGAACGGGAAGCAGAGGGACCGGCGGAGACGCAAAGTTTCAGTCTTCAGCAGGCGGTGTGGCTGCGGCCCGGGGCTGGAGCCCGTTCCCGCCTCTGAGGGGACGCGGAGCCCTTCAGCATCGCGGACAGCCGCCCCGCCGCCCGCCTCTCGCAGCAGGGATAACCGCGCAGACAATGGCGAGGGTGAGCAGAGCCGCCCTGTGCCGAGCCGTGCTGTGTGGAGCCGCGCCGCGCCACACGCGGGGCGGAGGGGCGGGGCTTGGTTCCTGCCGCTGCGGCACGGTCCCGCGGACGGCTGGCGGGGCGGGGAGGGAGTGAGGCGGGGCCCCGCCGCACGGCGGGAGCGCGGAGCTCGCCCCCTGCCGCGGGCACGGCCCGGGGGTGTCTAGTAACGCTGGTGTTCTCTGCTTGTCCTCCCTGGCTGCGTCCCGCCAGAGAGACAGCGCGGCTCTACTGCTGAGTGGGGAGAGTGTGTGTGTGTGTGCGTGTGTGTTGTGTGTGGTGTGTGTGTGTGTGTGTGTGTGTGTTGTGTGTGTGTGTGTTGTGTGTGTGTGTGTTGTGTGTGTGTGTGTTGTGTGTGTGTGTGTTGTGTGTGTGTGTGTTTTTGCGTGGGCACTGGCGGCTGCCCCGGCGCTGCCTCCGGGCTGCAGCTGCCGGGGAACAGAGGAAGGGGACAGAGGAAGGTGCCGCCCGCTCCCCGCGGAAAGTTAAAAATTATTGATGGGGCCTGTGCGCAGCGGCTTCCCGGCCCACCTGGTTTCACACTGACAGCTTTGGGAACACACAGTAATTCCCCCCGCATGGGAGCTCGTGTTGGAGCAACTCGGCTGTTCTGGGCTTAGCGAGTGTCCGTCACCCGCACATGTCAAAGGGTTTTTCACGCGTCATATTACTCTTTGTTTTCAAGCAGGTGTAGGTATTGCGACAGCCACAGCCCCTCCGCGTTCCCCGCTCAAGCCTGCAGGATACGAAGGTGGCTGGGGATGGCTGTCGGGTGCGCTGGGCTGCGTGGAGGTGAACTGAGAAGGCAGCGAATGTGGCAACCCTTAAGTACCGAACACAGCTCCTTCCACGGCAATCGAGAGGCTGTTGACGGTTATGCTGAAAGACAGGGAAAATTGCTGTATGAGCCAAGTCACTGAGAAGCGTTTGTGTCAAAATTGGGAAGGAAATCCTAATTTTTTCCATGCCTTGTTCAGGCCTGGTTTTACACAGTTCACAGCTGTGCTCCAATGAGCAGGGTATCTGTAAAGTTCATGTGTAAGTTATGTCACACAGGTAGCATTTTGCATCTCCTTTTTATTAAATGTGAAAACATGGGAGTGTAAGGCGTGCTAGTCTCTGTGTTGAGTAGGTTCAATAGTAAGAAGAAATAATTATATATGCATATGCCAAAAGTAAGTGTAAATATATAAATTAAGAATTACAAATTTGTGTACATTTATCTTGAATTTTAGGATACCCTTACAGTGTTCCTCACAGTCACAATACTCAGAGAATGTGACATGTATTTTTATCTTTTAGCTTGTTGACATGAAGTGTTATGACTAATTTGGAAAAACGCTAGGTCATCTCTGCTTCCTGTCAGCGTGTGAAAAGAATCACCAGTCAAGGAGGATGATATCACTTTTGCTACAAAATTTCAAATTTCATTTGTGTCAGTTTTGTGCTTCTATTTTGCTTGACTATTTTACTTTATTTCCTTTTATATTATGTTTTGTACCTTGTATACAAAAAATGTTGTGATTTGTATTTTTAATGGAATATTTTAAAGATTCCTTAAATTGCAAATTTAAGTATTCTGTCAGACTTAAAATTTAGTTCCTGTTTGGTCAAAAGATGAGGAAGCCAACAAACCTCTCATAACAATAACAGGGTTTTTTTTTTTAAGATAACAGTTTGAAAAATAAACATTCATACATTGAAGAAATCTTAGTGTGTATAAAAATGAAACTTTGGGTTTTAGCCAAATAATTGAAAATTGAGATGAAAGGTACAAGCTAATTGTGATCATTGCTGTCAAGAGAGAGTACCTGAACTTGGGTCTAGCAAAGATCAAGATGTGATCTTCCTAAAACTTTTTTTTTGTTTGTTTCATAAAAACTAAGAAGTCATTCACTGCTCAGATGATGAAAGCACATAAAATACTTTACAGAAGGCATTGCTTACTTTCAACTGATACTTCTATTTATGCTACAAACTTTACCTAGTGATTAAATTACTTGCATTCAGGAACTTAAAACTTTCTTTAAACGGCCATCTACTGCCATGTTTCAGCAGTTGGTGCCCTGTGTGACTGCACACCTTGTTTCAGCAAGGTTTGTAAGTCCAGGATTAGTGCCATGCAATGCAATGTCTCTTCTCTTATGATTAAAGTTACCTTCCTGCCTTGCTAGACTGGCATCCAAAGCATTTGCCAGTTGTAGCTGTAACAATATAATTGCAGTGTTTATATTTAGCACGTCAACATATTATTAGTGTGCTTTACCACCTCTGTATAACCTACTTAGAATTTATCTTGCAGATACTGATTATTATTCACAATATTTTGAGGAAAGAAAATGCTGTTCCTTCTGAATATGAGGCTGAGAATCAGAACTCATAACTTCATATATCACATGTGGAGGAAGAGCTGGCCACTGGTTTGCAATAGTGGATATGAAACTTAGTTTCTTGCTCAGCTTGGCCACACTTTGTAGGAAAGTCTTCAGCCCTGTTCTGTTTTCGTCTTTGATATTTGCCACTACTTTAACTTAATGTCTGAACATTTGATCACTGGTACTTTTTGAATAATCGTAGCCTTTCCCTTGCCCTCAATAATTCAGAGTTCTCATATTTTTCATTTTCCCCACACGTGCAGTAGATGTCTACAGCCAGGTTGCTTTTGCTTAAAGCAGGGTTTAATGCCTTACGTTTCCATTCCTTTACCTTGCAAGTGCTTACACCAAAGGTTAGCTCTATTTTAATTTTCCCTTACAAGTACCTGATGTTACAGGTGATTCTTTTGAAAGACAGTGAATGCCTTACTAAAAGAGTTTGTTGTTTTGTTTTGGTTTTGTTGTTTGTTTGTTTTTGTTTTTAAATATAGACAACAGTAATTTAAATAGTTTTCTCAATACTCATGATTTTAGGTGAGAGCTTTTTTCTTCACGTTCAGCTGCAAAAACTGTTCATGTACTTATATTCCTTTATCAGTTCAGAATTTTGAGGGGCCAAAAGGATCCCAGGTATCCATTTGGTTACTCGATGCTGCCTTTCCTGTGTATATGTTTGCCAAACTTCGGTTTGTCACACCTACAGCCACACCAGTAGTTCAGTGATTATTTGGGTGCTAAATTACTAACCTGCCTCCCATTCCTTCCTTTTTGTTTGTTTGTACATTTCTTATTTCACTCCACAGAATCTTTGGTTAAAAATTTTAAAATAATGGAGAGGATTACAGACTTTCTACCTGACTATCTGTGAATTGATATAAAACATAATTTCTCTGTCATTTCAAGGGGACATTGTGATACACATATCGTGCAAATGGAAAATTATTTAAGCACCTAACTCTTGCTCTTTCAGTTCTCTGAGAAAAGAATCAGTCATTTAAATGTCTCCATGACTGCAGACTAAAGTGTCTCTCCCGTGGGCTGAGCAGTTTTGCGTTTGTCTACCTGAAAGTGTATTTTTTTCTTCTGTGCGTGTATATAATTTTCCTTACAAATCTTGTTAAAGCAAATCTACCATTGCTGTCACAGTAAAACTATTACAAGTTTGCTAGAAAACCTGTTCAGACCTGTAGAGAGGAAATGGAGAAGTCCTTCAATGGTGGTTATTACTAACAAATAGCTCTGTATGTTCTCCTTTTGTCACATTACGTACAGGGCCTAAAAACGTGGGACTGCTCTGAGGAGGAAGAATAACTTGTAAAGATAATTAGTACTGGTATCTGTTTTCCATTTGTTTTGTTTTGCTAAAGCAGCTCAGGATCGGGCAAGTTCTTATGAAGTAAACGAACACCCTTCAGTGCAAGAAATCCCTGCTTGTGACAAAGCAAGGGGGAAATGAAGTTGTTCCACTCATCTGAAGTAGTTCCTTCATGGTATGGAAATAAGACCATTTGGATAATGAACAATCACACATCATGTGAATGTATCTATGCATTCATAAGGCAACTATCACACTTATATTTTAATATGGTTATGTTTAATTTAAAAAAAAATAATTTAAATGATTATGAGTATAGTGGCTGAATCCAACTGAGAATTTAAGCACCAAGAATATAACATAGATGCCTACATCCAAAACCATGATTCTGTCAAGTCTTGGCGAGTTGATACCTCACTTCAGAAGTGCATTGACTCAGCCAGTTCAAATACAGAAATGCTGTTACAAGGGTGTCTAGACTTCTGCCCAGTCTGAGCAAGTTTGTGCCTGGCTCCTGCCAAAACTAGATTGAGATCTGGAAACAAGACATTGCTTTGCCTACGTTTGCTGAGGAACTAGTTCTGTTAAGCATTCTGAAAGCATATCTCACATATATGCAAAACTGTTTCCCTCACAAAATTAAGTTGTGGCTGCCTTTTTAGAAAAAAAAAAATGTTGGAGGAATGTTGTGTTATCTAATAGAAGACACTGAAATACCAGTGTGCTGGACAAGCTATTAAAGGCAGATGATATTTTCTTCAGATGGAAGACCAAACAGTAGCAAAGCACTGGGACATCTTTTTGTTCATTCTTTTCCCCAAAGAACTAGTTATACATATTCTTACTAGCACATCTCATTTTGAATATTCCCAATAGCATGCTGGTTATAGCAGTCACTCAGGAAATGGAATATCCAGCATTTTTGATCTTAGTTGTATGAAAGGAGTTCTCATTCCAGCCTCCTTCCTTTAAATTGTCAAAAGCAACTGCAGGACATATTCTTCTGTATTGTGCATTCCTACTTCACAAACACTTCTTCTTTTCTTCTTTTTCCTGTGTCCATGGGAAGAGGTGTTTGGTTCACTGCTCTGTGGAATATTGCAAAAGTTACTTAAATTATTATAAATATAGTATAAGTCATATATTTATGTAATTTATGTGAGGTAACTGTTGTGTGTTTTTACAAATTTTATCAAGGTTCTGCAAGGATTGCTGTCAAATAATAGTTTTCACAAATGATTAAATTGGTATGAGGTTTATCAATTCTTTTTGTAGCAAGACATGCATTACATGAACTTTATAACATTCAGGGTAATCAAACAGGATAATAAAACCCATCTGTTGCTACCAACCTCAGGGAACTAAGTAACTCCATCAAGGACTCATTAGATAAATGTAAAATTTTTGTGCCAAACCATTTTCCCCCCTATATTTAGCATAGTTAAAGGACTTTTGAAGTGAAATTGCATATAACATCTTTTCTACGGCACACACATCCAATGCATAGACAGAATAAATCAGAACAGAAAAAATTCTTTTTTTTTTTTTAATTCTATTTGGTTTCACATTGGTATCTTCATATCTGAGACCAAGGACTTGCGCGAGAAAAAAGAAACAGCTCAAATCTTCTAGTTACAGGCATCAAAGTGAGAAAGATGTCAGGCTTCAGAATCCATCTTTATTGATTTAGTGTCAGGTTTGCCCTGTGTCATGATTTATGCAGGTTTGAGGCTCAAAAAGGTGTGGCTCGTTTGAAGCTGATCCAAATCCAGGCTGCCACAATTTTGTTGTTGTCCTCACTTTCTCGCATCAGCAGTCCCACCTACGCCTTTTCTTTTGCATCTGACGTTTAGGTAGCTCCCTAGCGAGACAGTGCAGGAATTAGTTCAGGGATTTGTTTGTAAAATAAAGTCATTAGGGTTTTTAGCCAGATTGGTTCCCCACACCATTGCCATGCACAAGGTTTTAGGGTGTTCAGTGCACTCATCATGTGGCTATGGAGAATTTTGAGGCAGGCTGTGATTCCATCAAGCTGGTTCAGCTTTATCCTCCACTTTCCTCTGCTTGTGCATTTGCTGTCCCTCCCATTGCCCATTCAAATAAAAAAAAAATCAGCATTTTGAATACTCCCTGGATATACATGGCTGCAGCTGAGGTTAGTGTTTCTCGTGAATGGTTTTTAAAGAGATCCTCATTCAGTGCTCTGGATGAAGAAATCACAGTTTGCATTGAGGCTGGCCATAAAACCAGAGGAAAGCGATGGTTAGCTCATTTATATTATCAGGATTTGTTGCATTCTGAGGATATCTCCCTAGCCCTATCAGGAAATATGTAGTTACATGTAACCCAGGTTAGCCCCAGGCAAGTGGCTGCCATTCTCTCTCTTACTTGTGTAGCGCTTAAAATTAGCTAAGCAAAGTCTGACCCTTACTTAGTCCAAGTTTAGACAAATCTCTACACATCTTTGCAGTTTATCTCTAAAATTATGATGATACCATGGTTCCCCAAGTTTTACAGATACTATGCAAAGATGTTTTATAAATATTTATATTCATGGCTAAATGTAAACAAGTCTTGTTACTTTTTTCTTTTTTGAAAGCACAGTGCTTGCATGCACAATAGCTACATCTTTAAAAATGGGATGGAACTGTGAAAAGAAAGGACATTATCAGTTGAATCCAGTAATATTAATCCTGTCTTTATTATCCATAACTGACGTCTTCTGCTGTGAATTAATAAATTCTTTTTTTAATCTGCTCTCTACTGTTCCACAATTCATTAATTTAATATCATGAAAATACTGTAAGTTCTGTACATTCATTCTGTAATGGCACACTTAACACTTTAGCACTCCAAACTGGCCTGATTCATACTTTAATCTGTCACTGTCAGTTAATATCCTTATAGAAACATGAGCTAAAGTGGATAGAAAAGCCTTCAAAATATTTCTGCTGATACTCTTACAATCTGATCACTATAAAAAGTGAAGAAATAGATTTTAGATTTCTTAGAATTAATTTTTGTACTCATGATTTTTGAACTCTTTTCCTGATTATCAAATATATATTTTGCCTAATAAATATAAAGTGATATAACTGTGATTCAGTCTTCTGGTTACAGTTCAGTTCATGAACTATTCAGTACATGAGAGTCATTGCAGGCTCATTAAGCAAAGTATTTAAGCACCTACTTAATTTCTGTTAGTTTTAAGCAAGTGTCTAGATTTTGTAAAAGCCAAATGAATTAGTCACAAGGTGCAATGTTTCAATGACTATGGTTGAGTTAACATGCATACTTAAAGTCAGGCATGCACTTAGGTGCTTTTAGGGACAGGAGGGTAAACCAAAAAGCGTAAAACTGTTCAAGCAATGAAACCGAGAATGAATGTATTTGCAAATATAAAATGAAATACATTTTACTCAGGCATCTTGCCCATTTAACTATAAACTTCAGAAAAAATACCAACAACATTGTGGCTTTTTGGAAAAGACAGGTTAATATATGATCATTATAAGATCTATGCATATATATATGTTGCATACAGGCATATATCCTACGTATCTGGTCAAATTTGCTCCTGAAGAAGCACAATTTCCCATCAAGGGCTTTACAAGTGTATTAATTTAGTGCTCTTGCATTTTTTGCTAATTTATGTGGCATTTTTTTTTTCCTTGTATATTTCTTTTGTGTAGTATAAAATCTGCAAAATAGTCAACATAACAAATGCATCATAAAATCATTAATACCAGGTTGGAAAGGACCACTAGGATCATCTGGTCCAACCTTTCTTGACAAAAGCACAGCCTAAACAAGATGACCCAGTGCCCTGTCCAGCTAAATATTAAAAGTGGCTGATGTTGGGGAATCCACCACTTGCTCGGGTAGATTATTACAATGGCTGATTGTTCTTATTGTGAAAGATTTCCATCTTGTGTTGAATCACAGTCTATGGTAGGGTGAATATTGGGCAACACAGAACATGAATGTCAATGAGTTTGGCAACGTATAAGCAGAACAGTAGTTCATTGACCTTACAAATTACCTAATTACATGACTCCCCTACTATGCTTAGCAGCTGATCTCTAGCCTGTGAGCTGATCTTGTTTCCAGTCTTTGTGTTTGTTAGAAGGCCATGCATCATTCCTCTGGACAACTGGAGTGGATCACTCATCCATAGTTCTGTTAAGGATGAGAACTTTTAGAAAGCCAAGGTTTGATGCACAACCATTCTGTTACTGGGTTCCAGACTGATGTAGTGTTACAAACTTTATACAGATGAAATTAGGATTATGTAACTAAATGTAAAATCTGACAGCTGGAATTCAAGCTGATAGCATTTCAGGACATACTTAACAGCATTCAGCTGAGGCACTGTCAATTCAGTTTCCTGCAAGTCTGATGAGAATGAGGAAGACAGTGGTTTGAATCAGAGGAAAAATTAATTTAGGAAGAAGAGATGCTTTAAGTCAGCTAAAAATAAATGGAAGTATTCTTTGCTGGCTTTGAGCTTAGTATATCTAGGAATCAGATCATATCTGTCATGAGGCAGAGAAGTTATTCTCGTTGTTAAAAAATTTGCCCTGTCAAAGCTTATACCTGGTGTTTCGGAAGGTTTCTCAGCATCTTTCATTTTGCCATGATTATCTACTTCTCATAGGCACAGGAATATTCCTGTGATGACAGAAGCTTTGTATCAGGTATAATCTACATACACTTGGGGTTGGTTGGTTGATTGGTTTGTTTGTTTGCTGTGATTAGTTAATGCTAACACACTTCAAGTATTAAAAGGTGGATGTTTAGATACTGATTCAAACCTAGTGGAAAATAACATTAATCTTGCACTTACTAGTGTCTAAGATTAGTAGATAATATGATTTTGTAAAAGATTTTGGGGAGTCTCAGCTTACAGGAGAAGGACATTTAGTTCTCAAGTTTCTGTCTCTCCATTTTAGTGAATTTCTCAAAATGTATTATGTGCTTATTAATATTTCTTATGATGTGTATATACATAAATATAATATGACAACATTTGCAGTAAAAATTATTTTGGTTATTGTAACTTGGAATCTGATTTTAAACATTACCATTTGAACATACCAAGTGTTTCTCTTGCCATTAATACAGGCAATTCTTCTAATGATTTGTCTAAAATGCTGTGGATGCCTTTTCGCATGCATTTGTGCATTCCTGTTGTGCAGAAAGCTCTCAGTGTCTCTGCTTGTGGCGTTTTTTTCTGTTTTGGTATATTTGCAGATAAAGGAAACTAGACATGGAAGAGATGTCTGGGAGATTGTACTGGAACTGCAGGCAACCCTTTGTAGCTGCTGCTATCCTTTATAAATATGATGGGCAATCCTGCTCATGTTCAAAACAAGAGGAGTTTGGCTATTCATTTCCCTGGGCTCACTATTTGAGGCATGGAGCTGAGCACTGATCAGCACAGTCCAGAGCAAGGAAGACCGCTCCTTAGTTTTCTGTTGGAATGAATGGTGAAGTTTGGTTTTCAGCCATGGTTTGTCACTTTGCAGTCCCCAGCTGCTCCAGAAGGGCTTCACAGGGCAAACATTTGGGTTCACAGTCTCTGTTGGACATCCTGCTTCTCCATTTCTGTCCATGCTTGAGAAGGAGACACAGCAATCCCCTAGAGCCCCTGTTCCTTTTGGTCTGATACTGCAATGCATAGAATCATCAAATTATTTTGGTTAGAAGAGACCCTCAAGATCATCGAGTCCAACCACTAACCTAATTCTAGCATTAAACCATGTCCCTAAGGGCCTTATCTATACATCTTTTAAACCCTTCCAGAGATGGTGGCTCAACCACTTCCTTGGGCAGCCTCTTCCAGTGCTTGGCAACCCTTTCTGTGAAGAAATATTTCCTAATATCCAATGTAATTCTCTCCTGGCATAAAAGGATACAGAAGAATAAGGCAATAAGCTTTCTTTTAGGTATGATATGACGTATGACGTTTGTTTGGCACCCTTAATGTTGTGTATTAATTTCTTTAATATATTTTATATAATGTATCTCTAACCTATTTTATCTAATATATCTGTGCTCTTTTTTCTGCATGTGAGTTTAGTTCTTGTTACTGTTCTCCTCTCAGATGTACATGTCTGCAACCTGTTAACTAGGAATAGAAGGGGAAAAAAAAGAGGATTTTGGAGTCTGACAGAAACCATAAGAGAAAAAGAGGCTGAGGGGAGACCTTATCACTCTCTGCAACTACCTGAAAGGAGGTTGTAGCATGGAGGGTGTTGGTCTCTTCTCCTGAGTAACAAGTGATAGGATGAGAGGAAATGACTTCAGGTTGCACCAGGGAAGGTTCAGATTGGCTATCAGGAAAAAAATTCTTCACAGAAAGGGTTGTAAATCACTGGAACAGGCTGTCCAGGGAAGTGGTTGAATCGCCATACCTGGAGGTGTTTAAAAGATGTGTAGATGAGGTTCTTAAGGACGTGGTTTAGTGACGGTGTTAGGTTAAACGTTAGACTTGATGATCTTAGAGGCCTTTTCCAACCAAAAAGATTCTATGATTCTATGATAATAATGCTTTTTCTGAACTTATTTCTGAACTTTTTTTTTTTAGTTTAATCAAATTATTTTAATTTTGAACTGTTCTATTTTCCTTCTTTCTCCTTCATTTATGTTATGTGTCATGAAAGCCACACATTTATATAATCTATTTTACCAAAAAACTGTGAGTATATATGTTTTAATAAGAATACATTTCATTTGTTGTTAACTCTGTTTTTAACTTGAGCTGCATTTAACAACTTGGTAGGTCCTGTAGCATGGGGATAAGGTTTTGATCTTTGTTTGGTTACTCCTTTTTTTGTGCCTGTTATTCTTCAGATACTTTACTGCTTTAACCACTTTATCAGTTGTGCTGCTTTCATGTTATAGGAAGCTGCTCTCCTCATGTTTATATACTGTGAGTTTCTTATCTGCTTCTGTTTTTACACACCCTTTCATCAGACAGCCAAGCAGTCTCCTTGCTTAGAAAAGGTTCATATCTCCCAGTGACACACAGCTGAGAAGGTTACTACTCAAAAATAAATAGAAGACTGTGCCAGATGGCTTCATCTTTTTTACATTCTCCTAAATACCTAAATTCACTCTAGAAAAACATAGTATGTGAAAAATGACAAATATAAATAATAGAAGACAGGTAGGCCAAGGAGAAAGAATGTTCCTGTTTGAAAACTGAGTGAAATGCAGGGTGGGCAGGGTATTGGGGATCAGGTCAGCACTTAAAGGTGGAGCTGCCAAGGAGGAGGAGGGCTGCCAAGGACCTCTGAGCCCCAGAGACAGCCTCTCGAATGACAGCGTTGGAAGAGTTTCCTTTTTCAACTTCTTTCTGAACCTCTAGTGGGGAACTGCAGATTTAGGTTTCACTGGGGACTAAGAAGCCTAGTCTACAGAAACAGCTGAAGAGAGAAATCGGATTCACAAATACCATGGCTCATGACATGGCTTTCCTGGCCACTTCTATCCATTTCAAATCCCATAGATCAGGGGTGTCAGACTCATTTTCACTGGGGGCCACATCAGCCTCACAGTTGCCTTCAAAGGGCCGAATGTAATTTTAGGACTATTTATACTGTTATTTGGCAATAAATGCACATATGGTAGCCCATGACTTTTGTGTATGTGTGTGTCAAAGCATCTGTGCTGCCTGTAGTTTATGTAAGCTTTGGCTGATTTAGACTCCAGATACAAATATAATTCTAAAATTAGTGGGAGAAGGATGGCGTTCTTTAGTGATGACTTAACTGGGTTCATCAGTTTTTTCAGTATCTGAATCTGAACAGCTGGAACTTGGGTCATATTGAAAAGAAGAAAATTGCTGTAATTCAGAAAGAAATGTATGTTATAGGATACAAGGATTTAACAAAGAAACAGTGATAAAGAGACATAACTGCTTCCCTCAGAAGACAGAAGTACAAATTTTAGGGTACAGGTGACTAGGGGAACACCTGGTGAGGTGTTTCTTCAAGGCCAGACTGGATGGATCTCTGAGCAAACTGATCTAGATAGAGATGTCCCTGCTCGTTGCAGGGGGTTTGGAGTAGATGATGTTTAAAGGTCCCTTCCAACCCAAACTATTCTATGATCCTATGATTCTGTGACAGCTGACCACCTCATTTTTCTGTTGTTGGTAATACCTGACTGTACCCGCCTATGTCCCCGGTGGACATCATATAGGATGAGTGAGGATCTTAACAAACGGATATGCAGGCAGGTTTTCATAAGTTAGAAAATCAAGAGCTGAATATGCGAAAATCATTTTATGGTAGTGTTACAGATAGTAGAGTAACAAAGTTAATTTGGAAGATGGAGATATCAAACCTTTCTTCAGGTTTATTCAGTATTCTTCTACTCTGTTATGTGGGATGGAGTAACTTTTACCTGAACATTGATAGATATTCCATTCACTATAAATATTCAAGATCTTCAACATTATAGTCTGGTGTTCCACCAAAATTATTTTATTTATAATTTTGATGGGGGGAAAAAGACAACACAAAGATGACTTGCATATTTGAGAAGCTATTCAAGAACAATTGGTGAGATTCAGTGAGAAGTGGTTACCACTAGATAATTTGAAAGGCATTACTGGCATTTATTTGGCAATATTACAAATTTTGTATATGTTAGTCTCATTACAGCATAGATTATTTTTGTCAGTAGTTATTTGCTGAACATGATGTGACAACTTTGATATTTAAAGTTTTTTGACAGAAAGGTTTTAACTTTAGATAAGGTTTCAAAGGTTGGCAATTGAATCTCCCAAACTATACTCAGGGATTTTGAGCAGGATAAAATCTTTAGTGAATTTTAATGGAATCAGATGTCAGCTTGAAGCTTTTCTGGGATAAATTAATTTAAAATGTATTTCTCACCATAGCCTTGTTTCATGAAAGCAAATATGTGTGTGCTTTGGTTTAAGCTTATATATGTTTTGACGTCAGTTTAAGTGCTTTATTGACTAACAAAAACCTAAACACATACTTAACAGTAGGTACTTTATTAGATTGAATCTCTTATAATTTATATGTTTTCTCTAGTTGTGGTGAGAGTAGAGTGAAAGAAGAAGGGAAAAAAATACCTTTGATCTCACTGAACTGTTTAAATTACAGGCATGGTTCTCTAAGAACCATTTCTACCAAATCAGGCCAATTCAGCAGAATGAAGCTCCAAATTCCATATTCTTATTACGTGTAACACTAATTTCATGGGGTGTGAAATTGTTTTCTACTAATGCAAAAGCATGAAATAAGCACAGAGCAAGGAGTACCTCATAAAAATAAAGTACCATACTGATGGTTTCTGACAGTGAGTGATGATTTGACAGAGGGAAAAGGTGGACTTGTGACACAGGTTTGCTGGAAACTCAAAAATTCACGTTCAAGTATTTCTGTAATACCCCAGTTTATTATTTTTCAAAGATGTACTAAATTTTAGTTTCACAAAGCACTAGAAGTATCAAAAGGGGAACTATTGATGCAAAGAAAAAAATGTATTGGAAATGTACTGTTTTGGTTTTATATACATTTGCTGAAAATGTGAAATAATTTCTTGCCACATTAACCCTACACTGCAGTGCAGGAATAAAAGACACATGTAGATCTCTGTGCTAAGGCCTTCCAAAGAATTAAAATAATTTCCGTTAGTCCAAATGTGTTAATGGGTTCCCCCATATTACATAAATGCCAGAAGTTGTCATTAGAAGTGACTGTGCATTAGACACCTCAAAATAAAACTGCAGTGATATAAATATCCTGAAGAGATTATTCTTTACATGAGTCTCCCTCTGTTCTGAGAAGTGTTCCTGCTGAAGCTGTGACATTAATTCAAGCCCATGAGAATACTTCCTCTGCAGTGGAGCCTGGTGAGGTCTGAATATGGAACTGTGTTAAGATGGGGAAAACTATACAACCTCTGCAGGCCTTCAAGCCCTCTTGCTATACCACAGGAAGATTTCTGGTGGTATCTATCTGTCCTTACTTAGGAAATTTTCATATCATTACAGTAAGAAAGTGTTCATATCAAAACTTTCATGAGAATTTCATATGTTGCCTCCAAAAAACAACTCAATTTGTTAATTCACTATTTTGTTCTTTAATTTTTGCTTTTGTAAGATGTGAGCAAGAACATAAAGTAGTCTACCACTTATTTCAGTCTGTTTCAGTATTTCTCTTTACATCTAGGTTTATGCTAATGAAAGTCAGACATTTTCAGAGTAGTTCATTTACCCAACACAGGGAGCTTTGAAACTAGGCTAGAATCAGAATTTATATTGACACATTTTTAACTTGAAACACAATGTTTCAAATTTAAACCAAACATTGCTTAAGGGTCTAACATTTTTCTTCTAGAGACACATTCGATAATTACTTGTGTGCCTCTATGACAGTTATGATTTGCACTTTCTCAAAAGCATAGAATTACAATGCAAAATGGCATTCTGTATCTGTTCTCTTTAAGAAATCTCCTCTAACACTGAATCTTTTGCTGTTTAAATTTTGAAATCAGGCACATTTATTCAAGATAGCACACAGCTTTCTGAACAAATTCCATTTCTGTGAGTACAGGACATTACCTGTTTGTTTTATTTTCACTCTTCAAAATTCTCTTTGTTTCTTCCTGAAGGACTAGATTATTCCTGTGGCATAAACAGAATAATGAATGAGCCCTGCTAACTACACTAACGTAATACTGAAACCAGAGTTGCAGAGCCCAGTGCCCTCAGTGAGGAACTGGTAGTAATCCATGAGTGAGCAGAAGTGAGAGGAGGCAAGGGCAAGTGTGGTGTGGGCAAAGCAAAGACTTACAGATTAGTAGCACACAAAATGAAGGTGGAAATGCAGGTGCCTTATTATCTCAGCCACTGGGGCAAAATGGGGTTTGGGCCAAGATAAGCAGTCCTCAGCTGATTGTTTCTTTTACTCTCAGTCGCTTCCACTTATCCCCTCAGTTGCAAAACCACCCAGTGAATTGTCCTGGCAAAGTTTTCAGGCTGAAAACTGATGTAATGGAGGGCTTTTTTTCAGCTTCACCATTTGCTTGGGTCAGGACATAACTGCAAAAATAGCTCTTCCAGAAAAATGGCAGAGGTGGTCAGGATGCATGTGAACCATGTGCAATGGTGCTACAGCTGAAGAAACTCACCTAAGATGATGACCTCACAGACGTATTTTTGTCAAACTATTTCATTGACTTACTACAGAATATAATGGAGTCACCACACCTGTGTTTCTTCCTGAATCTAGACAGCATTTGAAGCTGTTTTGTAAGACCACTGTTCTTAAAAAAAAAAAAATAAAAAAAATAACAAACAAACAAACAAACCACAAACCAACCCCCCAAAAGAAGCTTTCATTTACTGATCTACATTTAATTATGAAATTCGTTGATTTAGCTAAGGAATAATTTAGATCATCAAAATTAATGAGAATAGTCAGGAAATACACAAAGATAGGGAAACCTTTCTTTAGTGATTTCTAGCATTGTTTAGACTGCATTCACAGTTGAATCTTAAACTGTAGTCCTTGACAATGTACTCCATGTGTTGATTTCAAGTGAAGTGATTTATTTTGTATTCGTATTTCTTTTGCATCTCTATAGTGCATTATCTACCTTTTATAACATAGACATATCTTTTGCTGTTGTCTTTTTTTTTCTTTCTTATTTTGGTCTTATCCTCACAAGTATTTGGGAAGAACCCATCCTCATGCAGTTTAAAAAGAAATCTGACATTCTAATGTCTATTTGTTTTGTTGTGATCTTAATACTGCAATTTCTCATTAGGGCCAAATTCAACCAAAGAGCTTGCCAATTTTGACTTCTTACTATCATCTGTATTTCTTTACTATCTGCCTCTGAAACACATTCCAACAAATATTGGACAGGTCTCTATATGAATTTCTCAAGAGTTAATATCAAGGTGCTACTATATTTTCTGATTTTTGACACTTTTTCATTCCTTTTTCCATTATTTCACATCTCTATTTTTCATGTCTTTAACAATCTCTTTTACTTCTTTCGTAATTGCATCTCACAATTTATAATATAAAATATGTGAAATCTGTCATGGCTGTTAGTTTGAAGACTACACCTTGCGCTACTGTAAAATACATTCTAAACTTACCCATCTTAGGATTTATTCTTCTTCATGAGGTATTTAATATTTCTACTTCTCCATATTTCTCCCCATCATTCGTCTATTTCATCATTTTGGAATATAAACAGTTTGGTTTGGAGCTCTCATTACCTTTTGTTGTTTAGTAGCCTACAAACTTACTCTCCATTCCATCTAATTTTCATTTCTGTAAATCATGTAACAATTTCTGCTAGATTTTACTCATTCTCATTTACAACTGGCTTCCCTTCTGCTGTTTTAGATCTATTTCACCTTTTGTAGTGGCATTTCTGTCTGTTTATGTCTTGCATACATCTTTAAAATTGTGTTGATCCCTAATGATTCAATTTCTCGCTTATTTTGCAGGTATATAAATGTCTAGCAGATTTCCTATGTTGTTTTCCTTCTTATCCATTTCACATATATTTATTTTATCAGCTGAACCCTTATTTTTTTTCAAAATCTGTTTGGTAAAAATTTCCTTTGGGTGATTAGTGGGTAGATTACTTTTTGCTGTGATTGGTGATAAATGAGCATAAGTTAAATACAGCAGCGGGATTTCCCTAAAAAGGATACCAAACCAGGAAAAAGTTAGAATTTGTTGTCACTGTTGAGTGAAGGGTGGAACAAAGTCCATAGCTATCCTCACTCAGGATTTTGGAAGCAGTGAAGTCAGGTAAGTACCCAACTGGCAAGGCTTTTTAACTCAGGTGCAATGATGGCTAATGCAGTGATGCTCCTTCTGTGTTGTACCAGGTGAATTTATTAAAGATCTTGCACCCTGTAGTTGTCACCTTAGCATAGGAATGCTTTTAAGAAAATATCAGTGAGAACCAAATGGAAATAAAAATTCATCTAAAGAGGAGAAACATGATGGCGAAGTATGATATAAGCTATTTAAGTCATTATAAAGTCTGCTGCTTTAACTGCATTTCACGGCCCAAGGTATCAATTTCCACCTCTGGGCCCACTGTGCTCTTCACAGCAGTACTGGAGTCACTTCACTGCCAAGCTTTGTCTGCCAAAGACCCTGAAGCAAAGCCCTGCAGAGAGGGTGTAAAATATTAACACAAAATGAAAATAAATAGCTTCAGGCTTCCTAATTTTTTGTCTGTTTGTTTGTTTGTTGGTTTTTTTTTTTTTTGAGGTTGAGAACAGCTCTGCTTTTCATCCCTGCATCACTAGCTCTAGAAAATGGGTTACTCAGTAGCCATTTCTTCTTCTCTGTGTGATTCCTTGACCCATGACATTTCTGCACCTGCTTAAGAAGGCTGGATGATGCCAGAGGGACAACAAAGCCAGTCTTCTGTGCTGCAGGGGGAAGAGCTGTATATGCCAGGTCTCCCTCCCGTGCTGGCTCTCGAAATCAGGCAGTTCTAGAGTTTCAGGAAAAATTTCTTCCTTGAGTAATGGAAGATTCACACACCAAGTGATATATGTTCCGATTCTATAAGTGGTCTTCACAGTTTATGAGAACTGATCATTCAGGTTTTGTGTAAGCAACACGTTCTGAAGCATCTTCCATAGAGCTAAGCAGCACTGGACAGTTTAATGTTCTCTAGCACATTCCCAGGTCCTTATTAATACAAGCATGAAGCACATTATGTCAAATTGTTCACTTGAGTACAATTTCTTTTGATCTTGTTTAGCATTTATAACCAGAACTTAAAAGTCAGGTTGGTTTAGGCAGCTACAGGGGTATGGTCTGCACTCTTTCAATGTTATTTCTCATTATGTGTTCTTTCTCCCACACTCTATTCTTTTTACTAGCGTCTGACTTTTCTGTTCTTCTAATTGCATTCTGCTGAGTGTATGCTCTGTTCCATTAACTCTCTTGCTCTCTTTTTGTGCCTGTTACAGACTTTCTATCAATTTTAAAGATCATTGTTATTGTTTTGGATTGCAGTGAAAACAAGCATTGATAAATGAAGGAGTGGATGTGACAGTGGCTGTACAAATGTTTTCTGTTGCACAGGAATTATCTAGTCTTCTGATTTTCCCAGGAAATAAATTACCATTGTTTTAAAATAATGATACTAAAAAAGTGCTTTATGGTAATGTCTTCAGAGGATTGTTTTTAAGCCTGTCTAAACTTAAGACTGAAAATTCACTTTTGCTTCCTAAATTAAGGTCTGAATTTCATTAATACTCAGTCTCTGGCAGTTTCACCCAAGACAGTTGCTGCATATCCTACCACATCAGAAAATCATAGTATTGGTGTCCCTGTGTGATCGTAGGAAGGCAGTTTTATATTTGGTTGAGTTAGAAAATTTGATAAATTTTATTTTTACATATTCAGGAAGAATTTACATTGTTTTTAAGTAGTCCAGGATGTGCTCTCATTTGAAAGGACAGAAATTGTCTTATACATTGCTCACTGGAATTGATTAGGAGTGGCAGTCACAAAAATACTATGTGTTGGTCATACAAATTTTCAAATTTCAAATTTTCAAATTTTCTCTGAATTGTCCTTTTTCCAAATTAATGAAACAGATACAGATACTTTTGTGGACATGGTCATTCAATAAATCATGAACATTATTTTCTACTAAATCTTGTGCTGATAATCTGCCTTGTGGTTATTAAAAATATTACTTAGATGCCTCACTTTTCATTATTTTGGATAAATGAATAAACGATAAAAAATATTTTGTTATATTTATGTCCATGTTTGATCATGTACACAATTCTAGGCTGTGCTACATCTTTAATTTATGTACTTTTTGCCAGATGATTTCATGTGCATTAGTGTGCCTTCAGATTGCTACTATAATTAGTCACCATGTGATCTAGAGCCTAATAATCATATATAAATTCCCTACTAATTACCCTATAATCTACTATTTGTTGATTAGAAGAGGGATGAGTATTTCTACTATTATTAATCTCAATTTACATTATAATTATAAGGCTGTTACAGATTTTTCTCATTTATTCGCTTGACTATGTTATGTGGCATTTTGTTGTGTTAATAAAATACTGCCTTTTTATGTTCATCCATTCTAGTCCCTACTCAGCCAGCTTCTCCTTACATGCACTTCTTGTCTGCGTTGTTCTTGGGCTGGTACACATGCAGGTCGCTACTACAGGTCATCCTTTGTTTTCTCTGAAAAGTACCCAGGCAAGTTTTGAGGCTTCAGGATGTAAGTCAACATTTATGTGAAATAGTTACAATGCTTATGTCTAGTATAAATATAGGGTGAAACCCTGCCCATGCTGAAGGAAAAACACAGGAAGCTGTTGCTCTGTGGATCAAGAATGTGCACATACCTGCTCTGAAGTTCAGGAGGAGGCAGGGTGGTTGGATACTTGGGCGAAGATGAAAGGAGAAAAGAATAAGGTTAATTTAATGCTAAGGATTTACTGTAAACTGCCAAAAATAAGGAGTAGGTGGATGAAGCTATTTTTGTGTAGCTATGTAATGCCTTGAAATAACAGACTTGTAGTACGTGGTTTTAATTAATATTGTATTTTTGGAAGAGTAAGTTTGGTTTTCACACAAGGAATAACAACTTGTCAGATGGACACAATATTTTTACTTGAATTAGTGGTTAGTACTAGCAGTTTTAGGTGTGATTCTAGCTAGCCAGAAAATACCACGTGAAAATTCAAAGACAGAAGACATGTTGGTGTGATTATGATGTATCTGGTATTCTAGGAAGAGGATGCATGAATGGAAGAGGGGGATCAAGACTGATAGAAGCATATTTCAACAAAGGAGATTTAGCAATTTCAAAGTGCTGTTAGGTAATGCATATCAAGGCATTTGGGGGTCAAAATAAAATATACAACTATAAATACAAAATAGAGAATCACTTCTGAGGCAGAAGAATTACAGAAAAGTATTTTGGAGATATTGCATACAGCAACACAATAAATGTAAATTAACGGTGTGATGTGGTTAAAAATGCAAATTTCATTCTAGAGGGTATTAGCAGTTGTGCTATACATACCACAGGTAGTAATTATTCTGCTTTTTCTAGATCTAGTGAGACCTCAACTAAAATGATGTGTCTAATTTTAGGAATTGCTCTGTATGAAAGATGTAGGCAAGTGACAAAGAGTTCAGTATAGAGCTAAAAATGCTAAAAGATTTAGGCAATATGATCTCTGCGGACATTTTGAAAGCATTGAGTTAGCTTAGTCTAGAAGAATAAGACTGTTAAAGGATACTCCTCCAGTATATACAGGTTGTTACATAGTGGTATTCAGTTATCTTACATGTCCACTGGAGCACAAGGACAACATTGGCTGAATTTGCAACAGGAGAGTTCAAGTTAAATGCAAAAAGATAATATTCAAAACACATTGACAATAAAATGGACAAGCTGGCTAGTGTAAAAATAGTACTTCTGTTATTTGAGGCTTTGAAAGAGAGTCCATCCTGGTGTGCATCAAGAATAGTGTGGCCAGCAGGACTAGAGAAATGATCATTCCACTGTACTCGGTGCTGGCGAGGCCCCACCTTGAATCCTGTGTTCAGTTCTGGGCCCCTCATGACAAGAAAGACATTGAGATACTGGAGAGAGTTCAGAGAAGGTCAACGAAGCTGTTGAGGGGTCTGGAGCACAGGTCTGGTGAGAAGTGACTGAGGGAACTGGGGCTGTTCAGCCTGGAAAAAAGGAGGCTGAGGGGAGACCTTATCGCTCTCTACAACTACCTGGAAGGAGGTTGTAGTGAGGTGCATGCCAGTCTCTTCGCCCAAGTAGCAAGTGATAGGATGGGGGGAATGGTCTCAAGTTGCTCCAGGGAAGATTAAGATTGGATATTAGGAAAAATTTCTCCATGCAAAGGGTTGTCAGGCATTGGAACAGGCTGCCCAGGGAAGTGGTTGAGTCATCATCCCTGGAGATGTTCAAATGATGTGTAGATGACATCCTTAGGGACATGGTTTAGTGCTGGAGTTAGGTTATGGTTGAACTTGATGATTTTGAGGGTCTCTTCCAATGTAAATGATTCTATGACTCTAGATGAACTTCTAGTAAGAATGGTCTAGTCTGCCTCAGTAGAGGGAGGTGGACTCATTAACTTTTTTGTTCTTATGCCATTGTGACATTTCCAGAGTTCTTTTAAATTAATGACAGTAACAGCTTGGACTTTGGAGAGAATTTTGACCCCCGAATGGGTTGTATGTGGCTAAGAGTAGAGCTACAAACTAGCATCAAACTGGTAACCTACAGCTGGACCCTGTTAGGATTGGGAAGCTGAAGATTTGGTTCAGTACATGGGAAATGTAACGGCACAAGCATGAATGATTTATCCCTCATTACACTTTACCAGTTTTTATACTGGATCACTGGATTACAGGATTTAGTGTATGATCTCTAGAAAACAGATAATAAGATGGAAAATACACTGCGTGTGTAATACGAAATCACATAGCTCAGCTACATCATAGTATTTGAAAATTTCGGTAATTATATGAGTTCAGATTGATGCTAACAATTTAAAATAAAATAATTTCCACTTGAGTGCCTTCTTTCAGATTCAGGTTATAAATTCTCACTATAATTGACTCATAAGCTTTTATCCTTGTGAGTGATATGTTATCAATCTTATTTGAATCACTGAGAACAAATGCAGAAATTAACATAAATAAATGAATAAATCCAAATGAAAATATACCTTTGGTAATCAGATAATGTTCTAAATAAAAAAAACACACCCACCTTAAATGTTGAAAAGAGAGTGACTTTCGAGAAAATGCTTGGGAAATTTGAGTGCTACACCATTCCTTATCTTACTTTTTTTCCAATGTTAAAAGAAAATTTTCTTTACTTCTCTCTGTCAAATCAATGCATTCATGAATTATAGAGAAGTCACCACTCATGACCTAGCCTTGTACAGTGGAAGCCACTAACACATAGCCAGTGTTATAATGAATACAATGATTTCATAGCCCATTCAGGTCATCATCTGCTTTTAGAGAGGGTCAGAGCTGCTAGCCAGGTTTTTTCTGTAAGCGGTTTTTATGGTTCTAATATTGAATGTTCAGTGATGCTGCCTGACTACAAGATACTTTAGAACTTTGCACCTGAAAAATAGGTGTCACCCAAACACTTTTCAAATTTCAATACTTCTTGCAAAAAAACACTACCAAACAAACAAACAAAACAACATAAAACAGCAGTAAGCATTGCATTACTAATGGAAAATAAAACTGCAAAGTGCAATGCCACACAAATTGTTGATTTGCTCTGAATAAATAGCAAAATGAAAGTTGCACACAGTGGCAGTCTTTACGCAAACAAGGGTGTATTAATGTACTCTTATAAGATGTTGTGAATGATCATACTAAGATACTTGTCTAGAATAGACTTCCCATTAATTTCTGTTATGTAGAAGAAAACTTTAGGGATATTTATTTTTGCGATAACATAACTGAGTCTCTTTAAAATTGATGCACTTATTAGTACCAGGATGTGAGAAGGAGTGAGAAAAGATGTATCATTAAATTGATGTAAAATCTATTTCTTATAGGCAACTCAGTCTGTATGTTTGGTTGATTGTTCAGGTACAATAGAAATAGTCAGAATGTTCCTTCTTTTTGAACATTTGCTTGTGAAAATAGAGGTAGCCCACTGTGCTAAGTTTCTGTCATCTTTGGCTATCCTTTTTGAAATCCAACCATTTTAAGTTTTGAAGAACTGTTGTATACAACCGCTGGGTGGATTTCTTAGATTTCATCAGTAAAAAATTAAGATTGAATCCTGGAATAAATAAAGGAACTCTCATCACTGCTGTAACTGCCCAGGCACTTTGGTGATGTATTAATATGTACTACCTAAAATTAGGCTTGCAAGTTACAAAGCCATTTTGTTTTAAAATCCTGTAGAGTAGGTGAAGAGAGAGAGGCTTCTAAATTTGCCCTCTTCCCTGAACCAGAGGATCTATTTATGAAAATCTCTCTGAATTCCTGCCTCAGGTATAGAGGTTGATAATCCTGGACTGTCAGCTGAAAGTGAGGGAGGAGGCTGTGACACGCAGCTCAACAGAAAATGGGACAGTACAGGGAAGAACCCAAACTTGGAAGCTGGGATCATCAGGGGTGAATCTGGTTATTAGTGAAGTATCGAGATAAGATGGACAAACTGTGGGAATGAGATGCTGAAAGGAGGAAATCATCATTGTGCAGTCAAGACAAATGAAAAAGGGAAAAAACAGGTAACCCATGGGGAAAAGCCTGGTGTGGAACAAATTGGATAATATGGAAAAATGTGGATGAAGACTGCAAAAGGCTCTGTGACCACAGGCACATGCTCCTATTCAGAAATCAGGCCTGAAAAAGATACTCCTTGAGTGTCATCAACCCTCTGTTGTAGTTTCTGATTCTACTGACAACCTATACAGACCATCACCATGATACAAGAGTTTCTCTTTTATTTTGGTTTACTTCAGTTTATGGTTTAGAATATACATACATAGAAGGACACATTAAGGAAATACGAAGTTTCCAAGCACCCAAAATTAAGAAATACCAGATAGAGGCTTGCCTCTTATGCTATTGTATTACCTTTATTTGTGTGATCACAAGACCTGGTTGCATGGGCCTGCTCTTGTTAATGGAGGCGAGTGTCATCGCAGCACCTTAAATTTCATTTTCACTGCAACTGGAGGATTTGAAAAATTAGTGTCTCACTTTCTATTAAGTGAACACTATCTACTCTGGGTACCGCAATTATTCACTGAATGTCACAAAATAATAATGAGCACATAACAATATCCATGCAAATGCTGATGTTATAGTGGAAGCCTGAATCAAGGTGTCATAGGTGACCTTAATTTAGTTGCTTGAGGTTTTCCAAGACCTTGATTTTGTCCATTGAGTTCTTCTAGTTTGGGCTGTTCTGTGCCTTGACCTTAGATTCAACACTCTAAAATTGCCTGTGAGAAGTATGAATTATCATGACTAAATATCTCTTTGCAATTTAAGTGTTTTTTGTGTATCCTGAAGAGGAAAATTTGCTTTTAAAAGCTGATTTCTCATCCAAGTTTCACTGGACCCTGTTATAGATATCTTCGTTTCTATGCAGTTTTATCCCAACATTTTTCATCTATTTGTAATTATTTCTTTTTCCATTTGTCTTCATCCCTGCATGATAGTAGATGCTTCTAGACAGTCCAATTTTTACGATCTACATATATTTTTTAGTCAGGATTTCATATTTCTTTTGCAGGGCATTTTCTCCTTGGTATTGTGAAATGAGAATATTTTTCTCCCAATACAAATTTTTTTATTGTTTCTCTTTTGATATTTTTAGCTTTTTCCCTTCTCTGTATTTCAAACCAGCCTAGAGTAAAACTTCCCAAGAAGGCTATGAACACTTTGCTTTGCAGAGTCATTTTTCCTTACTGCCTGATTTGTATTGTTTCTGCAGCTTTATTGCTATGGTCATAGAGTTTTTACTAGTTCCACTTGGGATGTGCATCTTGATTGTAACTAGACAATCAGTGGCAAGATTTTATTCTTATAAACTGTTCATGAATGCAAAGCAGAATTTTTTATTCAGTTGTGTTCTTTATATTTTCCTTGGCCTGCCCTCCTTCTAACATCATGGGAGTGAGAAGTAATCTATTTGTACATTTAGGGAAAAATGTCCCTTATGATTGTGCCCCAAAATTTGAAAATACAGTTGATTGAAGGAAGAAGTAGCAGCAATTGAATTAAAATTTCCTTAAAATGTAAGAACAAGTAGAAAGTAAGAGTATAGATGAAGAAGATGAAAGGAATCTGGTGAAAAGATGAAGGTGTCTCATGAAGAAGGAAGAAAAAAGAGAAAAAAAAAAAAGAGTTTGAAAGACTGTGTCTCAGTGTCTGGAGGCCTCAACATTTGCAGCATGCAACTTCACCTTTCCTAAACATTTCTTCTGTACACAACTGTCATGACATGTGTCCTTGGAGTTATTGTGACAGTACAGGTAAATCAGAAACACAGCCTAGCAAAGAAGCAAACTGGTCTCTGGAAGATGCATGAAATCATCCTGTCCAAGGCTCATCACCCTTCTCTTTCATCTGAACATCTCTCTGTCCTCTGACAATTCTACGGCCCTGGGACAGTAACTGTAATCCCAGAAGTTTGCTTCCATCATGAGTTAGTCCTTCATTTAATGGTGCCTATATCTAGGTCATAAACTACTTTCTTCAACTCATCCTCCACAAGTGTAAGAATTGCAAAGAATGTAACAGGGCAAATGTTCAAAAATGCTCTGTGTAATGCAATTTCACTCATGCTACAAAAATAGCTACATGTAAACCCTGTGGACAATAAAAAAATGAATTATTAATAGTGCCAGAATAATTCATCTGCTAGTAGATTTGCTGTGTGGAAAGAAAGAAGATGACTGGAACTACTGTGATAGCAAAACACAAGTGAACAAGAGACAAACAGACAAAAGCTGGCTCGGTAATTATCTCTACTAAGAAGCTGTTAGTGAGTTGTCTGTGTACCTAATCCTGCTTTCAGAGGGTAGGATACAGTTTAGTACACATTGCTTGCTCCCTCCGTTTCCCCCTCTTTCCTTATGCTAACCAAATAAGACCAGATGATCTTCAAGAAAAAAGTCAGCACATGTTTTCAGTAAATAAAACTGTTTCTGGCTTTTTTCTCCCACAGGCATAGTAGCACATTATGGAGCAACCTATTCAACTGTTCTTGAAGAAAGCATGGTCATAAATTTGTCAGAAAACAGAAAGGTGACTGTGGCACATTCATTGCATGCTACAGTGTTCCCTGCATATTAGAAAGCTGGAGATTTTTCTGGGGAGGTGAGGGAGGTTTAGATGGTGTCTCTGTGGACCAAGCAATAACTTCTACTTGGAGCAGTATCTATCCATGGATAATGATGATAATTTAGTTACAATAGATAAATGGTGACTTCTGTCACACATTGAATTTGGTAGGCACCATGAAATTAACTAGCTGGTTCACTCAGTGTGCTTGCTTTCTTGTTTTTCTTTGTTGCACAGCCCTGTTGTACAAATATATTTTTCTCCAGTATTACCTTTTTTTCAAATATTGTTTAATTAAATTCAGCAACACAAGACATTTTAGAACCTAAAGGAAAACTGAAGGGTGGCAGTTAGAGAAAGGATAATTGGGTCCTCAGGCACATGAAACAGCATAAGATAATGTTTGGTTTTCAATATCAAGGGACTAGTTTGATTTGGAAGAGACATTTCTTCCTTTCTTGACTTTGCTGACCAGGTAGGGAATTACTTTAAACATGCAATGAAAAACTGTGAATGTCTTTAACCTTGTACAGCAAACATTTGCTAAAAGCTGTAGGTATGTCCAGTGTGGGTGATTACTTAGAAGTGATCTGGTAGAAGCAGAAGTGGAATAATTGATGTTAAGAGAATTGTCCCTAGACTTCAGCAATAGCATCCTGCCAGGAAATATGAGGCAATTGATGTCATTTCAAGCCATTGTTCCAGACTATAAACTCAGAGAGACATCACTGCATTGATTACACACCCATTTTATGTTTTAAAGCAGTGGGACTAGAGATGTTTTAAACATAAATCATGAATCTGGAAGAAGGCAGTTTAAAAAAGCATCTGACATTGTACAGCAATGTGGACAGGTCCATAATCATATTATACACATTCCCTGGCAATAAGACCTAGGCAAAGTGGATGGGATCTATCTGGCAGTCATTACCCTTGGCTTTATGTGGGAAATAGAAAAATGAATATAATTATGACTGGTCTCACTAATCCTAATGACATTGTGGATCTTGTGGCTAGTTATTGTCAGGCCACTCAGGACTTTTTTTAATAAATTATATAATGTTTTGAAAAAATATTGCTCTGGCAAACAGAAACCAAATCTGCAAAATTAGACGCCTGACTCAGTGGAGGTCTTGTGACCTCAGTAATTGGTGATCAGGTTTGTTACCTGTCTGAGCATGGACTTAAATCACTAGTGTTAGGTGTACAAGTAGTGGTCACATAGCAAATTACTTTTTCATTCCATTCATTTTCTGCAGCTGGGAGAGAGCAGACCAGTATACCAGAGCTTATTATCACCTCCATCTGGTTTGTAGAAAGACTTAAGAGGTAGACTTACACTATTAAACAACATGTAATAATCATGCTAAATCTTGTATTGAGATCTGTTGCTTGTGAGTAGGAACAGCATGTACCAAGCTGGAAGGTATTTTGGACTGGGAGCTCCTGAAGTATTTTGTGCACCTGCAGGCCTGGAGCAAAGTTGAATCAAGTCTGAGAGCTAATACCAAAGAACAGGAGGCACTGTGCTTTGATGCATTCCACATGTCAGTGTCACCCTTGCTGGGCCTTTGAAGAAGCACAAAGTGAACTGCTTTCATGTCTTTGCTGAGCTGGTTCTTCTGGCCAAGGCAGAAGCAGGCAGAGCCAGGATCTTGACCTTTACTTTTACATCCGTTTCTTTGTGAAAAGGCTCTGGCTGATTCCAGTATTAGCTTTAAACAAGCTTGATGAGGGGGAAAACCACTTTGTAGTCTGACCTCTGTCTTTTATAGGATTGCTGTAACTTAAGGTATGGTGTTAGGCTTATGACTTAAAGCAGGAAAGACTGGCAATCTTAGAAGCACGTGTCAGAATATAGAATGAAGATACGTTGTTATTAGACATTTTTATATTCTCTTAACTACAAGTATGTTGTCTTTCAAGGCTGATGTTTACATTAAAACTCTTTATCGGTGCCAACAAAAGCAAGGCTTGCCTCTCTAACCATAGGGACTCTGTTATTACATCTCAATGAGTGCTAGGAGAAAAACGTCTCCCTGCTGCCATTGCTCAATTGGGCAGGAACAAACAGTGCAAAAGGAAATCACGTGACCCATCATAGCTTATCTCTGAATGTGACTGTATCAAGGAAGTGGGGATGTTCTTTGCAGCCTGTCACACAGAAATACTCTAGCATCTCTGCCTATTGTTAAGGAGCTGTCAGCGCCGTGGTAGCCTGGCTCCACTAGGCTGCTGCCCAGAGGATGTTAACAGAAAAGGGTTAATACAAAATAACAGAGACAGAAAACAGAAAACAAGATGAAAGAAATGAAAGTAATTAGTCAGCACAAATGGTGCTGAGCCCCTTTCCAAAAATAGCAGATTTAACATCTCTTACGAGCAAGAGCAGAAGCATCTCAGTGACATTGGCTTTGTGGTAGGAGAAATATAAATAGAAGCAAGCAGTTATGAAAGCAGTTGAAAGGAGAACTAGAAAACACATGAAAGACATGGGAATCACTTAATATGATTACAAATAAGTAGGAACCTCAACATTAAAGTTAATGTTAATATTCTGAAATTTAATTAACAAAATAAAACCAATGAAGATGAAATAGGAAACAGGCAGCCTCACTAGTCTGTTAACCTAATTTGGTTAGAAGAGGTTTGGGTTTTTTTCTTCTTTTTTAAATGCATGAATTATAAAAGCCAGAAGGATAGATGGACTTGAATTATTATCTTTCTTCCTTTGTCTGATGTGGACCGCAAACCAGTTGTCTGCTTAACTTTTCTCGTTTGGATCAGCTCTTTGTTCAGTGGGAAATGGTTTAAAAACCTCTTCATTTTTCTTCTGTTTCCTGATGGATTGTATCACTGCAATTTTCTTTTATTTAGGAAAAAAAATAGAACCATGAGGAAGAAGGTAGACACAAGGCAGCGTCTTATTTTTAGGCCACTGGTTTGTTTTGGCACAGTTCAAAACTGATAGTCAAGTCTTTAGATGTGAACTAGCTCTTTGAAACTTTATCTGAGGATTAAATCTGATTAATCCCACCCTTAAACACTACCCAGCCTGTTCAGTTTGTGCCCACACTTCTCACATTATATCTTGAAGCAAGATTCAGTGATTTTTGGGGAAGAAAACAGGCTTACACAGAGCCACCAACTTCCCTACTGTATGAAGAGGTGATGCATTTTTATCAGTCTCTTTTGAATATAGTCTGAGGTTTGAAAAGTCATTTAATGCTAGATGCAAAGCTTCAAAAAAAACTTGGAGTTGACATTGTTTTGGCTCAATCTTTGGCCATAAATTTCTTTGGCACAGATGCAAATGGCTCAGATATACTAATTAGGTTGTAGGGAGAGTGTGCAATTGAACGGCATTTGTGGATGTGGGTGTGGTGTGTTCAAAGGAGGCTTTTGTAAGGTGCTCTTGGGGTTTGGACTAATAAATGATTCAAAATAAAGGATGGTGAGCGCATCAGTTTTTAATGCAAGAAATCCAGACTCTTTTGCCAATAATAAACTCACTTGTAATATTTAAAAGTCTTACATTAAAAACAAACAAACACACTAATAAATAGTATTAAAAAAATACATAAAAATGGGTAAAAAATACCAACCCCAAGACCCATGGTAGAAAGAAGTATTAATACAAGTAAAAAAGTGACAAATGCATAAATGTCTGATGGATGGAAAGTCACCATAGAAAAACAGCTCTACTTTTCTCCAGTAATGAAAGACAGGAAGGCGAGTGCAACGTTAGACAGAAATGGAACCTAATATGAGGGGTGTGCTCTATGTACCATGTTGCAGAGAAGCCACAATGTTTTACCATAGCCTAGATTTACTGAGGGTCAAGCAAGGGTCAACCTAAGGTCTTATAAAGACTCCTGCATTCACTAAAGCTCCTCAGACTACACGCAGTCAGCTAACTCCTGAGGATAACATCTCCTGGCTAGAAATGTAGGGGAAATTCAAGTGCTTACAATTGCAGAGAGATTTTAAAAAATAAATATTGAATAATTAAAATTACCAGGTATTTGCTAACTACTGAATTATACTAAGAGGACCGAGGAAAACTTCCAAGATTTAACATTAAAAGTACTGTTTGTGATAGACAAAAGGAAGCAGGCAAATGTAGGCTCCAAATGCTTCTGCTCAGGTAATCCTCCTACTGCATCTTATTCTGGATTTGCAATGCCTTCTGATCGATCCGACTGGAGCTGAGTTTACACCTTGTACTGGGTGACTGAGGCAGTTAAAACTTGCTGCTGGGGTAGGTCCATGTGTTCAGAAGGCAAAACTAGCTTTTGTGCTATGCTTCCTGTATTTTCATTGTAAACTCAGGAAAAAATGTAAGTGACAGGGAAATCAGTGCATCAAGTTGATGTTTCATAAGTTGCTGTTTACTTGAATAAAATGGAACAATTAACCTCACTAGTGTGATTTGCATTTTATCTCACCCTGTAGTCTAAAGTAATGTGCATTGGCTATTTAGGTAAAATTAGTTCTACTAAGCTGGATTAAAATTTAGTTCTGCTAAAATGACATAGAACAGTACTGCCAGGATAGAATACTTTAAATTTTCATATATTGTTAATAAGCAATTTTCAGCTGCAAAGAGTACAAACTTCAATCTATTATAATTGCAATTTTAAAAGGAATTAAATTATGCTCCTGGACATCTTCGACTGTTGCTGCCTTCTAATGGAGCTGCAATGTCCTGCAATGTAGATTGCAAAGAACACAGCCCATTTACAGTACATATTTTGCTGATCAGTACATGTCCACTGTATCCAAATGGATCTTTCTTCTCAGTGTTTGAAGTGTGACCTCCAAACTAAGTGTTGAACACTTTAACCACTGAATCCTTAAAAAAAAACCCACCCCAAAACAAACAAAAAACCAAACCAAACAAACAAGCAAGAAAACAAATTTGGTTTTGTCTCCTGTTTGGATTGCTAGAAATAGTAATTTAGCATCAGCACATGAAAATCCACCTTTGCATTCAAGGGATTATTGATTCAAATCCAATTGCAAGTTTCTAAGCCATTTTCCTGTTAAAAACTATCAAGGCCATGTAATCGTGTTAGTTGTTGACTGCCTTCTATCTGGGCAAGGCAGAATGTCATGATTGATGCAGAAACTTGGCACATGCTAGTTTAGGCCAAAGAGCATTTTTAAATGGATTATCCACAGAACAGCTCTTGATACAGGATCACAGAGGAATTCACAGCTGTGTTTGCCCAACTCTATGCCTAATGCTTTTTCATGGCTATTCAGTGGAGAATTACTGAAAAGCGTTTTGTAGAGCTATTCTCCGTTGCTTGTGTATGTGGTTTGTCTTTCTCTGTAGATTTACAGTGGATCTGCTATACCACCAGATACTTTTTTAGGTCTAACTACCGTTGTGTGGCATAAGACAGGAAGAAGTAAGAAACTGTGTATTTAAAATATGTAAACACTTATGCAAAATATACTTGTGTATTCATAAAATAGAGGAAAAGTTGAATTCAAGATGCTGTATAGATTACTATCTAGAAAACAGTTGCATCATATAAGCTAACCCACATGAAATATGCAGAATAGATCGATTTGTGGTCATCCTGTTAAGATATGAGGGTGACTGTTAATTACATACATGTTTCCATGCATTATTCCTTCCAGCTTAGTACCAGAACAAACTCTCTTAGCATATTTTAGCATATTCTAATACACCTCACACCAGCCTAACTCTTGCATTCTTTTGTAACATGAAGACTTCCAGGGGAACTGAATCCTGATGACATCTGTCCTGTTCTCTGATTTAATGGTGGTGGCTTATGTTTAAGAACACCTCCAAACTTCTTTCTCCTTTCAGGGTTCTGCATTAGTATAGTTTCACCTGTGATCCTCATGTGGGTTAGCCTAAATTATATATCTTGATTCTGGCAGCGCCAGATACGTTCACTCCCCTGGCCACACCTGTAGACCTGGAACTACAATGGGAGCGGTGCACCAGCCCAAAATTGTCTGTATATGACTTGTACTTCAGAAGTGCGGTATGTGGAGAGTCCTTTTTAGTCAAAGGAGCTCTAACAGGAATCAGGATGCAGCCTGTCAGAATGGATGACCTTCTTTTCTCCAAGGCATGGCATGGAGAAGAGCAAAATTACACAGGAGGCACACACACACATAAAAAAAAACAGGGCAGGAGAATGTATGGAGCAGAGTAGCAGGTGTATAGAACGTAGCAGGCACACATAAAGCCAGTATGCTGGCAGGGTCTTGGCATGACATCTGTGCTTCAAGAGAAGAAGGGCACTTTGAGTTCCTTTAGCAGTTTACTTATTGAAAGAGCCTTTATTATGCTAACTCTGTGATCACTGCCCTCTAAAACATTACCCAAAGAATGTATTTGGAACTACCCAGTGAATTTTGTTCTTTGTTGCCAGCACTTTTTGTTTGAACTTCATGCATGAACATGCCCATTTCTCAATATAACACTCATTTTTCTTCTTGTGTAATTCTTCAGCTGCTTGAGAGGAAAAGCAAAAAGAGCCATTTGGTCTTGATAGTTATTAATGCCTTGTTCAGTCCAAAGGAGAAAAAAAATCAGTGATAGGACACTCAGACTGTGTTTAAGGCATCCAAGTCTTTAACTAGATCTTGCACTAAAAATAACATCAAAACTAGTGTGTGTTTATATGAATAATTTAAATTACTCTGTGTGTGTATATAAGAAAACACTTAAATCACTGATTTTCCAAGAATAGAAAACTTATTTTCATCCAGCATTTCACTGACTCTAAATATTCCTAAATTTATCTCTTTGGCATAAAAACCAGAGAACAAAATTAGGTGAAAGGATGAGAGAAACTTGACTCATGCAGTAATGTGATTTTTCAAGGTTCAGCATGTGGATCCTGTGGCAGACAGAAATGGATTAAGTTTGTCTTTTGGAAAGCTTTCCAAAATATTTTGAAAACATTTATGTTATAATATAATACAAATCCAAATAATTCAGAATTACAGTATAAACATTATTAACTTTGTAGTGGAAGCTATTCAGAATGTTTTAGGCCAAAACTGTTGTGATCCTGCTGAATTAAGAAAGGGATAATATCACTGTAATGGATATTTTTGTATTAGTGTATGTCATAAGGGTTTGTGATTAAACAATCTATGATGACATTGCATATGCCTGTTTTGACAACATGTTATAAAAGTAAATTCCCTTTCATCATTATCTTCAGACACCTACACACTGATAATCTGTAGATAACTTTCCCCTCTGCCCCTCCAAAAAGGCCATGCAAAAAACATATGTTTTACTCTATCTCCTGGATCAAGAACATATTTTATCCCTCACATTACCTTTTAGAGAACTGTTCTTTTTTTCTTCTGAATTATTTCTCTTTTGTTTTAATATGCACACAAATAGACGGGCAACTTGATCAAAGTTCACCTCCATTTAAACTGTGAACGTGAATCAGAGACAGATTATCCCAGACTTTTTTGCCTGTATATATATCTGAACTGTTGTTACACATTACAGCTAGTAAAACTGTAGAGACTTCTCTGCCCCAGAGGTACATGGATTTTGAGGTGCCCTTGTGAGGCTGAAGACCAATCTTTCAATAAATGTGATATTATCTTGTACTAATAAAAAGAGCTGATTATGAGCTTTCATTCATGTGACAGTACTACTGGAAAAATATCAGTATAGTCTTACATGGCCAAATCCTTCTACTCTTTACTGTAGAAAGAAAGTATCTATAGTATCTATTAGTTTCTTCAGTTTGTATTACAGGGAGTTAGGCACTCTCTATGTAAGTGCACAAAGGAAAATAAAGTGAATACCAATGACAGCTGTGACTGGGTTTCTTTGCCATGAGGATGTTATACTTCAATAACAGATGAATAATAAATAAATAGCTGTGAATTCAGAGCGGCTAAGAACGTGAGGCTGAACCAGCTGCCCAGAGAGGCTCTGGAGTTTCCACCCATGGAGCCGTTCTAACCTGGGCTGGATAAAGCCAGAGCAAACTCACCTGCCTTGGAATTTCACTCAGATTTAGAATATTCAGAGTTCCCTTTCATCCTATGTATAATTATGCTTCTACGTATGTATGTATGTGCATTTCTTAAATCTTAAACTTCGCAAAATCAGAAATCTAATCATCACACTTTCCACCTTACCTCTTTTCAATGATCTGGATATTTATAGTGAAACCAGTATTGATAATAATTTTTATGAACATTTATAATCACCTTTTTTTTTTGGCTACTGTATTTGCCTCTCACTGCTGTCCAACTAACAGTCTGTGCTAACAGACAGTCTGCTGTTTTTGCTGACTAATCTTCCTAAGGTATTGGCCAATGTTGCATAAAATGATGGTGCATTATTTTGGATGTTGTATTAAAAAAAAGACGGCTTCAATCTAATATTTAGGAATGAATGTTCCTGTTGCTTGAAATTTAAACTAAAATTATAGGTATTGCTTCATTCATTAGAGGACAGTTATATTCCAACTGGATATTTCAGTTACAGTGATAGAACGATACAGATTGTTTGGTCCCATCATTCCTGTATTTGTGGTATATCTTTCTCTGAAAGTATTTAGGATAAATATTTCATACTGTTCCTCCTTATTATGAAATACAGCAAAATCTGATACCAGACAATTTTTAGTTCTGCAGTCCTTATGACTGAATTGAGATATTTATTTAAAGATAAAACAAAGCAAAAAAAAAAAAAAAAAAGTATATTTGGAGCTGTTCAGGAGGGAATCACCTACTTGCAAATAATTAAAATGAATCTGACAGTCTGGCTACCCATCCCTAACCTTGTGGTAGCCTTCTGGCAACAGCTAACAATATCAGCTTAATGAGTTTGAATTACACAGAGAACTTTCTATTTTAGTCTGAAGAACTTTTTTGGAGGAGAAGACATAACAAAAGTACAGCACCTTTCGTGCTGCTGTGAATGGGCATATGCATGTTTTAGTAATTTTGTAGGAAATGAATATTGGATATTCTTACTTGTGAATTTACCGCTACATGACTACTATTTCTTCTTTTCGTTACTTCTGAAAACTTCATTCAGTGAATTTTATATGAAGTAACAGCAAAAATCTATTTGACCAATCTAAGTATACAACATGATGCATAGTGCATGGCAGACCCTGCTCTATTTTCCAGTCTTCTGCAGTTGGAAATAGGTTTTGCTCTTCATTTCATTGGCACAACAGACAGCACAACTCCTCAGAGCTCTTAAAACATTTTCATGGCAATGCATATTATTATGGACTCATAATCTGTGCTTTATATGCATGACAGACTTTTTAAAACATCCTCAATCATTAGGATTGTATCTACACAAAAGACCACCTCTAATCCATGTACAGTAGGTACAAACATGCCTTACGTTTCAATGAAAATTGGTCTCTGCGCAGTGATCCTATTGTTTCTTTTAAATACCAAAATTTTTGCTCTTGGATTTTTATTCATATTCTGAAAAATTTTACATAATCTTCTGCTGGCTCTCTGTTCCTTGTGTTTATTTTCCATATAATTTAATATGGAAATACACTCTTTAGTATCAGATTCTTAAACCATCCCACAAAATTTTCTGTCTGAGACAGTTATCTATTAAATCTTAATTTATTCATTAACCGCAATATATGTTTAGTGTTAATAGAAACATATATGCTTAATTCCTATTCTAATACATTTTACCAGGTTTTGCTGTGAGGTGGAGTACGTGAGGGAATAAATAAACAAATAGATTGTTTTATTTATAAACAATAAAGTCTAAAACAAACACCTAAATGAAAGATGGATTATTTTTTCCCTTCCATGTACTCTAAGAAGCTTCCATAGGAATATATGCAGCTGTAAGGCATTTCTGAACTGAGACATGCAAATGATTGTTTGTATTTTCTGCTTGTTTGCTTGTGTTGGAGCGAAAAAGCTAATTTCAGCCCCTGTGCTGCTTCAGTTGAATCCTCTGTGTTTCTTTTCTTTTAGTGGAACAAAAATTGTGTCCTTCATATTTCAAAATACTTTTCAACTAACCTACTCCTAAAATCTACACCTTGTAAATCTGTTTAGCTGTTCTTGTGATAATATGTAAATTCAATTTGTTAAGAGATGCTTTAAAATAGTTGATATAGCCTGTTTATGACTGGAGCTGTATTTCAGGAACTATAAAAGCCCACAAACAAACCTCTAGGAGGAAACAACCATTGCAATTATAGTACCTTTATGTGGGCTTACAGGATATTAATTCAAGTATTTTGCCCTGTGCATGCTCTAATAATTTGACAAATAAAAAAATGAAGATTTCAGCAGCAGAAATATATATCCATGCTGCTGTCTGATACTAATATGTGCCACAGTGATTATTTTTGTTTGCTCATCCATGAAGCTTCACATATTTGAAATACGCAAATACTTTGCACTTCTGTAGACACAATGCAGCTTACACCTCCTCAACAGGCTGCTTTGTAGGGACAATTATTCTACAGTGGTACCATACTAGTCAAGGTATGTTTCATTTTCCTTAAATAAGAAAGCCCCAAACTTTGGGTAGCTGTGTACATTATGCATTTATATATTTAGCTGATACCCCCCCCCCCCCATTAATACCATTAATTTAAATAGGGAGAGATAAAATATGTTCTTGAATAAGCAGCTAGCTACAACAGTTTCATACATGAGGAAATACTCCAAGGAAGATATAAACAATTTTTTGTTTTATTTGCCCCTTTCCTCTTACCTTCCTCTTTAAGCATTTGTTACTGGAAGGGCTTGAAATACTCATGGGACAGCCTGATAAGCTGTAAAATGGCAGAAACTTTTATATTTGGATAATATATTTGTCCATCAGCAATCTTTGAGGAGAGTAAGAGATTAGTTATTTACACATTGGAATGTCACATATAGACTTTTGTGGATCATTTTTCACTGTGTGACCCTGGGTTTATGAAAACAAAATTCCTTTTTACTTTGGCCAAGTCAACTGGTTTAAAACTACATTCATACAGAGCTGATGCAAGTACGCAATTTTGTATTGCCCAAACACAGGAGAACCACACCCATTTTTTTCCTAATAGCAGGAGTCAGCTCTGCTACTGTACAGCAGAAAGCTCACAGGAATATATCCATAATCCATGGATTTTTACGTGCTCATTTCCCTTTCTCTGTTCATGACTCTGCAGAACCAGAGTATGAAGCACATCCATACAACACTTCATGGGAAAACTGTAAAACACTGGCTTAAAAGTTAGTACAGCCAAAAAAATATTTCTTTTTAAAGGGATTCTGGATGTAACCGTACATTTCTAGACCAACTGGAGCCATGTTGACACTGAAGCAACAAGGAAAATTGTCTGTAAAAAAGTTTGTAATTCATATTTTCTTCCACAAATTTTTCAGGGATATCAGAGAAATCTTGAGAGAAATTTTATGTTATGACTTTGCTTAATAGATGAAAGTGTTACTGTACTGCAGAACTATTCACTGGGCATTTGACAGAAAACTTCTGTTATTTGTGTGTGTGTGAATACCTGCATAGTCAGCTGTGGTTGCCGTAAGTGTTAAAATCATTTGCACTGATGTTTGAGGAGTCTTTTTTATACCTGAAGGCATAAAATTCAAGCATAAAGGGGCTATGAATTCTTCCATTCACAATGCATAAACCATACTATGTGACTAGAAGAAGTAACACAGATTGAACAGCGACTGCTTCCACCGAAGTGTTCATGTTTCCAAGAACTAGCAAGATCTAAGCCCCACTCTCGCTGTCCCCCACCAACTGGAGTGATAGAGAGTAATAAAACATTTGAGAGAAAATGTATTTAGAGAATGTGACATGTATTTCATAAGCAGCAGAGTTCTTTGGAGAAATAGTTTATTAAGGCTTAGTCTCCCAGTTGTGTTACTAAAATATTTTATATAGATACCATGCATAAATTTTCTGAGTACAGGCTTTGTGGCTTTGGCTTATCACTGGGGCATTATGTCTAATTTGTCAAAGTCTAGTTAAAATGCTAAATTGTCTGGATATATGAACATATAAGTCTTATAAATGTAAATGACTTGTGTTCCCACTGTGTCTTATTTTGCTAGTGGACAGAAATGAACTGATTATTTTTCTTTATACAGATTAGTATTTATTGTATTCTTTCCTCTCATTAATGATAACTGATGCTATGACTCGCAAGGCTGTATACAAAAACGTCAGGACTTCATTGCATTGGTACTTCAAAATAAGCACATTCATTTCAGTATTTATGTGTTTATGAGTTATGTTTTATAAACTATATCTTCTATATGTCTCATTCAGCAATTTTTTTCTGACTGCATAGAAGCATTTCAGAATGCATCTGGTGAAGAAAGAACAAAGAATAGAGGTAGACTGACAAGCAGATTTAGTCAATAGTACATGATTAGTGTACTTAAAACATAATATAATTTTTTATTATTAATAATAGTACCATGAAATAGTTGTGAAGAAAAGTAATTACACTTATCTGTTAGCTTTGTAGTGGTCTAGCTACAATGCAGAGGTGAAGTGTGCTCCCTCTTAGTCAATCCTGTATTTGGGTAGCTGTACATTTTCCTAGAAGAAGACATCACTGATAAAAGACAAGAGTCTCACACCTCATCTGAATATGTTAACCACTAGGATATTAGACAATCTGGATGGTGACATGCGTGGCTAAATGACGTCTTCCTGCTGTTTTTTGAAGCATGACCCCTCCTAGTTTGTGGGCAAAGGCCAAGAGATGGCTCCGGTTTGAATCCCCCACAGTGGATGGGCTTACCGTGTCCTACCAGGCAACTTCAGGCAGTTTCCTTGCTTGTGTGGGTAAACACTGAAGTGCCCCATCAGACATATTTAGCTTTTTCTATGTATTGTGTCCTAACTATGTTTGAAGTCATAACTCTCTGAGTGGGTACAGACATATTCAGGCTACTTTGCACTTCTCTGGAGTTCATGGACACACAGGGACAGGCCCGTGTCTAAACTGATAGTCAGCTTTTCTGCTGACTAACTCAAAAACCAAGGAGGGGAGCTCTCAGGATGATTTGTAATATTAAAAATAAAATCAAAAAGTCCTGCATGTTTAACAGTATCTGGACTCAACTTGCTAAGGACATATGTCCATGTTTTAGGTATTACAACAGTTGTCTGCTGCCTAGTGCAGCCGTCTAAACATTGGCCCAACGCTGAAACAGGTTTGAGCTAATCATTGTGATACACGAAACTGAATTGGGACTTAATGCATATGTTTACCTGAAGGGAGGTTGTAAAGAAGACAGAACCAGACTCTTTTCAGTGTTGCCCAGTGGCAGGACTGGAAGCAATGAACACAACATGAAATACAGGAGGTTCCCTCTGAACATCAGCAAACACTTTTTTGTTGTGAGGGTGTCAGAGCACTGGCGCAGGTTACCCAGAGAGATTGTGGAGTCTCCATTCTCAGAGATACTTAAATCTTTTCTGGACACAGTCCTGGGTAACTGACTGTAGGTGTTCTGCCTGAGCAGAAGGGTTGGACTAGGTGACCATAAAATGTCCCTTCCAACCTCAACCATTCTGTGATTCAAAGACAGTATAATGTGTGTTTTCTCCGCAGGATTTTAGAGTTGTGGCTTGTTTCTTTGAATCACTGTTACAGAGATAGATATCTAGCTCCTAATATCGTGGAGAGAAGTACTACCCAAAAATATGTATGTGGCACTATTTTTATCTTATAATTTAAATAAAGATATTATCTCAACACTTGACTGGGTTTCTTGGGCAGGAATGTATCTGCTAAGTAGTGCAATCATTGGAACGAAACATGCTGTGCAAGTTGAAACAGGAATTAGGACAGGAAATGGGATAGGGTTTTCCCCTTCTGAAGGTGTGGCAAAGAAGTGGTTTTCCAACCTGGAAATTCCAAATTTTGTAGTCTATATTTATTTTAATTAAATATTTTAAAATAATGTTTTACATTAAATTCTTACACATATTTGTGTTGTATGACCCATTTGAGCTTTACATTAACTGTACTTCCTTGGCAGAAATCAGGTACACTGTGAAGCCAGTAGTTGGTCAATTTTGAGTTGCAAACATGCAGCATTATCTCTACATTGCAAACGTCTGTGGCTTTGGCATATAAGTATATGACAGTTAAATTATATTGCGTATTTCCATCCCTTAACATGCTTTTTTATTTTTTTTTTAAGTATTTTCACTTGCTGAAAGTTCAGAACTCAAATACTCTCTGCAATTTCCTTGAAATGTCTTTGCTCTTAAATTGCTTTGATATATTCTTAGACTTAATTCTGTTTTGCAATTTATGTCAATGGACAAATACCGTTTTCTTCAATGAAAATCAGCTGAACAGTCTTTTGTTAAAAATACCAGTAAACAGCACAGATCTTTCAGACTAGTCCTTGGCTGACAGACCAGTGATCTACCATCCTGAAGGCATAGACAGACCCTGCTAAGCAGTAGACATGGCTCAGGTAGAAAATGTCATTCCACACATACTCCTTGCTTTTTGTAAATATACAAATTTTAGTCATATGGATCACAGTTTTTTACCCGCCATAATTACCCATTGTTGTGGTTTGTAATTTCATGCCTTGTGAACACTGCAATACTCTAAGATACCATGTGACTTAGAGGTGCATACTGGCTTTGATGAAGTTATTTACAGTTCTGCAACATGACCACAAAATGAAAGTGATACATGATAGTTCTGCTCGGGTAGCATTTAGCATCCTATCCAATCTGCTTCAGAGACACAAGTGATGACATAGTAACAGACTTATAGGCATTAGGGGACTAAAAAAAAACCACAGAATATATATATATTAAAAAACCAACCAAACAAAAGAACTCCTCCAACAACAACAACAACAACAAAAACCAAAACCTTAAATAGAACTTATACCAAATACCTGGAGAGGAAAACACAACAACACAATAAGCCACAATAGCATTAAAAAAAACCCCCTTCAATTATACATGCTATTTATCACTAATAATCACCACTGTACAATGGTGATTTAACTAATAATAGGGCAGATTATTACTCTATGCACTCCTTGGGTACATCCACTCACAAACATACACATGCACACATTTCTGGGAACTAGAGGAAAATGCAGGCTGTGACAGGGTGTACTGATCACACAACAGAGCCTCAGAGGAACACAGTTCTTCTGCTGCCATGAGAATACGTAAGATAACAATGTTCCTTACTACATTTCAAAATATGACCAAGCCTCAAACACCCCTGAAGTGATGCTTTTTGTCTGCATGGTATTCAGGGTTTGCTGAATTACTTCACAATGAAGTTATTCATGAGCAGCTGGGCTCGTGAGTGAGTGCAATGCAAGTTTGTACATGCATGTGATTTACACAAAATGTGGTGCAACACAGAAAAATGAAATAACCCCTCATTGAGAGCAACTGGTCAAACAGAACAGGGTTGGAGTGACTTTACAAGAAAACCACCTACTGCAAAAGTATATGTTTCAACAGTGAGAGCATTTAAAAACATTTGGCTGTGATTTGGAATACTTGTTGATGACATCCAAAGAGAAAACTTTGAGGTTATGATTTTTTTTTTGTTTAGCTGGTTGGGTGTTGATTGTTGATTCCTTACCAGGGAAATTGGTTTCTTAAGAAAACCAATTACAATATTGACATTGGACATGCGAGATTTTCGGTTGATGTGAAAATGTGTAAAGATGCAAAAGAAAAGGAATAACTATTGTTCCCCAAGAATAACAATTTTAAGCAGTTGATTTTATTCAACTGAGCAAACTGAGTCCAGAGTACATGTTCAATTGTATCTCTTAGAAACCAATAATCTCTATTATAAAATTCTGACAAGGAACAAAGAAAAATCTTCCTTGTTAACTCACATGTGAAAAAATGTGTCAGCTTTAAAAATCTGTTGAGAAAAAGGGAAGGCTGGCAAAGATGAAGCGATGACTTTTCCAAAATTTGTGCAATAGGCTCTTTAAGCTTAAACTGTCATTTGAATGCAGTTGCCAAACAACCCAACCTGATATTTCCTGAAAAAAAAAAAAAAACCAAAACAAAACACCAAACCAATATTATCTATTATTAGGAAAGCTAAATAGGAAGAAATCCTCTCCCATACTTGAGTATTCAAGTCTAAAATGTTTCCACCAAAACAATGAATCAATGTCCCATACATTTTCATGATCCAGTAGTCAAACAGAAAATTATAACTAACCAAACAAATACTTCATTTTGATTGTTTGAAAATCCTGAATTTCAATTTTGATAGCTATTTATTTATTTTTCATAGAAATAAAATTGACATTTACAAATCATATTCTGTATCAGAAAAACGAACTTTTTATTGCAGATATGAATTCTGAACTTTGAAGTTAAAAAAAATTAGAAATATGTCAGTATGTCTTCTTTTGAAACTTCATGTTCATCAGCATCTGTCATTTTTACAGAGATCAATTTGGAAATGAATTATATCACTGTATTTTGATGAGTAGGAAGAGTGTACTTCCTTTGGGATGCATTCCTTGCATATAGTATTTTCACATTCTACTTCTGTAACAGGAATTGGTGAAGATAACACAATGAAATAAAGTAATTAATTAGTCCTTTTTTTTTTCCTTAAAATTTCTGTGAAGAAATATAATCTCTTATACTTTGTAAAAGTTGTCAATTGTTATTGTCAACAGAATTTCATTTATTCAAAAACCTGTGTAGCTTATCTATTTTTGAATGTTTCAGATAGTTATTTTGTATGTACTGTTTGTAAATTTGTCAAATTGCAGTGCTTAGTTTTGATTAGTTATTCAAGTAAGCTTTTTGAATGTGGAATACATTGACTTCAGCACCTAAACTTGATATTATAACTTTCTCAGATGAAAGTGTTTTTATTCTTTCAACAGTTCAGTTAAATAATAAAAGTCACCTCATTTTCTAAGTGAGGCAGTAAGGCATGGAATGATTTCAGTTCTGATGCACAGAAGTCCATCTAAGGATTAGTAAGTACTGGAATAGCTTTTCAAGAGAAATCAAGAAATTTCCTTAATTAACTATGTACTAAAGCAGGTCAGAGAGATGGCAATACTAAGCAAATGTCTGTAAGTAATGCAACAGATATAGATGGTCTTTTTAAGTGGAGTAAGGAAAATTCTCAGACAAATCCTTAGTTGTTTTTGTAGGGTTATTCTTAGTTCTGTGATTTAGGCAGCTGACTGAGATTGAATGAGATTTTAATGGCAGATAATGAAATAACTTTCAGAATCCGGGTAGATGCAACTCATACAAAGTCACAGAGAAGGTAACTGGAAAAGCAAGAAGCTGAGTGGCAATCTCCCGAGGCCCAAATTAATGCTCACTCCATTGCACAACCTTTCCTCCTTCAGGTAAATTAACAGAACTGGTCATGTTTCTAATTAGAGGGACATTAAATCTTTGCCTTGTGATTGAGTAAGTGTACATTTCACCTTCAAGGTCTTGTATATAAGAATTTGAAATAAAACACTGTGAAAATTTTGCCTTTGAAATCTATATATAGCTAGAGTCTGATTCAGATATATGCTGCAACTGATTGCAAAAGATCATGGTTGAAGTAAACTCGTATTTAAGAAACAACTATTTTCCAATTGTTCATGCAAAATAATAGCATTAACAGTATATTATTCTAACCTGAAGTCTTCCACCACAGGATCTGACAGAGTTAATGCTAATTAATTAGTTTAACGATAACTCTGAGAAAACCAAAGTAGAGTTTGGTGCCCAGCGTTAAAATCAGTAGAACCCCACAGTAAGCAGGAACACAAATGTGGCCCAGAGAGCAGAAAGTTCTACTTCAACATCTATTGCAACCAATGAGAAGACCACCATGAAATCCCAAGTCTTTCTACTGACTCACAGGGAAATCAGTTCAGGGTTGTGCAGAACTGCTTATTCCTTCCAATATTGGCTGACTGATTACAGCAAAAATGTTTCTTTTTTAATTTATGTCATTTAAAAGACTTTTCCTCATAGCAATTAGCACAATCACATATATAAGCAGGGCAGAGCTACCACGAAGTCAGAGAATTTCTCTGAAGTCAGTTGTATGTTCTCCATAAGACAGAGGCATTAGTCAGTAACTTGATTCTCAACTCTCCTAAGCCAATGAAAAGTACTCTAAAACATAAGATTTTGAATCAAGACCTGTTTTCCAAAAGCAGGAAGATTCTTTACCTCTTTTGAGCACAGGTATTTTCTTATTACTTAAGGGATTTAAAAGAGAATGATTTAGGTATAAATGCATGTGAATTCACAAAGGCTATGAAAACTGGTTATTAAAACATGACGTTTCATCCTGCAGTGATTTAAAGGGAATTAAAATGTAATAATGAAGAAAAAAAACATGCAAAGTTAGGATACACAAACCACCAGAACCAGTTCTTCTTGTGCTTTTGAACTTTCAGTATTTTTGACATACGATAATTTTGTGAAGAAAATTCAAACCAGTCCCACTAACATGTAAGTGATTTATACAAAACAGGTGATAAATGAATCCACCATACATATGTAGTGGTTTGCCTGTTAAGGTAGATAGCTCATTCTGAAACTCACTGACAGTTTTTACCCTGTGGAGCCATAGGTCTGCTTTCTCCCATGACCCAGTGTGGTGGATGAATTTGCCCTCCTCCCCCAGCCAAACCACCAGCAGTTTGTTCCAGGCTCCAGAGGAGGGAAGGGCCTGAACCACAGCCAGGCCAAGAACTCTTTCCAGGAGACCCCCAGGGAAGCAGAACGGCACATTGAATGCCGGTGGCTACCACTTCGTTCTATAAATAAAACAGCCTGGATGAGCCCACTCTGAGCTTTCCCTGCTAAATAAGTGAGTTGTATGGCAATGGTTTTACTACCCACAGGTCAGTGAATGAGCCCAATTCAAGTTCAATATTAATCATTTAGCTTAAGTATATGCACACCAAATGTAATGGATTATTTAGAGATATAAGGTTGCATGATTTTTAATAAACTCTTTGATTCATGTTACTTGGTAGACTAGATTTGCTAAAATTTTAAGCTGTTAAATCCTGCTTGTATTTACCAAAAGCAACTGCAGACTACACTAAAGGCCTGCAAGATAAAGTCTAGCTTGCATTTTGCTGGAAAAAATGGAAGTGACTGGGAAAACAATGATCCAAGGCTAATGCAGAGACATTACAGACATCTGCAAAGCACTTCGCTGAGAAGAAAGGATTTATCCAGACAAAATGTCACCTTCAAGGATATGGACCAAAAACAATGTCTACAACTGAACAAAACAACGTGGAGTCAGAGAAAAGGGATCCAATGAGGAGCAAAGGACCTGGTGATGAAATATTACTATTGGACTGGATCTTGGTGTGAATGGTCTGTAAAGATATAAAAGCTTGTAGTTTTCTATGCTTGGGTGGACCTCTGTGCAGGTACCCAGCTTGAGCCAGCCTTCCTGCTCTTCTACTCCATTAAATTTTTAATTTTCTAAGAATTTTGTCTCCTGAAAGTCTGCTCTGCATTTGGTTACTGGGTCTCACCTGAAAGTTTGCTACTGGAGTTCTAAAATACAGATTTCAAAGCAGACGGTTATCAGGGAGAGAAGTATCCTGACAGTTTGCACTGTGACAGATACGGTCTTGTCTGAAAGTTTGTCTCGGGAGCTCCAAGACACAGCCCCCTGGAGTGAACGGTTATCAGGGAGGGAAGACACCTGAAAGTTTGCTTCATGAATGGGTACAGGAACCTGGAGAGAAGGTAAGCAGCACTTGGCTTGACATATTTCCCCTGTGTAGTAAATAATAGAGTGAACCTGCCACTGAACTCTTTGAAGTCGTCCTTCTCTCTAAGAAATCTAAACATTGTTCTGCAGCAAGCAGAAGCCTAAATTACTTTCCCGTGACACCGAGTGAGGATTAACAAGTTGTAATGCACTACCATTAGTTAAATGTGTGACAGCTACCATTTATTTGTAGAGCTTGTGAACCTTCCAAAAAGAGATCCATCCAGGTAGTCAACAGCTGATTGTGAATTGTATGTATTGTGAGGTGTGGATTACCTTTTGAATTTATATGCTGTTCCTAGAGGAGGGTCAATGCTGTGTAGCATTCCTCCTAGTCAGGATGGGAATACCTACCTCTGCTCTAAATTAATGTTCAATTCTTAAAAGTAATGTACCATGCAGTAGTGGAGCCTTGGTTAGTGCGGTAATAAAAAGAAGCTTAATTGGAAATTCTTTTGCGAACTTACATGTACTGTGCATTATTAGCCTGGGGTAGGTTATACTCACCTCCTTTAGTTTTCTGACTGATAGAACACATTTACACTCTGCAGTCTCTGTAAGTAGAGGATATGGGTTTCCCCGCCAACAGCCCTGTTATTTTCTTTAACACCCTTGTACTTTTTTCTTGCTCCGCTAAAACAAGCTGATGTAACAGTCTGGTATGTATTACTTAAAACTACTTCAATTTTCTTTAGACCGGTTGGCTGCCAGTTCAAATGGATTTGTGGAAACAACGTGTTTTTACCAGGCTCCACACACTTCTTCTCTTAGCAACAAGAGGTTCTGACGTTAGCAAGCTTATTTTGGAAAGCTCTGCTCTGTTCAGTGTGTGATCAGAGCACCCCAAGGGCTTGTAGTCAAACTTCATAACCTGTAAATTAATTGACAAGCTGCAGAATCCTCCTAGAGACAAAGTAAAGATTAGTTTTCTAACTTAAAAAAAAAAAAAATCTGTAAATATGGGAAATAAAAGACTTAGGGTAAAGATTAAGAAGCACTAATAACTCCAATCTTCAGTTTGCTGTTGATTTACACTGATACATTAAAATCAAAATAGTCTTAAATAACCTAATGGCATTGAGAAGCCTGTAGCTGACATTAAGCAGTATATGTTAAAAAATCAGCAGGAAATTCTGGTAAAAATGGACTAGAATAGTTGTACAAAAATAATAGATTTGAAAAAAAAAAAAATAAAAAAAAGTGTGAAACTGTATCTTGTGACTTTACTGACCCCTTTACTCTTCCTCCCCCTCCCTCCAAATTTATTTGTGAAATTGTTTGCAGAAGGGACAAAGCTAGAAATGCAGACAGATGTTCCTTAGAATTCTCAGTCTGGGAAAGCTCTCAAAGGCTTTCAGAGCTTGTTCTGTGAGTCTCAGGAGAGGGGAAGGAGAATTTAGGTATGAAAGGAAAGAGGAGAGAATAAATCCTAATAATAAGAGACAGTAATAGTAGACATTTCAATGTGATTTGAGCGTGAATATTCACATACCTAAATTTAAACACTTGCCTCAGTTATTTTGCTGAGCTAGACTTAAATGAGGATAGGCCTGAATAAGTGAGAACTGGTAAGACTGCACGTGAAGGAAAATACTCATATTGTGTGTCTGAAACTGTATTTTTGCTGCACCTCTAACTTTCATAGATATTATTCATGTCTGAGTCTTAATAATGAGTTTGACCACCAGTTTGGGCCTCCCTTTGGCCAGGCTTTAATCACTCTTAAAAGCAAAGTGCACTTCAGTTCCCAGTGACTTCAGTAGGATTTAACAGCACTGAGCGTTTTATAGGTGTGCACAGTACCATGACGAGACCAAACACATATAGAGCATGTGCAAGAGGTGGTTTATCAGAACTGGAAAGAGGTGGTCATTCCTTGGGAAGAGCAATTTGAAACAATCAGATGTTATCTCTGGTGTGACATCAGATGTGTTTCCCTTTTATCTCTATGGTGTGTATATATCAGCATCTGCGCTAGAGTGGGAGCACACCTGATAAACCCTTGAGGATTCTATGCTCATAGGACAAATATTGCTATGGAGGAGAATTACAGTCACTGTCTGCAAACAAAGCAAATTAAACAGGAAAATCCTTCTAAGCTAACCTTTTTAAAGTAATCCTTTTAAGATTTAGTGTTACTTCTGTTTTGCTCATTTTTTTTTTAAACATATAAGACCGTAGTTCTGAGAAAGTTATTTTAGAATAAAATGAATGACAGCAGGTATTTCCAGGGCTTTTAATGTGTAAGCTACTGCACAAACCTACAGCTCCAGCTGCTGGCAGATTTTCCTGGATTTTCTCAGCCATATGAGTATGAGAAAACATGAAGGTGAAATAGTCCTAAGAAAACATACTTTTCTGCATAGAAAAAAAACACAAACAAACATAAATAATAGTAATAAATGTTCATAATTTTTATTATATTTTCCTGTATTTTTCCTATACTCCTGCATGTTTAGAGACCATCCAGCTCTGCTTTTCAGGCTGGTCTTGCATAACGCAGCCAATGGAACAACAGGATGTATTACTAGCATGGCACAAATCATAGGCTAGGCTGGTACACTGAGTCACAATGCTGATGTGCACAAAGTATGTATATGACTGATGTAGATATTGTTAAAGTCTCCTCCACCTGGCTGCCAAGAGGAATGAGTAGATTACAGGTTTCAAGCTAAAAGGTAAAAAAAATATTCTAGTCTAGATAGAAGTCATTGCTTTTATTGTCTTGCAACAAAATAAAAATGCAAATGAATTCTTGCATATTGGAAGAATGGAATCATGCCACCTGTCCAAATGAACTAAACACACAATGAAATCACAGAAGTTGTTAAAGATAACAAGAGCAGTGACAAGGAATAAAATACATTTCCTGAGGAATAAATTAGTAAATGATCAGAAACATTTTTTCTTATATACTTATTACTTCTTTTGTGATTTTTTTTTAATAAAAGACTACTAGGAATCTATAAACAAATGAAATATATTTCAGTACACAGAATAAATATATAGTTTTAATGTACAGGTAGATATATCGTTGCAATTAATTTTAAACCAGCTCTAAATCATTGCTTTGTTAGCCTGATATTTTCTGATAATAAAGAAAAAAAGATATATAGCAATTAATTCCAAGTGTGTTAAGCATTACTACTAGAATATGTGCTACAATAATAGTACAGATGATGTTATACTAGCTTTTTGAACTAATTTTTCACCAACAGATTGCTGATGAGCACTTCATTTTGCTTACTCATGAGCAGATATTTCTTTGTCTGTAGAAGTTCATTCGAAAGTATTCCCAGTAGACATCTCGTCAGGGAATATAATGCTGAGTCCTAGGAAAAGAGAGCAGTGGTTCATGTGTGTGCTTTGCCAAATGTACAACAGGTACTAAGTTGATGAGAAATGTGCAATTTGTCTAAATATGGAGCAAAGCCTTCCATAATTCAACACAATAAAAAGACTTATTTTCCCAAATGTTCTGTTTCCTAAATGAACTAGTTTTCCTTGTAATAGGTTAATCCTATAAATTACTCACTTAAGTGAACTATCTGTTTCTACAAGAAGATTCATTAAGATCAATAAACTGTTATTAAAGGCAAGCCTTACAATTGTTTGGCTTGCCTTGCTTTTCCTTTTTTTTGTGTGTGTGTGTATGTTTTAATTTCCTTCTAAATTTGCCAAGTATAAATAATTTGTGTATTTCTGAGGATGGCTTGATCCTAGAATGGGATTATTTTTTAAACTGAAGCCATGGAAGTTTGACCATTATTGAAACAAAAGCGAAGGAATAAAATATGGCCCCTAGTATGTCTATAAATAATAACAGTGGTTGAAAAGTCTTATGCATAATGTATTGTTATAGATACATACATATACATACCTACACAGCAATAAATGCTGTTGAGCTTTCTTCCTTGTGCTTGAAGAAAGAACTCAGTATGAGAACTGGATATACAGTGTTACCATGAACGTGTCTTCTGAAACCCAGGTTAGAATTTCTAGACATTTGACTGTGTTCAAAATCTAAGAAAAGTGGTTTGTGGAGTGGAGGCAATAAGAAAGATGTGGGCTTTTCTCTTAGGAGTCTGCAAGCAGTATAGTACTGTTTTCACAAAACTTAACTATAAACATAAGCAAAGTAGGAGGAGAAATGTTTTAAAATAACTCAATTTCTGTGTTTTGATCTCACACTTATAGGAGGCCCAAACCGCCATTTTGGGTTTCACTATTTCCCCCTTTATACCTCTCCATAAGAGAGTATTGCTCCAAGACATCCTGCAACTTTTGAAATAGGACATTTAATCCTTTGAAAACCTGATGAGCCACTCCAGCAGAAGAACCCAGCCAAGTCTTCAAATTAAAGGGCTTTATGAATTGCTTCTCAGTGAAATTGCCAGAGGATTAGATCCAACTCTAAACACCTTAACTCTCCTTCCTGAGAATTCTGCTTTTCAATTTAATGAATTACAAATAAAGAAAGCACTCTGCAGTATTTTATTAAGAAGTTTTTAGAAGTAGCTCAAAATGTATACAATCAACAGAGCCCAAGGTGCAAGTGCAACATCGAGGGTCATATTTGGGAGACTGAGAACATCAATACCATTATCTTCAAAGTTGGGAATAAAACTGACCATATCTGAATGTCTGGTGTTATAGAAAATCCCATGAAACCTGCTGATAAAACAGTATCTCTGGAACTAATGCCCATCCACAAAAAAAAATATAAGACTGCTACTATAATACTTTAGGTTGTGGTTTCATAGCACCTATGTACTGTGGGTGCTCATTGATTCTTTACTGATAATGGAGAAAAGAAACTGTGTAGTTGTTTTCCTCCCAGATTTCATTTTCAGTCACAGCAGGTGAGTCTACACCTCCACAGAAGCACAGCCTGTGGCAGCCTGGGTACTGTAGGACCACACTGTGAGGCTGCAGGCTCACACTCTTCTGACAACTCACATGAATATCAGAATAATGCCATCTAATGAAATTTCCTTTTTTTTCTGATTTTGTGGGAGGTTAATCCTACAGTTTGAAAATATTAGCTGCATTAACATAACTAAAGACCAGAAATTAAGCTTGAAAGATTAGGAAATATCAGAATTACAGCTGATTGAGTAATGTTCTTCTTGACCCTATCAGGTGCTTGTAGTATGACTTAGTCTTTAATTGCATGATCAAATACTATTTTCCACAGTAACCCTACCTTATTTAGCTAATAGGTCAGCCCTGTTCCAAGAATTGTCCAAGCTTATGTAGTTACAGATGTTGCTAGCTTACATGTGGAACCACAGTTTCTCATACCTTAGTTCTCCACATCTAAATTGGGTATAATAATACCTTGCTGTCTCACTGATGTGTTATGAAAATAACTTAATTGGTGTTTGTGCATCACTTGGCGACTACAGAAGGCTACAGGAAAGCCCAGGAGGAAAATAATAATTTTGTATCTAGGGAAGGCCTTGAGTCACATGCATTATACAGGGTGTGGGCATATTTTGGACAATGGATAATAAACAAGATGTGGAAAGAGAACAGATCAGCAGTGGCATCAGATATCTCTAGTTGGCTGCACCTGATTTTGGCAGGTAAGCAGATCCTGGCTCATGTACTTGAAGTAGAGGAGAGGAAGGAGCAGGAGCACAAGATGCAAACCAGTTCAGCCTGCACACCGAAAAACACAGACATTTACTGGAGGGAAAAGAAAAGAACATATATGACTAGGGAAGTAGAAACTGCAGTGAAGCAAATACATTACTTTGCCATTCTGTAGCTTTTGAGTGCTAGAGCTTATAACCTAACCAGAGTTCTCTGAACATATTTTTCTTTCTTTTGTATATACATAGGTTCCATCTACTCAGACAAACCTCTTAACTCTGCTCTAGATTCTTCTTTGGCAGTCTTTAAACCGCCATGAAATACAAACCTCATTCCACAGAAACAATCGATAACTATGAGCCTTCAAGATCTATATCATAATCCATCTCAGCTAACGGAAACCTAGCTGGTCTTGCAGCAGTCCTTGGAGTTTCTCAACTAAGTCTTTAGTCAATTATGCAGATGAGATGACTGCTGAAAGAAAACCTCTGCAAAAGCTGAAAAGCCCTACAAAAGTTTAGGGTTTCTAACTGAAAGCTCTTTGTGATTGTAACTTGCCAGATGGTTTCAGGCGAGTCTCACTCTAAGAAGTTCAGGCTTGTAGGAGACAAAACAAATCTCTAAAAATTCTCTTGTTTTTCAGAAAGCCACGGGCAAAGCCAAAGGCTGTGTCAGAAATATTAGCATGAAAATGCTAATAATATGACAATATGACAAGGTAATAAAACGAATGACAAGGTAAGCTGTTAACCTTTGCACCACTTTTAGATATCAGTTGGAGATAAAATGTAGTCCAACAGTCCAAACTGTGTGAAAAAAGATAGGGTCATTGGCTCATAAAAAGCTGAGAGAAGGAGAAAAAATGCTCAATATGTTTAAAAGCATTGTGAATTTCATCTCAGTTCTGTGTTTTATGTAACTCTTACGTAACTACATTTAATCTTACTTATTTCTCATTAACTGTGAGAAACACTTAAGATGACTATCTGAAACATAAGAGCTTTATTTGATCTCTTTATTGTATTTCTCTCCAAGTCGACAGACAATTCTATACTTTCCATCACATTTTTCATATTTGTCTTACATAGAGTCAGAGCTAAAAAAACCTATGTAGTAATGAACATTTAAGACAACCAATGCTTCATAGAATCATAGAATCATTTCAGTTGGAAAAGACCCTCAGGTTCATCGAGTCAAACCATTCTATACATTAAAGGTGTTTTTATAATTATTTGAGGCAACTGTGTCATTCCATGAACATCAATTATGGTGCTGTGAGTGGCTGGATCAGATTCAGGTGGCAATATTTTCTTCATTCTCTGTACCAGAGCCTGCATCGCTGTTGACAAAAGGGCAAATCCTGTATTTTAAAGCTATGTGTCAGGTACAGCATGTACAGATCCTAGGATGGTTTTTCCATGGAAAAAAAAAAAAAATGGAAACAAAGCAAAAAATGAAACATACGGTAATTTCCCCCCCTCTATTTTGTAGAAAAGAGGAAAAACTCATTGTGATGCTGCTATAGCTTTGCCTCTGTTCTAGCAAGCATTTCTCCATAGCAAGCAGGTTAGGGTTTCTCTGGTGTTCACTGTGTCTGGCCCTTCTCCTGCTCTTCAGCAAAGGGAAATATGAAAGCTGAGGAGGAGAAGTTCTCTGCTGTGAGAACTGTGTTACCCCATGTGTGAGCTGAGAGATGATGACTGTGGGTGAGAGCCAAGCTGGATGGAAACTACAGGGAAAGCTCTGGGGAGCCAGGCTGGTGGACTCTGGCCATGGCAAAGGGAGAAGCAGCGCCAGCGAAGAGCACTTCTCCAGGGGCAGCATTCCTGGCAGGAGTCACAGCCTTGGGTCCTCATAGCAACACAGTGTCCAGCAAAACTTCCCAGTGCCCCAGCACAAGCAAAGCCAGTCAAAGGGATTGTCTCTGCCAATTTGTCTGTCTGCCTCTGCCTGAAGATGGTGCTGCTTCTATCCTGAGCCTGACTGGAGTTACAGACAGGACGAGTAAAGGAACTTTTTTGTTTCTCTGGTCTCTTAAACACAGTAGAGTTTAAGCAAAGTCATTTTAGTTTTGTTTCCCTACTTCTCACATCTGAGTTCTGCTTTTAATTTTTATACTTTTATTAATAGCAAGGAAGAAGGCAAGGGAAAACCAACAACAGAAACCCAAGGTCTAATAAAGTCATTCGCATCCTAAAAAATTCTCTCTTTTGAATGATTTATATTAATGCTATTCTTCTGCTATGTATTTTGCTTAACATTGTATTTCAGAAAGAAAAGCAGTATGTCAGGTGTTACGTAGTGGATCTAAATTCACATTACTGCACACTTAAAGGGGATATGTATTTACTGGCTGAGGTGGGGGGGGATTTCAGCTTTCAACTACTGTATATCAGTAGCGCAACCTGAGCAAAATATCTTACCCATTTCCTCCCTGAGTAGATTTGGTTATGGCCCAACATATAGTAGCTAAAAATGCATCTGGAAAAATACCTGCTCATTTTTTGATTCATCCAACTTGTCTTTGCATTTTGAACCTACTATCTGAAGGGTTGTTCTGTGTCTCAGGGGATGAATATGGAAATGCAGATCAGAGTGCCTGAAAGCAGAATCTAGTGTAAGGGAATTACATGGCAAATAACTGAACTTTAAGCTTACATGTCTTCCACAAATATCTTCACATCTATTCTTCCCCTGCACTGCTTCAGCTGTTTGTTTCCATTTTTATTCATCTATAAGGGTGTAGAAAGTTGTATCAAACCATGATTTTCTTACTTAAGTAAAAATACAGTGGTATAAATTTAGCATTCTTCCTCCCTGGGAGGACTAATGAATAGGAATTAGTTCTCTTAATTCTATCAAGTAGTCAATTAACTAAAATTTGTTCAGAATGTAAAATGATTCCTCTCCTATATCCTGTGCCTGACAGCATTATTTTCCCTGTAGTTCATATAATCATAGAATCATTTAGGTTGGAAAGGACCTTAAGATCACCTTAAGATCAAGTCCAACTGTTAATCTAGCACTGACAAGTCCACCACTAAATTGTGTCCCTAAGCACCACATCTACACACCTTTTAAACACCTTCAAGGATGGCGACTCCACCATTTCCCTGAGCAGACTGTTCCAATGCCTGACAAGAAGAAATTTTTCAGAATATTTGATCTAATCCTCCCCTGGTCCAACTTGAGGCCACTTCCCCTTGTCCTATCACTTGTTACTTGGGAGAAGAGACCAACACCCTCCATGCTACAACTTCCTTTCAGGTAGTTGTGGACAGCAATAAGGTCTCCCCTCAGCCTCCTTTTCTCCAGGTTGAACAGCCCTAGATCCTTCAACCACTTCTCATTAGACTTGTTCTCCAGACCCCTCATCAGCCTTGTTGCTCTTCTCTGCACTCTCTCCAGCACCTCAGTGTCTGTCTTGTAGTGAGGGGTCGAAAACTGAACATAGTATTTGAGGTACGACTTCATTAGCACCGAGTACAGGGGGTTGATCACTTCCCTAGTCCTGCTGGCCACACTATTTCTGATACAAGCCAGGATGCTCTTGGCCTTCTTGACTACATGGGCACACTGTTGGCTCATGTTTAGCTGGCTGTCGACCATCACCCCAAGGTCCTTTGCCACCAGGCAGTTTTCCAGCTGCTCTTCCCCAAGCCTTTAGCATTGCATGGGGTTGTTGTGATCCAAGAACAGGACCTGGCACTTGGCCTTCTTGAACCTTATACAATTGGCTTCAGATCAATGATCCAGCCAGTCTAGATCCCTCTGTAGAGCCTTCCTACCCTCAAGCAGATACCCACCTGTTCTTTCTTCCACGTCTACTTTCTCTGACTTCACATTTCAGAGAAGAGGCACATATGCTACAGAGGAAGAGATCCCCAAGAACACCAGTGTCACCAATTGTGAGATTAGCTGTGCATGTCAAAGGAGTAGTATGAGCAGTTACTTTGTTCCTGTAAAAAGAGGGACCTCTAAGGGCTACATGCTGACTAACTGGGTAAGAAAAGTGAAGAGAAAAAGCAGTCTCCAGCCTGTATCTCCACACCCTCATAATGACTGAAATACAGGTGCCCTCCCAAACACATCTCCCTTAATCTCCTACAGATTTCTGCTGCCTCTCCCTGTCCCTCTCCCTCTCCCTCCCCTCTCCTCTCCTTCCCTCTCCCCTCCTCTCCCCTCCCCTCCCCTGTCCAAGTTTCCTATAACCACTCTAATGTCTTGCTCTTTTTTAAACTCACAAGCCAAATCTGACTTTACTTTTTTTATTTGGTGTTTGTTTACTTTATACCATATGTTTAATCCCTGGTGTTCTTCAACTCTGCCACTACTTTCATTTTATGAAGTTTGTTTGTAAGGACTGCCCTATTAGGATGTGTGGACTAAAAGATAATGACGCCCAGGACACTGTATGTGATAGCACTGGTCTCTGCCCATTTTGAGCGCACAAAAGTATCCTTGCTACCAAGTGTGATGACAGGAAGAGTGGCCCTGTTTGCACCTCTAAACCCAAAACAGGGGTTCCACTTAAACGTACGTGTGTATCTGTGTGAGTATTAATATGACCCACTCCTGTTCCATGTCAGGCACTCCAGCCCCATAACTGCTTCCCATCCTTGACCTTTCCATCCAGGAATCCATTACTTATGCCACAATACCCCTGCCCACATGTAGCCACTTTCTCCAAGTTGCTGCCAGCAACATTTCCTTCCTATCCCTACCTGAGCAAAGTCCCCAGTTCTTGGGAGAGTCCTCCCTTCTTCTAGAGCTAGTGTCCTCTCTCCGATCTTTGCAGCCCCAAAACTGTTTCATCTCTATTTTACTTATCCTGTAACTGGTACCACTGCTCCCTTTTAGTCTTTCTGTGCTCCTGTTCGTTGCAAACCATCATATTTGCTTGTCTCTGCTCTTGGAAGCAAACTGTTCAACCTTACTTTGGCAAACCTACATATTTAGGGAGAGACTTTGCTGAACACTAGTCTGTCCATATGGGATTGTTTCTGAAAAAAACATAGAGAAGCAGGTATTATATTTTCTTTTTGTCTTCTGTTCCACAATGTGTTCCTTTTCTGCTTTCCGCTTTCCTTTTTCTGTTTTCTCCTTTTCTCTCCTTTCTCATTTTCTCTTCTTTCTCCTTTTCTTTTCTGTCTCCTTTTCTGTACTCTTTTCCTTCTCTCCTTTCCCTTTCTTTTGATTTTGAAGATATTTTATGTTATCTTACAGCCATTTCCACCTCAGAGTCTACATCAGACATTGCAACTTTTGACTCCCAGGAGAATTGTGAGAAATGTGTAAAAGCAAAGACTTGCTGGTAATTTGAATGAAATGCTCTCACAAGCTCACCCAAAGCTGGGAGATTGGATTAGCTTTCCACATGCTTTCATGGCTGGTTATGAAGCAGCCTTTGCTTGTTAGCTCTGCTAGGTATATCACATGTGTTTCTGTAACTTTCTTGACAATTTGTGAGTGTTTCTAGTTCTCAACAGTAAAAAGCCTAATAGGAGTGAACATTTATAATATGATACAGCACTCCTCTACCAATGATAGCATTTTCCTCTCTATTGCCAAAGGGATTGCTTTGAAAGTGATTTTTTACAGTGAATATAAGTGACATTCTCCAAAGGCATCAGATGTAGAAAATGTTTTACAGAAATATAATGGCAAGAAAGATTAATAAAATAAAATAAAAACACACTTAGCAAGGCTTCAGCAGATTTAGGCAAAACTCAGTCACTTTTTTTTTTTTTTAACAAAAAATGCATTTATAGTCTCAGAAAATATTTTGTCAAAATATCCTAGGGCAGTTTGTCCCAAAACAAAACATTTCATTGAAACCTATAGAAATATTTTGCAGATGTACTCATAAAGTTTCCCTGTTTCTACTTCTGGTGGAGTGAAACCAAAGAAAAAAACTTCACAGAGTTTGAGTTTTTAAAAATAAATTTTCTCATGCATCATTTAATTAATAGTATTCAGCCAGTTCTACCAAAAAGGTAATGAGAGTACTGATTATAGAATGTTGACATGGTGCTAGTAAGTATGTTTTGAGAAGTCTATCAGCTTTTACAACTGTAAGTCAAATGAACATACAAAGCCAAGGGAACAGTCATACTTCAAAGAACAAATCAAAATAAAAAGAAAGTTTTCAGTTAGCCCTAATTTTAATATTTTTTTAAAAAAAGAGCTGAAATAACAAAAATAAAACTAAGAAACTACACACTTGCAAGCAACACTGACATGCACAGATTACTCTGAAGTCTTTCTTCTAGGAACCTCTGCTCAGGCAGGCACTGGGGAAATCGTGCTGCACAGAAAGCCCGTATGACAGAACCTGAGACCTGTCCTGCTCCCCATGTTCACTAGAAGAGCACAAGTCTGACCTGCACTAGTCTCCCAGTTCCCTCCCTCTCAGTTCATCTGTTCATGCAAGAAAGCCATCAGGTTTGCAGCATAGTCGAACTCAGTATTGCACAGGGAGAAAGAACAATGACAGATGAGCAGAACAGAAGTTCCAGTCATGTAATCAGTGAAGATTCAGGCGATCCATATTGGCCCCTCAGCTGAGTAGTAAGTGAAGCAGGGAGTCACTAGCTCCAGAACTGCTGACAGCATATGCTGACTGAGTATCAGTTTTGATGTGTGAGGTTTGCGTGGTTTAAAAGGCCGAGTGTCTACCAGATGGACAGAAAGAGGAAGAAGAAAATCCAGAAAAAGACCTGGGGTCTGATGGAAATGATCATAATGTATTTTTTTTCCGTGAAATGTTCATCTCCTGGCTATGGAGAGATTTTTTGCTACAGTTGTTTCTCATTTTGAGGAATGCCTCACACGGGAATGGGGAAATGGCACTGCACTGGATCTGTAGTACAGTAGCAAGGGCTCTGCCTCCATGTAGCTGCATTAGAGATTACTGACCTGGAGAACACTGAGCAACAGTCTGTAAAGATAATGGACAGCAAAGATGAAGCCTATGACCCCTATTAGGTCTTCTCCATTCCTTGCGCTAGGGTACTTACCACATTTGTAGGGAGCCAAGACCAAACTCTTATTTTCCTCTTTCAGTTGGCATGGACTCATTTTCTTGGAATAATTTAAGCCACTGACTACCAAGTATATAATCTGGCTGAATATTTCATTTATAGCCCCACCCAAGTTTCTCAACTCTGAACATGACCTCTTGTTTTGTTAGGAGAGCTCCCATCAAGTGAATTGCCTGCAGTTTCACAACAAGGACTTTACATCTGCATAGTTTTCCCCATAATCCATCCTGCATAATCAGGAAGTAAAGCCTTGTCATTTTAAATCCTGCACTGTCTCTGTCCCATCAAATCCTACCACAAACTAAACAAATCAATACACTATTTTTTTAACAATGTCAAAGAGCCTGGGAATTTTTACTTGCTTTTATGGTCTTGAAATCAATGTAACACAAAGAGATACAACCTGTTCCTTAAAATCATGTTTATTTCTTGCATGGACTAATTACAAGTTTGTCCTGCAACATCAGGTAATTTGTAAAGGAAAAATTGACTTTTTTCTTCCTTTTAGGGAGCTATTGTTGCTGTCTCCAGATGAAAATGAGTTCCTTAAGGGAGTTAATTATCAAAGTCATTTGTAATATATTAGCCCTTGATTCACTTGTGCTGCACGACTGTTACAGAGAAATATCGGCTGATGTAAATGTATAGTTTTATTGTTTGATCAGCCAAGAGTCTGAGGCAATTTTAAGTATAAATGATGTCTTTGTTCTGGTAACAAATTACAATAGTGCTTTGTCTGCAATTACAGAAGCAGAAAAGTGAGAGGAGTTGTGGGTGGGTGGTGTGGCGGTGTGCACTGAAAAGAACAACATCATAAAGGGTCAGGACTGGGAAAGTCCTCTGAACTACAAGACATAATATAAAATTGTGCAATGGTAGGGAAATTAAAAAAAAAAATAATGAAGGGTGTCTTAAAGCCACCAGTCTTTTCATGTTGCTGTTTTTTAGATCTAGTTACTGCTTTTGTTTAGATATCTGCATGTAAGTGAAATAGTCTGCAGGTAATGGCTAATTAAAACTACAGCATCCTTCATGCTGGCAATTGTATGTTTTGTCCATGACAAGTCATACTTCTAATATATTGAGGTTCAAATAAAAAAAAAATACAAGAATACAAGAATACAGGAATACAGGAATGGGCTCAGAGAAACAGAACAAATGTAGTTTACTCTACTGTGCTCTTTCTCTTCATAATTAATGCTGGATATTTCACAGCAAGAAAAAAAAGAGAAGAGCAACTGCTCCAAACTCATAAATAGGCTGATCATCTCTGTATCTTTATACTATAAGGGATTGCTTACAGTCCGATGATTCAGATCAACATGATATGTAGTGGGGTATGAGTAAAATGAAAATAGGTTTGAATCTGGTATTTGATACCCAGCGTCAACAAATGTGGGAAAATCATTTGTGAGTCAGAAGTTGTGTAAGCAAGCAAAATAATTATGACATCTTTCTCCCAATTGATTACAGGAGAGGTACTTGATGTTCTAGTACTTAGAGAAGGCATTAGTACTATAATATATTAACATATCAGGCAGCAGATTTAACACAAAGGAAGCAGTTTTTCTTTCAACCAATAATTAACTGATGGAACTGACTGCTGCAGAATGTTATGGAGTCCAAAAGCTTAGGTAGCTTAAAAGGAGTTAAAAATTTGCTGAAAATAGATCTATGAATGGCTGTTTGGGAAAATAGTCCAGTCAGACCCCCTGGCTCGGGAATTCCCTAAATATCTGGCTGCTGAGAGATGGTAGACAAAGTGACAGAAAGAGTCCCCTGTGCTTTCTGTGTTTTAAAAATGTTAATGTTTTTCCATGTACCACTATGCATTGGTGGAAAAAAGATGTGGGGCTAGACACAGTGTGAAAGGTCATTTCTGTGCTCTTGTTATAAAGTGAGGGAGCACACAGCTGTGAAATCCCAAGCCTAACTAATAATATTGTTTGACCAAGCTTATCACACTTGCTTCAGAGTTTTGTGGATAAGCACGTTGCCTGCCTTCTTGGTGTTGGACTTTGGAGGATTTCGTGTCTTCCTGCCCGTAAAAACAACTTGCTGATTGGTAAAGACATCTTCCATTTTTGTATCTGTTTGTCTCTATCTCCACATCACAGAAGAGAACTTGGACCGGCAATTAGAGATCTTGCTGAAAAAAAAAAAAAAAAAAAAAAAAAAAGAAAGAAAAAACCCTCCTCATTTGTGTTATTATGTTAGTGTGAACTATACACAGTAGGCTACTTAACTTGTCTCATTTAGGTAAAATTCATGCTCGTTTAGAAAACTCCAGTCTATTTTGAGCTTTAAGCTTACAATATATATTCACAAATACTTTATTAATATTTTAGTGCCCGCTCTGAATTGCTGCGTTAACATCTGCAGAAAAGTGGATTATAAAGGCCCTCAGACACCTGTCTTTTCTGTTACCTGGTTGTTTTTTTCTTCTTACATCTAATGTGGAAGGGTTTTGTCGCAGTTATAAACGACGTTACCTTCATCCACCGCGACCCCGCTGTCGTGTCCGGCCGCCGGCTCCGCGGGAGCAGCAGCGCCCTCTGCTGGGGCCGGGCTCTGGGGCTCGGTCCGTGCAACGAACGCTGGAGAAGGGACGTCCCAAAAGCAGGACGCTTTCCCTTCCGTGCATTTCCCTTCTCTATTACTCCGACTGTGTATTATAGAATTAGGGAAGTCTGGATCCTTTTACATCGCTTCAAACAGAGCTGGAGGAGGGCTCTGAGCAGTGCTGTGTTGCGTAGCTGGGCTTCACAGGCTTCTTTTGGGTTAGGTCCCTACTGCAGAGTCAAAAAGTTTTTCAGCATTTCTGTAGGAGTGCTCAGAGAAAGAAGTAACAAACATCAAAGAAAGAAGCAGTGTAATACTGACTTTGAGAATCTGTCTATATTTTTCTAAGCATCTTTTGGAGATTATGTGAAAATAATTTCCCACATAAAAGGAAAACCAGCAGGATAGAAATGAGGCTGAAAGGTTACTTGTCTGTATAATATCAAACACTTTGGATTTGCGTGGAGGCTGAAAAACCAGGAAGATGGATCCAGCTGGAGCAGAGATAAAGCTTTTAAAAATACTAAAGAAATTATTTAACTAAAACCATGTAGTGAATAGAAAAGACACGTTAAGGCCTTGCAAGTACCACATTGTTCAGCACTTATTGATTGCTAAGGAGTGGTTTGTGAAGTCACAGGGATTAACACAGTAAAGCAAGATGCAACCTAGTATATAAAAAACCCAGTTATATTGCAAGCATATATTCTTTTCCCTTGCTCAAGAGAAAGACAGTCCCTGTGGTCTCCATGGTAGGAGTCCCAACAAGGGCTCACAGACTAGCGTGACCTTAAAATATTTTTCTACTAGTGCAGTAGAATAAATTATCTTGCAGGAAGAGTCTCAAGCATTACAGCCAGGAAAGGGGAGGAGAAGAGGGAATCAGGATTAAAGATTTAATAATGGGTTTTCTCAATCTTGGCAGAAGCGCCTCTTCTGTGGTGTGCAGAGGCTGGACCTGTGGCTGGAATGAGGGATGAAGACAAATGCAGTGACTGAAGAAGAGGAAAGGAGTAAATGGAAAAGAAGTGAGAAACCACTTTGTGAAAAGTGATGAATCAATGGCCTAAAAAGACATTTAAGCAGCCATTATTCATGACAAAATACCAGACCTTATAAGTGATGAATTGAGATGTTGCCAAAACCTTTTTTTCAGGGACTGACAGAGATGCTGAAATGCTGAATCCCCACAGCTTCTAGTAGCTTTGACTGGACTTTTGAGACTTCAGTGTCTGAAAATCAGTATAAAAAAACTTGTTTCTTAATTAACCCCAAAATAACTTGAGAAGAGGAGATTAGTTTCTGTAAAGCTGAAGATTCACAAAGAAGTGATACATGTACCTGACTCCAAGAAAGTATGTTCAAAGTCAGACTAGGGATGGGTATCATTTATTAGCACTGCGGAAAAGATAGTAAACCCACCATGAGTGCAGAATTATGAGTCTGCCATGAACAGGAGGAGTTAGACAACTGTTGGAGAAGGAGTGACTGAGTGTTGCAAAAAGTCTTCAGAGGGCAGACTTGATTGGATACTAGGAAGATGCATAGTATTGTGTGAAGACAAGAAAAATGTATGAAGAAAAGTAAGTTAAGTATAATAACAGATATCCAAGAAAGTTCATAAAGTATCACAACAAATTACAAAAGAACCCCTATCTGGGATTATTAAGGCTCATCCAGAACAACAACAACAAAAAAGTAAGAAATGGTAGAAAACTGTAAATTCTGTTTACAGAACTTAAGTAAGAGGGGAAGAAAGACGAATGAGATTGTGTAAGTAAGATGGAAAAAGAAGTTAGCAATAAATGTAAAGTTGAGTAAAGGGATGAAAGAAAAGGAGAAGAGCAGACCACTTGAAGATGTTTAATGAAATGCTTTGGTAAAAGTACAATATTTGTATAAAATAGTCAAATGGTAATTTGAATGATGCCAAATAGTGCATGTGGTGTTTAGTCTTAATTAACTTCAAGGTTTGAGTAGTAATAGCACTTACTTACAAGCAGAATACCACTCTTTTGCTGGGAGTATATGCACAGCCTACTATCTCTTTGCTGAAGAGTAGTTTTGATCAGTGCCCTATAAATACTGTTCAAATGAATAACCTTGGGAAACTGCAGAACCAACTTTTTTTACAAATTACAGATATGCTACCAGACGACCGGTATACTTCAGTCTATGCTGATAATGTGGCAGTTCCTGAAATGATTTGTTTCAGAAAGCTTTTACTTCATGAAAGATATGTGACTCATTCAGATGAGATCAAATTGTAAATTACTTATTCACACTGATGAAAAACCAATGAGTCAAAGGCAGTGTTTCAGTGAGCAAATGTTCACCAATAAAAAAAAAAGATTCCTCTTTCTAACCCCGACCTTCAAATGCTGACTGTTCCTGTGCACACCGCTGTATAAAAACGTGTATAAAGAAAACATCTCAAGGCTTACAAATCTACTTCAAATGTTTTTTAGCATTTGCATTTTCTGAAATTTCTCTTGGAGTACATTTGTGTGTTGAGTTTCTTCTGTGAAGCAATTTCTCATAATTGCACTAGTCCGATTTCTAAAACGACATTTTGGACTGCTGGTACCATGGCTATCAATTGGATAGGAATATGCTATCTAAATGCAGTTTCTGAAAAATATTACATTGAAACGAAAGGAAAATATGTGTTCAGTTCTGCATAGCTATTTTATCCTGAACTTTATTAAAAACTTTCTGCATGGATGCCATAAATTATGATACAACACCTAAGGGACTTGTAGCTGGAATGCTTCATTTACCTTTGGAAAGACAATCCAAATCTGAGAAGGAGACTTCAATGACGTATGGATTTTTCATCTTGATTATGTTAATGAAAAAGCACACAAATGTCACAGTGTTTCATAGAATAGGTGGCTGGTTATTCATCTCCACTAAGCAGCAGATCATTTATCATGATGCATAAATTGTGTTTGTCTCTTTCTTTTTAATAAATATGAGCTTCACAGATCTAGAATTATGCATCATTTTCAGACTCTATCAGGTCACTATGTCCAATAACTTGGCAATAAGAATTTTGCCACTTTTTCTACAGAATGTTTTATTTTTCAGAAGATGAGAACAGAAGAGAGCATCCTGACACAGTATGCAGCTACATAACTGCCAGCTGACTCTGCTGCTGGGAGAGCTGTGATTCACCAGAGTTTCTGTCTGTCTGGGTCATACAAGAGAGAAGCATTCTGGTTGTTTCAGGCGTGAACTCCCAAACCCGTTGCCATTCTTAAAACACTTATCCATTTCAAATACCACAACACTGTTGTCAGCAGGACTGATGTAAGTAGAAGGTAAACATATTCTGGGAAGAACAGCTTTATCAGGCTAGTAGCCTAATCCATGGGGTAGGTCATCTCTGAAGATGGAAGAAAACAGGTGTCTCACTTCAAATAAATTATACTGTTCTCCTGAGTGTTCTGGGGTCCCTTGACCATAATATAAAGTGTCTATGTACCTTCCACAACCTTCTAGAAGTTGCAATGATAAGGACAAATGAATTCATCTTAAGTATTTAAGCCCTGACATTATTCCCGTTTGTAAGTTTTTTCTACCTGACCTCACTATATCTGTTTTTCCACCGTGCATTATTATCAGGTATGAAAACCTAATACTACTGAGACACAAGGCCCCCTGCTAAGACAATTATCAAGGACATGCAATTTTTCTGTTTGGATAGTTATCTAAAACTTGTGGTAAGTGACAAAATAATTCAGTCACTCCTATGCTGAAGGGACATAACTTTTTCTGGCTGGAAGTAGCAGGATTGTTCGCCTATAAAACATGGGAGAGGGTCCAAGGAAACCTTCAAGGAAACCTTCATATATTCTGTACCCAAATACAATGGACCAAAGAGTTTGAATCTCTTAAATTTTCCTGTGTCAGGGAATTTTCCCTGCTAGTCAGGAAACTTGTAATCCCTGTATCATTGTCTGGGACTCCATCTCCTGGCCTATATCAGCTTCTCAAGGTAAGCATCCCATGAAAGGAAGAGAAGCAGCTGCTTATAATGTCATTGCTCAGACAACAGTTACTGATGAACCCTTGTATTGCCTTTATGCAGATTTAAAGGGATGAGCTATGAGCAGGACAAAAAACGGAACTGGTTGTAGTGAGTAACAAGTGTGTGGAGTTCACATAGTAGTTGGCAAATGCTTGGCCAGAATTTATAAGAACTAAAATAAAATATCACAGCCATCAGTGAGCTCTGATGGCCATGCTGTTAAGAGATTTAGTGTTTGAACATCTGTTTCTGCTACCAGTCCATCTTGTGCTATCATCAGTTGTGGAGGGTTAATGAGGCTTTACCAGTCTGTTGTTATTTATTTGATTCAGTAAGCAGGGTAGGAAACCCTACTGTTTGTAAAGAAAAGCTCTTATCTGAAGTTATTGCCATTTTGACCCTATACCAAGCTTGTTAGTGTGGCATGGACACCCATCCCCTTTCTTCTCCAATATCACTTTTGCTGTTTCTTGGCTAGAATCCTAAAGGAAAGGATGGTTAGAGCAAAATGTCTTTACAAGAGCTGCAACTTGAAGGAAGAAGATAATGTTAATTACCTTGAGCAGTGTCACGACTTCCCTAAGGGATGTTGCAGACACATAAACAGTGAATTGCAAACTCCTTGAGGAGACTTGTAGCTTGCTTAGTGTGAGGCAATGAAAACAGGCTGTAATTACTGGTTACAGGTTGACAAACTCAATCTGCTCTGGAGGAAAGGTGCTGCTGCCAGAAATAAAATATAATTAGTAATTCTCTGACTGTTTTAAACACTTTGAGAGCTGGTAGTTGTGGCCTGTTCTCATTCCTCTGTCCTGGATGAACTGAACTGATGATGACCTCCAGGCCTATTTAAAGTAAAAGCTCAGTAGTTTAACAGATCATCTGGGAGACCTGAGTTCACATTCTTCCTTTTTGCATGCTGTTGTTTGTACATTGAAAACAATCATGGTTGTTTGATCTGCAAGATTCACTATTACATTGTGTGTCATGAACTACATTCTGGTTTAAGGCAAGAAGCAATTCCATGCTGGAAAAAAAGCACAAAAAAAGCACAAAACCAAACAACAACAACAACAAAACACACAATTCCCCCCCAAACAAAACAAAACAAAACAAAACAAAACAGAACAAAACAAAACAAAAAACCCAAAGCAAATCAAAGCAAAACAAAACAACACCACCAAAAAAACACCTCCTCCCCAAAAAACTGACACAAAACCACCCAAACAAACAAACAAACAAACAAAACTCCACAAACACAAAACCAACTTATTTTAGGAAAATTACTGGTGCCATGGACCGCTATACTGATGTATGCAGAATGACCACTTTATTTCTCTTTGAAATAGTTTCTTTTTACTACTGGGAGTTCAATCTTTACACATCATGATGATTTATCTGTTTCATATTGACAAGTATTGTTTTTAGTAATGTTTGTTTGCAAACAATTAGTTATTTTTGGGAGGGCAGAAGTTGCGAGGTGTGTAGATGTTAGTCTTCTGTACAGTCCTTCATGTGTGCTGCTTTTTCTAGCCAGTATGGCCTCTCCTGTTTGCACTGCTGGTATTAGACACAGTCTTAGTCTGCACTGTTACTGCATATGCTTGTACTGAGTGGGATCTTGCTGACTCAGTCCTTGCTGTGTACATCAGTTCTGATCTCCTATTGTCCCATTTGTGTCCTAACAGTTCTAGTTTTAGCTTTGCTTATCCATGTACACCAGGTGTTTGCTTTTATCTATGAAGTCTCTGACTTTATTTCTATTATTGCTTGTGGCTGTATCTGCCTCATACAAGACATCTCGAAAAACCTTTGTGTTTGTGCTCTTATTTATAGACCTGCTTGCTGCTTAGACCTACACTTGCTCATCTGTGTACAGCCTCTGATAGTTCCTCTTCTCTTCAAGCTGTTAGAGAAAGCTGCTCGCTCTGGGATTATTTTAACTGCTTCTCAATCTTCCCTGTTAACACTCTGCTGGTCTGATTTTCACAGGTAGCAGAACTAGCCATTCAGCCTAGCGGTGTGCTTTTGCTGGCTCCAGGAAGATATGGTGAAGTGACCAAACATTACCAGGTACACAGTGTCCCGTTTTATCAGTTGTTTTTGACTGTTTATACAGGTGGCTCTGTTTTCCCAGAAAAGCTGCGAAAAGGGGTTGTCACTAAAAGAAAGATGCCTGATTTATAATGCAGTGTCATTACCATGTTACTCAATGCTTTTGGTTCTTTTGCAGTGCTTGCAGTTGACCTCTTGTCTGAACAGAGTGTATTACTATACTGTATTTTTCAAAATATGTCTTCTGTTTTCATCTGTCACTTAACTATCCTTCAGAAAACCTGCTTAACACACATTGAAGAACACTTATTTACTGTCATACAATTCTTCTTCTTGAGTCTTTTCCCATGCTTAACTGTTATGTCAGGATTTCAGGAGCTTGAACAGTGGATCTATTATATCTTGCTACATCATTTGTACCTTTTGTTTTATTAGATGTTTCTTTTGAATTGTGCTTTTGCACTTGGTTTGGTTTAGAAAAGTCTTTTTACTTAAAATTCAGTCTCATGGGGTGAGATTTACTTAATCAGATGCAGATGTCTTCCATATAGACCTCCAGTCTGAGCAACTCACCCAAGACTCCTTTAATACCTGTTAAAAAAAAATGCACTTTCACGGTGCTCTTTATCTCATATATTCTCATCTCATCTAGGCAAGCATTTAAAACAGCTCAGATGAATTGCACCCTTAAAGTGCGTATTTCTCTCATGTTGACATCTGAAGTTTGGTAGAATAAAATTTGCTCATGATGTCACACCTTGAATGTATTGGAATAACTGCTACCTTTTCTTTAAGCAAAATCTCATCTTCCACAGACGGCCATAGGAGTGAACAGTCTCCTGTGCACATGCTTCTTGTGTTTGGATTAGCCAGGGAACATTTATTATTTTACTGTCTTCAGAAGCCTGCACTGTCCAACAGTTTATTAGATTTTGTTAGGTCTTCCTCTGGAAGTGTAAAGGTATTTTTACATCTTCTCAGACTATATCAGTTGTTCTAGAGATCTAAATGTTATACTTAAGTGGTTGCATTCAGCAATGGCACTTTCCAGGTGTCTGTGATCAGACATCATAGCCAAGGATGACTTGATGGCGCTGTACCACTCCAAAAGCATTCCCTGTTAATGTCTTTTGAATCCATAAACACAAGCTGTTTCTCAAGGTTGTCCTCAGAAATGCTGTCATGTATTTGATTTGTTTTATTGCTGCTCTTAAGCTACTTCTACTCATTACAGTTCAGCAGCCCCATGAAGTTGCAGTACAGTAGGACTAATGTGTTGCCTGTAAGTTTTTTGTCCCTTTCAAAAACCTGTCCTTGGGTGTCTCTACACGGACCACTATTGACCTACAGCAGGTATTGCAGGTCTTATGCAGCAAATAGTAACAGAAATAGACTGCTTGTAAAAGAAGTTTGTTTTTTCCTTTTTTTTTTTTCTGTGAGGGTGGTGGTGTGTGTATGTTGAGTTTTTTGTTTGATTTTTAAGACCACTCAGCACTCTCACACATCTTCTTTTCACTTTTGTAACTTTCAGACAAGCTGCTTGATGTAGAAAAAACTTCTGGACCTTCTCCCTGGATAGATCTGAACTGGATTATATGACAGTATACCCTTGGCCTTTTGGTAAAGAGCACAAGGTGATTCTTGTCAATATGCTAGTTCAGCCTTCCATTGAGGTTATTGCATGCATGGCTCTCAGCAAGCCTGCCATTTCAGAAGAGGTAAATGTTATTTTGCTTTTATAAACAGAGAAAGTAAAAGAGAGAAAAGTGAGGAAAATTTTCCAAGACCACTCAAAGGAGGGGATGGAATGATAGAGCTGAGGACTGAATTCAGAATCTTGGTATAGTGGTCTATCTATTAGACCCCAGTGCCTCCACATTATTTCGTTAAAATGTATAAGTTCTAAGTGCTCAGTCACAGGATTGGCAAATGTCACAGTAATTAAAAGTCATAGTATTTTATACAGTCATCAAAGTAATTCTGAACTGTTCACAGAAGGGTAGAGTAGGTTGTTACAAGTCTCTGAAGAGTGTCTTATTGTAAAATGTATGCATGCATTTACCAGGCTTAATTCGTGTGCTGAAAATAATGGTCTTATTTTCATCTGTGTTTCCTAACTTGTCATAGTGGCTATGTTTTTCCAGTTGCTGTTTAACATCAATGTTGTTAGACCAATTATTGCCTGTCAGATTTTCTATACATTAAACAGACTACAATGTGTTTTGCCCAGCTACCCTCACCTTACAGCTACTAGCAAGCCATACATTAGATGCATTATTCTGAGTACTCAACTTTCTTTTCTAAGTCTTTTCAATAGGAGATATCGACCCTGTCTTTGTTAACAAGACAGCCCAGGAAGATGAGCTACAAACCTTTTGTTCTCTCCTGCCAGGGAGGGAATAAAGTGATGTGGTGGCCATCCCAGTGATTTGGTCTGTGGCTGCCAAGGGCACGTCTTTACTTAAGAAAGCTTTTACCATATTGAGTGGAGCAAATGTCAACGGTGATTCATGAGATCTTACCGTTTCCACAATATGGGACCAGAAGGTTAACTAGCAAGCCTGACTCAGCAGGAGCAAAGCCAGTGTTCGTAAAGGAGAGGAAGGGCAATGCTACAGAATATGGTAGGAAATACAGAATAATGTTGGAGTAAACAAATAGTAACTAATATGGGTCAAAATTAACCACTGAATGATCTACTTGCATCCAAAGATATGATGAACTACCAACACAAAAGGATTGGTAAGTCCTAAACAATGAATAATATAATTTATATCGGTTAAAAATATGGGAAACTTTGGAATTACTGCTAAAATTCCTGCTTCAGATTTGGGGCAATCTCAGATGTAAAAGATCAAGAAGAGACTTGCAATCAGTTCTTTGTAGTACGTGCATTTCTATATATACCTATGGGAGTAAATAAATGGAGAGAATGAATATTAGTTAGACTGCAACATTTTCACATTAGTGCCAGTGAAGTAAATTTGTTACTATGCTACTGTGCATCGTCTCCACCTGAGAATGTCATAAGAGTTAATTAGTCTTCCTATGTGATGATGGTATAAGGGGTCCTTGAACACAAAACAGTCTCTAAAGAAAAGTTTGGATAAATTAAATGTATATGAAGATATTTTGCTCAATGGCAGGATAGACTGAGTTTATTGGTGAGAAAAAAAATGGTAGAGATTGTTGCAGGGTTCAGTGTCACAGTGCTGTGCTGGCAGGGGAACTGCTCACGTTAGTGTTAAATCCAAAGTGGAAAACACCTCAACATTGGAAGAGCTTAGCAGAAGCTGAGGTGAGGACAAATCAAAGCACTGGGCACATGGGAGAGACACAAGCAACTGGTCTGTGTAAAGCATCTGCTTTGATACCCAGCAGGTAGATGGAGGCTGTTACAACAACTCTTCCTTCTCCATAGAAAACTTCCAGAAGTAGCGCAGCAGCAGTTTTGTGACTTGGTGTTTTGCAAGGTTCACCTTTAAATTTACACTGCTTTTCCACCTTGTACTGATGTCTTAATGAAGGAATTAAAGACAATGAGACATCCCTGCATGGCTCACTGGAAGTCTGAATCAAAACGTCTCTCCTACCCTTGCTGAAATAGCCTGGATTATTGCCTGTCAGGGGAGTTTATGTTCTGAATGGTCCTTCATGGCATGTCAGGAAAGGCTGCAGCCAAGCGGTGCATCAAAGATTTTTTTTTTTTTTAAATAATTATTATTTTCAGCAAAGAAAGCCAAATGACTAGAGACATCTGAGAAGAAGCTAACCATGGCTGAATGAGGCAGAAATGCTCCAGAGTGTGCTGATCTGAATTGCATGATGACAAGGCCAATATAAGTCAGACTTCACTAACTATGAGGTCCTTACAATTTACTGCTTGCTGTATGCTGTCCATTGCCTCTACAACATTGTTATCACCTCTGTGAAGAAAGTATGGCCATTTTCAATCTGCTCTTCTGCTTCCTCATGTTTTTCTTTCTTAAGGGAGTACAGTGATAATTTGAGAGAATTAGTTTGCTGATTATTTTACTGCCACTGTTGGTTATATTGCCAAGACTGAATTATATTATTTTTTTCTCAGAGTTACAGCTCCTAGATAAACTTAAATCCACCAATTACAAGCCCACTCTGCCAACTACCACAGGCTGTCATAATAAAGAAATAAATGAACCCCTCCCCCAGTCAGAAAAGTGACCTTCTGAGATGAGCCATAGAAACTGAATAATTGCTTCTACCCTGAATAATCAAACAATAATATAATGGCTATGGTATAACAATGAAGAAAGAGGAGGTAATTGCCTGATCTTTCACCCCAAGCTCCCCAGGGTGTGTCTGTAGTGGATTGCAGGTGAAGGAAAGGTACTTCTTACAACTGGGAAGAGGTGGAGAGAAACCCATCAAGGAATAGGAGTAGAGAGTAGAAGAACTCTCCATGTATATGAGTGCATAAGGAAAACCTGTAATTTCTAATAAAAGAATTTGAAGGAGACTGTATAATTCATTCCCAAGCTATACTGACAGTGTTTACATTACAGCTAGTGCTATAAGTCGAGAAAAATATGCATGGGACAAAGACAGTGTGATGACTAGGATTTTTAAGGTGAAATTCCTTATAAAATGGATTAATCTACCCTGGAAAAGAAAATTTATTTAAGAAAATGGGATTTTTACAACCATGCATTTCAGTTTGTAAAAACTGGGGACCAGAAGCCTGAGTTTTTTCATTCTTTTAATATGTATGAGCTGGTTTTGTTATTACATTTGCTAATGATCCTATCTAATGCTTGGGTTTTTTTAATCTTGTGGACTTTCTATGGAGAATAATTTGCTTGTGCTCACTCTTCAGTTTAAGCAGGTTCACAATCACAAATGGGACATGCAAGTTCAGGATTTGGGAATTAGTTTATGAAATAATTAGGCAAATGGTCAGATTTTGATAACGTTGCACTGCAGTTTTTCCTGAAAATAGGTAGAGAATAGAAATTTTCATTTAGAAGACACGCAAATGTAAGTCTGTCCACTAGAGGTCACTAAACACTGAGAAATGTCTTTAAAAAAGAAAACCTGCTTTAAACCTAAAAGACGCCCAGAATCTTTCAGTTTCGTTTTTTCTTGGTTTCTGCAAGTTTTTTGTTACAAACACTAAACACTGGCTGATAACATCTCAAGGCTGGAATTAAACTGGTCAAAGCTGCTCTTTTCCTTGACTATATCCTGTGATCAAATAATTCAACCAAATATGCTGAAAGCTGCAGCTTGGTATCTTCAGTCTTTCTTGAGTGTGTGATAATATAAGGAGATTTGATTCATCTAGAGCAGGGGTGTCGAACACCTGTATATACAGCCCTAAAATTACATTTGGCCCTTTGAAGGCAACTGCGAGGCTGCTGTGGCCCCAGTGAAAATGAGTTTTTATACCCCTGATCTAGGAGTTACTTGCTTTGTCCTATTGGATTGTTTTCAGGAAATACTGTTCCCTGTGGAAGGCACATAATGTATTATATGTGATTTAAAACCAAGCGTGTCCGCTACATGCAGCTGTGCTCTGCTGCGGGTCCAGCTTTACATGCAGAGCACAGTTGCCACCACCAATCGCCCAAGGAGCCCCTTCTTGCTCACAGAAAGCTTGATCATACTGGTACAGCTGAGGTTTTACTGAATTTGAACTACAAAAGCTGCCCTCTGTTTCCAAACTAATGTAACAGGGGATGTGAAGAGACCTGTCAAATAGTATCAGTTGTTCCTCTCTTTTATGGTTGCCTTTCTTTCATATGAGAGAAAAACTACAATAAATTATAATGAGAAAAAATAATTTAGGCATCTAGTATTTGACACCAGTCAAATAGGCATCTAGTATTTGACACCAGACACCAGTCTTTTTACTACAAATGTGTATGACTGACATTTTTATACCTTTTTCATCAAACTGGAACACAAAAGGTTCCACTTAAATTTGAGAAGAAACTTCTTCTCAGTAAGGGTGACAGATACTGCAACAGGCTGCCCAGAGGGGTTGTGGAGTCTCCTACTCTGGAGACATTCAAAACCCGCCTGGACACATTCCTGTGTAACCTCATCTAGGTGTTCCTGCTCCGGCAGGGGGATTGGACTAGATGGCCTTCTGAGGTCCCTTCCAATCCCTAACATTCTGTGATTCTATGTAATAGAGGTTATAATAGCAATGTGAGGGCAGTTTTACTACATTTTCCTTATACGTGCCACTTTGTAAAGTGTTGTAAGAATTTATTCTCATGACAAACACATTTGTATTCATGATAGATTTAATATAGGACAAAATACTGAGCATTCAAACTTAGGACTAGAAAAAAGAAAGGATTGTTATATTTCTTCTTTTTCTTACTCAAGTGCATTTTAAAATTTGAGTATTTAGACTCTAAAGTATCTAGCTAAATCATATCTAAGGGTATAAGATGAAGAGGCAATGTATAAAGCAGCAAGAACATCAGCAAATCAGGAAAATAAAGTCAGAAATTCAAACTTTTTCTTATTATTCATATTTTAAAATGATGAGAAGAAAGAAAATAATTTTCTTAATCAGTTACAGTGCTTGGAATGCATGTGGAAGGTGGATGACAGCAATGCCTCTCTCTAGCCAAGCTAGGTAACGGCAGACACAAAATGTATAAATGTTTTTGCTGATCCAGGGGAGTAAAGGAAGCAAATACCTCCCAAGCAGAAGGAGAATAAGATCCTTAATGAACTGAATACTGCCTTTGGATCTGACTGTAATGGAAACATATGGCAAAATTTTGGATATGGAAATGATCCAGTTCGTGAATTTATCCTATTAGGTTGTCCCCAAATAGAGCGAAATTCTATGTATTGTATAAACAGGTATATAGACACAGACAAACCTTGTAATTAAATGGAAATGACTTAATTAATATATCATATGAGGGATATAACAGCTACTTCCTATTTTCTGCACCATCAAAATTGGAACTGTAAAGAGTTTTGTCAAATATTATCTCTCTTTGCAGTGACAGATGGTGACAGCTAGAACTATAACGAATGCCTAAACTGCATAGCACAAGCCTGTGTGAGTAACAGAGTCTAATTTCAAAGCTTCACAGGTCTCACCTGATCTGATAAAGCTTGGCACACACAGAGGAAAGCAGGCGTTTATGTGCCTGATCAGCTGTCTCCCAGGGATGTCAGGCATTAGTTGTCTGCCTAAGTCTCCAAAAACTAGTGTAAAGCTTAATTGCTAATGAAGATTTTTGGACATAGGAAAGAAAGTGTAGAAGTCCCTGGGTTTGGAATGGGGACAGGAAAAAAAAAAAAAAAAAAAAGAGGAGGAGAAACTTTAAATTCCAATTTGTTCTTCTCAGTTTTGAAGAAAGAGAACCAAAGTCCTGAAAGAAAAGAAATTAGATGAAGTGCTTGAGAACCGACCTGTAGTTACTGCCTGAGGGGGTTGTAAGCAAATTATACCGTTCTATTGACCTGTTTGATTAATGAAGCTGCAAAAACATTGGTGAGAGTCAAGTTTACTACCCACTTCCAGAAAGAAAAGCCATATGGTAGCTGGAAAGAACATATAAGTTCAAGTAGTTAAAATTTATTTGGTGGCTCAGTCAAGAGTTCAAATTTCTTCCGAAGCAGAAGGCTCCTTGCTCTCATCAGTAGTCCTGAACCTTCAAAAAAATGCAAATAATTTATTTAATCCATCTTCTTTCTTGTTACATTGAATCACACATTTTTTTCCAATAGAAATGTGGCAGAAAATCAAACCTATTCTTCTTACCTCTTGTCCTACTGCTACACACTTCTAATGAAAGAGGAATATTTAGGCCACTAAAATACTTACGCCACTAGAATATTTAAGGCACAAGACTGTTATTCAAAATAAGAATCAAAACCTACATCAGGCAGGTTTTGGTACTTGGTCTTAAAAATCTTCACATCAATTTAACTTTACACAAAAGATTTTTATTTATTTATTTATTTATTTATTTATTTATTTATTTATTTATTTATTTATTAATTACAAATGCCTGAAAAGCCATTTGTAGCTGACCATATAAAAGTGTGTAAGCACAACAGTTTATATTATTTTATTAATATTCAATTATTATATCTACTGTTTTCCTGCTGCTGTCTGTATATTTATTACTTATTATTAAAGGATATGTTTAAGTTTAAAGTGTGTCTATTCTAACAGGTGTAAGTATCTATTTTAAATTATGTAATCACTATTTTTTTTTTTTTTTGGTGAAGTATTTTTTAACATCGTACCTATTTTAGTTGTAAACTAAAGTAAAATTATGTAATTTTTTAATGTTTCTATTGAATCATTTATTTCTTTTCCCCCTCCTCAGAGCAGGGTTGGCTGGAGCAGGTTGCTCAGACCTCTGTCCAGTCAGGGTTTGAGTATCTACAAACATGGAGATTCCACAACCTCCAGGGCCAACGTGGTGCAGTGTTTGGCCACTCTAGGGTTTTTCTAATATTAAAAATAAATTGTCTTGTTTCAGTATGTGCCCATTGTCTCTAACAAAGTAATGCCTTTTTTATTTCCTATTGAATAAATATAATCTGAAATGTTCTTGGAATACATAGATTTAGATTATTGTTTTTTGCTCTGATATTCCTGTGAAGGAGCTGATACCTATTGGAAGGCTATTATAACTTGTGGCCCACTTTCTTTAAATTGAACCCCATGTTACTTTTAACCTACTCAACATTAGGAATCCAGTTAACCAACCTAAAGGAAATTTTAATTATCTACAGAAGTTCTTAAATTTATCAAGCAGTATCCTGTGTGTCCACTTGTGGTAGGCTAGACTGCCTGCAGTAACTAAATGAAAAGAAATTGCAGAAGACTCATGGACAAGACTGAAAGGTTGCAGTATGGTTCAACATCCTGACCCACAGAGAAGTGCTAAGGTTTAGGGTTTGCTGTTTTAGAAGGCTGCAGATAGATGTAAAAAAAAAATAAAATAATAACTTTGCATGACTACTCATGAAACTTCTTAGGAGGTTCAGTAGCACAGAAGCATATATGTCCAATATGTTTACTTCTTCTTTAGGAAAAGGAGGATTTCACTGAAATCTCCTTGAATTTAAAACAACATAGGATGTACTTATCTGAATATCAAAGCTGAAATCCATTTATGTACCAACTCATAACTGCACATGCAAATACAAACTTAGCTAGAATGTGGGATAACTCAGGGTCAGTCTACATAATATGAAGCTTTTTCTCACATTTTGTAGGTATTTTCTTTCACTGGCAAGAAAAACTTCCAAGAAAAGTATGCAGAAATAATAAACATCATTATGCAAATTCAGCAAAAGATGTTTGCATCTGTACAAAACGAGCTGATTTTTTGATGCTCAGTATTCAGCTAAATTTGAACAAAAAGCTTTAAAACAGTGCAGATTATGAAAATCCTTAACTATTCTAAATTTAAAAAATATAAGTTCAAGACATATTTCAAGTGTATGGCAGCTTATTTTAGACAAGATCCACTGATTACCCAACTTCATCTATTGCAAAGTAAGTGCCAAATTACAGAAAAAAATCATTGACGTCAGTGATCTTAATTTTCTTAGCAAAATCTAACTTGAACACTTTTTTGGAAAGGTTGAGTTGATAAAAGTGATCTTGGTGATACAAGCGAGCAAGTCTCTAAGTTATCCTTGTTGTAGTTCTTTCTTTCATATTAATGCATGGCTTTATCACGATCCAAAAGACTTGTCTGCCAGATCTGTACAAAAACTTGTAAATAATTCACTCCAAAGACAGAAAAATACCATAGTACAAGTTTGTTTTAAGACTTCTTTTCATTTGTAAATTTCAAAATTTTATTTTAAAAAACTTAGGTTTAATAAACATTTTTTGTGTTGAAACTGAGTGTGTCCTCTTTCATTCAGGACATAAAAATCAGTTTTCATTTTAAACACAGTATTTCCTTTATTCTGGTTCTGTTGTTAATTTGTATGTTTAGAGGAGGAAGTGGTAATTAGAGGGGCAGAGGTAAAGTCCCATGACTCCCTGTTATTGTGTGGAGAAACACTGAAAACGGACCTTGGGAGAATAAATAAAAATGGAAGCTAACTGTGTTTATATGCTGCATTATATTTAGAAAGTAATTCTCTGATGTGGTGCCAGAACATACTTTGTAAAAATTCTTCAATGCACAGAAAGAGTTAGCTGTCTAATGAGGTATGAGACAATTGTATTAATCAGCTATGTCTTTTATAACTCTCTCAGGGTAAATAGCTGCACATTGGTCATGCCTCAGTTTTATTGGGTCTGCCAAACTTAACAGCAGCTTAGAGTTCAGGAAGATCCTAGAGACATGTGTCTGATATTTGTCTTGCTACAGTTGATGTTTAATTTCTCTAGGTGGAGCAAAACATTTATACGAGGTACTAGACAGCTTCCCTTGTTTTTTCTTAATTCTTAGATTATGAGAGTTACAGTTATTTTTTACTCTTCAAATACATGAAATTACTGTGAAATCATTCTGACATCATGTTTTTCTTGTATACATATCCTAATTCTGGCACTGTTGATAGGCATCTAGAAACGATTCAAAAAACATCCCCAAAAATATTGGTTATGCAAAGCTTAGCGTTAATGATGTTTATTCTGATGTGTTTTCACTGGCACATTGTTTATTAGCTACTTGTTCATATAATGATACCTTCTTTTTATAGATAATTTTTGTAGATATTGTTTTTGCAGGTATCATTTTTGCTTATTTGTACTCAGTCCAGTAGTCACACAGCATGCTTGCCTACTGTGAGATGAAGGGAGAAACATGCACCTATGTGAAGCGTGCAGGAGCATCTTGTACCATTTTTTGGTGTGTACTGCTTCATGGGACTCATTTCCTTGCTCTAGTCCCTTTCTCATGGGTATGACACGGAGTCCCACCTTCAGAAAATACTCAAGGCAGCCGGTCAGCAGAAAGCTTCTTATTTAAATGTCACAGGAATTATTATTTTTATTATGAAGTAGACAATGCAGTGAGTGTGTGTGGAACTGCATGAACTGCCGTAATATGGACACTGCTGTGCCATCCTTGGCTGCCTGATGAAATAATGTGTTTGAAAACCAGAAGTTAGTTTTGGTCCTTTGACGTCTATGGGAACATGTAAAATTAAACTCAAGCAGCTAATAGGGAACTGCTCAGCCAGAAGCCCCATCTGATGATAACACCAGCAGCAGCATTAGCAACAATAGGAGCCAACTGTGTAAAGCCTCGCTCTATTCAGCTCATCCTGGATATTGTCTGAAGTGGGATTTGGAGAATTCTACATTCAGAGAAAAGCAAGTTTACAGGGATTTTGTTGATATCAGATTTGAACCAGACCTGATGTGGTGTGCTTTTCTGAAAATAGAAAAGCTCCCAGCTGACAGCTAATGCAGGTATCCATGATCAAATATAAGAGTATTAATGCATCTACAGAGGAAAGAGAGATAATACTTTGCTTTTGTTTTAGGCTCATTTATGTGTGACAAGTATTACCTAGAAGCTTCAGAATATGATGCCAACAAGTAAGCGAACAGACTACAAAGAAAAAGAGAGGGGAAAAAAAGGAAGTATTTTCATCCTGGTTAACAGCAGGTCCCTCAGAGAGATCAGGAAGGATACTTACAGCATCACCTTTGGGCATCTGGTTTAAGTTCCTAAATTAGGAGGGTGATTCTGTAGTCTCCTCCAATGGTACAAGGAACTGGACTAACATATTTTTTTCTTTTCCCTGTTTGTGTCTCTATTCTGGTAATTTACTCTTGTGTCTCCATAAGCATTGTAGTTTGGGTCAACAGAATGCATTGGAAATAAATTTCCTCATCACTCCTACTTGCCATGCTTTTGCAGAAAGGAAAGGGCTTCAACTGAGACTATCCCAAAAAATGTGATCCAGGAGTGCTCCAGCTGCCAGGAGGTATTCAGTCTACAGAAACACACTAGAAATGATCTGAAGTAAAGCCTCCAAACTGCAGGGTGGTACAGATGCTGGGAGCCAACACTTTCACACACCAGATCAGTTCCTGCTATGCTGCCCCAGCTGCTGTTGCAGACACAGCCTGAGATCTCTGCCTGATGTTAGTCACTGTAAATACCCCACCAGCAGTTGCTCATGGCGTCACAGAAACCTCCAGTATTACCGGAACAGAACTCATGGGGACAAGACTCAGTTTAGAGAGGTCCAAAATCATATCGAAAACACATTTCAGTGACTGTTACTTCATGATTAATGGTTTCATGAGAAGCTGTGTGTGGTGAAAGGTATTAATCAATTTGTGCTTAAGCAATTTCTCTGAAACAGTAGCAAACTCTTTACAATTGTCAGGCTCTCTTGAATCTTGGTATTATCCACAAACTTTTTTACAAATCCTTCTTGCAGTACTTTGCACAACATTGTTATGGCCAGAACACTTCCAAATGTGAAGCTGCAAGCAAAAGTGTTGGTTGTGTTGGTTTACTTAGGTGGTCTGAGACACATATCAGCATTTATTCTTGCTGCAGCTGGTTGTAAATTCAACAAACTTTTTTCCCACTGCAGAAAGTGCAGATTCATAAAAAGATTATGCAAAATTCACTGCAACTCCGTAAAAAAGTATAATTCATTAAAAAAAACCCCACAGTCTGTTTTTTGTTGAACTCCAACATAGGTAACTTTTTTTTTTTTCTTTTTACTGCAGGATTAATTGCTATCTAGTAGATTAAGCACTTCATGAAGAAATGAATAGTCTTACTTGTTAACTTGCTCAGACATCTTGGATCTTATTTTCCTATGTCTCATTTTCATATACTGATGTAAAATGATTTTTCCATCCCAATATGAGAGAAAATAAAAGACGATAGATCTCTTCACAAAGTAAGTGCAAAGGTAGCCATTTTTATTTCACTCACACAGCTAAGCTTAGTATTACGGTATGTACTGAAAAGGCTGACGCAGATCTGTGGAAAAGGAATACAAACAAAATCTGCTCAGGAAAAGAAAGCTGGTGGATATCCGAAGACTCCATAAAATAACAAACCTTCCCTAATAGGAATGTGATTTCTCTGTTAATGCTTTGAAGATGCAAAATATAAAATACTGACACGGGGCTGCTGAAGCCAGTAGTCTGGCAGAGGGGAGGCAGCTGCAGCCCCATGTCCCCAGGTCCAGCCAGCAATGAGGCTGAGTATGTAGCCCCAGCAGGCACATCTGCATACACACATGATTAATATACATGTGTATATATAGATAAATATATACAGCTGGCCACGTAGAGTCCTGTGCCTCTGGGTCTTCCCCCCGTCATGCTGTGTGGGGATCAGCATTTTACCACACAGCCTGACAGATGCAATATGAGGTGCTGAGGGAACTGGCCTCCTGTGTAATTAAAATGTGCAAGCTGAAATCATATTTGCAGCATGCAGCTAAGCAGGTGAGAAACCTAAAGATGTAAACAGGAACTGAGAAGTGTTCTTGTCCCTGGTTAGAACTGAAACCTGTGTGATGGAGAAATATTATCTGGGAAGCCCTTCAGAGAACAGAATATATAGAGGATTTTTTTTTTCAGTTGACTGTTAAAATACAACTAACAATATTTTTTTTTTTTCCCTTGTAGGTTTGTGTATACCTCTCTAATATGACTACAAATATCTGTATATTTTCTGTAGATTTGAACTGAGATCTAAATTTAAACTTTTAGTTGATATAAACTCTGACTGTGGGGTATATTCCTTACTCAGAGCTTGAAGAGATGGAAGAAACAATCAAATTCTTTGCTAAGATTTGTCCCAGGTGCAGGCAGTCACCCACTTGCCCTGACAGTACCGGATCGCGTCACACTACCACATTGTCTACAGGACAACAGATCTTGCAATGTTGTAGCTCTGAAGGAGACTGAAAAACCCCAGATGTGCCCCTTATTGCAGTGGGATTCCTTCTCTCAAAAATAGTGGGTTGAATTTCCCTGCTCTGCATTAGAGCAGATGTATCTTTGAATGTAGTCAACTTGCCTTTTTTGTACTGTTTCAAAGCATAGAAGGACCAGCAAGTCGCTCACCAAAGACTTCGGTTCCAGAAGACAGGGTGCTACCAAATCTCAAAAACCTGATTGTGTCCACCATCAGGGAATTTTCTCATTAACTTAATATCCTCTAAATACACAAATTCCCAGCATTTCAAGGCCTTTTTGTTTGTTTGTTTTTTACGTTTTAGTTTACAGTTGTAGTTACCCTAAAATGACTCCTGAGATGTGTGTGTGTGTATGTATACTTTTAAATAGCATTTTTTTGGGACTTTGCATCTTTGGGAGGCAGTTATGTTTACAGATAGATGATGGCCAGAAATTTCATTTCAAAGGCTCTCATGTAGCTGTCTCTGAAGACTCACATGCCATTTTTGTTCATGGTGATGTTAAAATGTCATACTGACATCGCAAGATCTAACAACATTTACATGACCTAAAATGACAGCATATATGATGACGGGACTTTGTAAAAATAACTAGTTGCTTTGACTGGCAATTGAGGAACTTGTGGAGATCTTGATTTAATAATAAGCTTTTGTTTTCCACAATTGAAACAAGTTATCTTATTAAAACGCATTAGTCATTAGGTTTCTTTTTACCTAGTAGTTAAAATATTCCCAACATTTCCTAAAAGTAGCCAAAAAAAAAAGTAAGAAATTTTGGCCATAATTCATAAACACTGTTCTAGTGAATATAATGTGCTTTTTACATTTTTAAAATATCATTTTAAGGTTGAGAAACTCTTCCTAAGACTGTTGTTTTTTTTTTTCTGATAACACACTTGAACAGTAAATGCAAAAAAGATTAAATCGATTGAAACGAATGTAAAACGTGATCCTTTAGGTCCAATGAACTTTACCAAAGAAATCCACCTCCTTCAGATCCAGGGTGTACATGGTGCAAGACACTGACCTGGGTAATGGCAGTGACCTCCTTGCTTTTAATGTCTATTGATCGGATTGATCATCCATTCTCTAACATTTTTCCTGTTATACCTGCTGTTTTGTCTTTCTTCCTATCTCTCACAATTCTTCCTAATTCATTTTCCCATACCTGTATAACCTGTGTTGTTTTGTTGTGTGATTGTCATTACTTAATGGTCTCAGTAATTAGTATATTTGTGCCTGGAGTTTGTTCAAGGTATGTGCGTGTTTTAGTTTAGTTTAGGGTTTGTTTTTTTTTTTTTTGTTGGTTGGTTGGCTTTTTGTTGTTGTTGCCTTTTTTTTTTTTTTCTTTAATCCAACACTTTGCTATTCCTAGTCTTCTCATGTATCTATGAACCAATCTGATCAAGCAAAATTTAGTCTGTTTAGGTATTTGCATACTCAGGAATGGCTGTTAGTGGAACAAGACAAATAAATAGATTACCAGTAATCAGTCTCTACCAAAAAGTCACATATATTTCTTTGAAGCACTGAAAAGCCCCCAAAGAATCTCTTTAAGGGAAGCCAATTTACGTAATATTTTTTGTCTTTTAAGTCACATTGTAATTGTTTGTTACTGTCGATAAAGCTTATTCATTGAACGAATATAAAGTCTCTATATAGAATTCTTGTCAGATTGAGCTTTGATATTCATGTATTCACAACACATAAGACTGTCCAAAGAAGGCCCTTTCATCAAATTCTAGGTATAAATTGAAGATGTTTTTTCCCCCTCCATCAGGAAATAGAGGAAAAGAGAGGGAACACTAGGGGGAGCTGTTGTGCAAAGGAAAAAAAACCACAACAGCCATATTTCAGAAACCTTTCCTTTCTTGTAGGCAAAATAATAACAATAAATATAATGCAGAAGAAAAAGAGAGACAAGTGAGCATGTAGGAAAGAAGCCATGGCAGTTATAAAAGGAAATGCGATTATGCTCAGTGATTTGATGAACACGTCCCATAATGCTGATCTTTGGGATGGCACGGCAGGGCTGCTGTGCTACAGACAGTCTGCTTAAAAATGTCAGTGTCACAGTCACCCTGCAGCCACCCGAGTCCTCGCCCTAATTAATTTTGCATGGCTCGGCAGGGCATCCTTCAGGTTCATTCATTACTTCTACGAATAAAGCTTGTGCTGTTCTTGCTGGGGAGAAAGTGTGAGAGGGGAAGACTGAAGAAGACAGTGACGTTTGGGGAACTCCCCCTGGGCAATCGACCTTCAAAGGCAGAACGGTGTCACCTGGCAGATATTTACTGACCTTACGTTTTCTGTGGCTTGTTCTTTCTGCTTGCTGTAGTACCCTGGGCAGTGGGTCTGATTTTAAAGGATGCACCTTCTGGTGAGGAAAGAGGATGTTCCACTTTTTGGAGGAACTGGGCTTCATTATCATTTGCTAAAGCACCATGAAACTACATGATACTTTCCCTTCCATACATGCAAAATACAAAGATTTGGGCTTTGTCCCCTGCAAGAATATAGTGGTTTTTTTGCTTGTTTGTTTGGTTTTTTGTGTGTGTCTTTTTTTGTTTGTTTGTTTGGTTGGTTGGTTGTTTTTTTTTTTTGCAGCTATCATCCACCTGAAGAATTCACACCATAAAAAGGGACAATTTTGGGCTGGACTTTATAATTTGTGACAGTTTTCCATAATCTATTGATTATTAATACAAATGGAACTGAGTAAACAATTAAGAACAAGATACTTAGCAGACTCCACCATTTCAAAAGACTAAATGAGACATTGTTAACACAGGATTCTGTGAAATTTGATCTCAGAAGAGAACAATAAAGATACTCACTTTTACATTTCATGTGTTTTGGTTTTTCTTTCCTTTAAAACCAGTAATTTACAAAGCACAGTAGGGATACACCATCATTTTTTTTCCTGGTTCAGGATGTTGTCTCCTGGAAAATCAAGATAAGACATTTGGTAGGTTGAGATGGATTTAGTCTCCCCTTTTTGGTGAATTCTCCTATATCCAGTCATTTTCCAAATTATTCCAAGATTGTTCAGAATACCACGTAGTTGTAGATTATAAGATTTTTGAATTTTTGTGTATGGTCAATATTTTCATATACACAAAATGGTGCTCTTTATTCTGGAATTTACTTAGATTGTGAGATGCAATTTTTTTCTATCAAACCCCTTCTTTAGGTGTAAATTTGCTTTTTAGTTATCTTAGAGACACTCAATCCACATATTCATTTTGAAACAGGAGAATCTATAGAGCTGGGATTCCTTAGTAGTAGGGTTACAATCCCAACAAACTTCAAGATAGGTTCAACTGTTAACAACAATAATAGGTAAGGAACTACAAAAAATGTGAAGGACAGAAAAGAAGATGGAGAACAGTGTTTTCATCCTTACATTACAGTGACTAACTATTCCATTCTGTCCATTCTAGGTGTGCTTGTTTGCTGTATAGGCTTTAAAAACGGATTTCGTACAAGAATTGGTTTCAATTTTTTTTTTTTTTTTCCAAAAAATAAAAGCAGAAGTAAAAACACTGAAATAACACTAAAATAAAACCATTTGGAGGAAGAAAACTAAGTCTCCCTCAATCTGTACATCCCTCCATTTTGATTTCTATCACACCTTTCATCTTCCTACACATGATAAGCAGATTACTTAATTTTACATTCTGTAAAAGTGTATCAGTAGCTACATTTACCATACTGATGAATACATGAAACTCATTCAAACAAAATTTAAAAAAATCTCAAATGTAGATTGTTAAACTATTCAAAGTAGTGGCCCATATCTTTACTTCTGATAAAGTTATGATATTGTCCAAAATTTTTGATTTACTACTGATTTTGCTGGAATCACAATTTGTATTCAATGCAGTGGACTTAAGATTTTTTTTTTTTTTTAATTTAAATATAGTCAAATTTAATTAAAACTTGGATCTTTATATTATAGATACAGACTTTCTTGAAACGTAATGACATTCTATACTACTCATTCCAGAATCGGAAATCTTCTACAACTCAGGAAACAAATGGAATAATGCAAAACTATAATGATAGATAACCTTCTTTTTGTGTATTCAATAGCATTGAAATGTTGGGGGGTCTGTATCCAAATGATGAAACCTCTGGTAAGATACCTAAGCCTGTGGGGAATTTGATTTTAAAATATTGATAATGAACTGGAATCTATGCATGTTACTTTGACGTAAGGGCCTTTGCTGGTCCTTACCACCTTTGTGTTCTAACATTTAATACAATGTCTGCAATACATGCAAGAATACCAGGTGCATGGAATAAATGTTTTTTATTTAATTCCCTTTATTTCTTGCACCTTGGTTGGAGTTTCAACTGCCAGGCATGGATTGTTCAAACAGCAATTAGGAAACATTAGATTAATGCAGTCTTGCTGACTTAATTAGCCCTACTCTCCCACTTCAGTCAGAAGTATTAGCCTAGGGTACAGGAGAGAAACTGGAAAACTCTCAGCCTCATTGATGCTGGTCTGGGGAAGCAGCTCTGTCCTCACCCCTAGGCAAAAGGTCACTGAGCTCAGCACTTCTGGAAACAAACTGTATTAATGTCTGGAGCTGCAGCCAACACTGAAGCAGGAATCCTACCTTGTTCTTTTTTTTTCCTTGCCACCCCCCCCACACCTTGGATTACCTTTTGAGAACTGATAATGGACAAAGCAGAAAAACCCTTGCAACCAAGTGTGAGCTTTAGATGCATTTTTGAAAGAACTGGGTGAATTCGTTTGGAAATAGGAAAACTTGGAGAGACTGAAGCAACATTTTCCTCTTGTCTTCCTTTATACCATTCTATGAGATGAAGGCGGCAGACTGAGTGAAATAGGTTTCTGAAGATGCTGAATTTCAAAATGTAAGAAAGAAGATTACATGGTGTACACAGAGTTGTTCCCTTCGGACTGATCTGGTCCCACTTTTCTTACAGGGTTGTGGACATGCCCACTTTTAGACAGTTCTGTTTGGGACATGCAAATTATTATTACCTGAGAGCTTTGAGCATATGTCAGGAAACTACTTATTACACAAGTCTAACTGCAGGTCAAACGTAGGCTTTTTTTATAATCACCATGTTGCTGAAGTACGTTTAGAATTTTGCCACACAGATATAATAGGATAAAATATGATATTTGCAGGTTTTCATAAACAACTTTGACTATATAGGTAGAGATAACTTCACTTTGTCTTTAGTTGGACTAGAGTAATTTGATATATATTGCTGAATACAAACCATCTGAAATATCATACAGTTATGAAATAGTGATCAGAAATATGGATATCTGTAAATCGCAAAACAGTCTGGCTTGCTGCTGAGGTTTGCTTTTCTCCAGCAGAAGGAGAGGTAGGTAATTCCTGAAGCTTACTTTAACCTCTTTTCTCTGTCTGGAGGGGATCTTCTTCTACAATGATATACCTGAAACAGGTTATCTCATCTTTTTCTAAGCAATTGTAGCTGCTTTTTTCTAAAATAATGGTATGTTACCCCATTATGTATCCCTCTTCAGCTCTTCTGTTTGTAAATCCTGCTCTTGTATATTCTTCTTTTATCACAGCTTGTTTTACATGACTTACACATACTGCTTTTACATACTGGAGAGTCCAGCTGAGGTGCACATGTGAGGCTGTATGGAGAAAAACATAGGAAGTACAGCTACAGTCCTTATAGAAACAGTTTTCCTTGTCTAGTCCATTTAGGAGTAGGTATGATATGATGCTCCATCTTGTCTGGAATCAAGATGAAAACCTGACTCCATCCAGAAAAGCCAAGTTGGAGTAATCATGCTTGTATTTTTGTGGGTCCTAAACTGCCCTACACAGTTAGGTAAGGAGGGGATACTGAACTTAGAGTGCATGCAGTTCCTTCTGCCACCCCTCTGAGGAAAATCAGGTAAGCTTCTGTGAAGGTAGATGAGGAGTATATCAAGTGAATTAAGGCATTTAGAAAACAAACAAACAACTTTCTTTAGGGAAAGATCGCCAGCTGAAAGTAGAAAGTAAAAGAGAAATGACAGCAGATCTCTAACTACGTTATCATCAAGAGTACCAAAGTCAGTGAAACACCAATTCTGCAGACTGTGCTGTCACTGAGTAAACCTGTCCCGGTTTTCAAGCTGCTCTTACTGAAATAGAAGTTACTCAGCAGTAAGATGCATCTTGTGTTCTGCATGCCAACTTGTTTTATGTGAGAGCATGGCCAACATATTGTTCCCTTGATGGTCTCCTCTGTTTCTCCTTTGTAAGAATTTTGATCTTTATTTTTATTACTGTGACTTTTTGATTTTTCGTAACTAATATGCTCTAGGTAAATCTAGAAGATCATAGTTTTCGGTGGATAAAGCCCTAAGTATACTAGAATATTGTAAAATTACATGGCAGACTGATGGATTATTTGAACAAAAATTATGTCAGAATGTGTTTGAAACACTGAGGGAAAAATGGTGATTTAAAACCCTCTGGCAGTAAGAACGACCTTAGTACTCTATAGGCTACATTTGTAGTTATTTTTTTTTTTACTCAGTAATCATTGTTACTACTACTGTAATCAATAATATAATCAGTATTATTCAATAATCAAAATCAGTTAAGTATTGATTACTCTTACCACTGACTTTCATAGAATTTTATGTGGCAGTTATTTAACTTTTCTCTGAAAGAAATACTAGAAATCAATTTCACATAATAAAGTAATAGAACAGAAAGAAATGAGAATGTACTGCTGGAAAGTTTGGAAGAAGATGAAATCTGGCACATTGACCAGCAGGTGGAAACATCTACAATATTACCTGTGCATGCTACATCTCTAAAAAGGTTTGTCAGTAAGTCACATGATCCCAAACTTTCGTTCCTATGATTCACCGGAAAAGAGATAATTGAGATAGTGAAGCCAGACCTCTTCCAATTATGCATGTACCTCTGCGATATGAGTTACCTACGTGAAATTCTGTGTTCCAGTCAGTAGTCAGTTTAGCTCTTTTTCACCTTCAATTACTTTTTTGCATGTCATAAAGGAAGAATCCCATATTATTTGGCGCCAAAGGCTAGTCTATGACCTGAATCCTAGTTAAATGAGGTTCATTTGCCTAAATAATGACAACTAAATTTTAACATCAAATCTGAGTTGATCACCTTTGTTTCCTCTGCAGTCATGAGGAGAAATCTCTGCAGAGGTATCTTTACAGACAAAAAGATGATATTCCTCTGACAGTGGGTATTCACATGTGGAGCAGCCAGTCTAGGTACCCTTTGCAAGTGCTGCTAAAGTTCGATTCATCTGATCTGCTGTAAATGTCTTTGTTAGGATAACAGATTACACTTCAGAAATTTTTACTGCTGTTCTGTATTGACTACAAGGTAACTGTAACCTAATGTTTTTCAAGGAGATGTATTGTGCCCTAAATACTACCTGCACTGAATCCAGCTAAAGGCTGACTTTTTCAAGAACTTTACTCTCCAAGCACAGTGTAATGCTGGAAAAAATTCACCAAATATTTGCCTGTGGATATAATGGAGATTGGGAAAGGCAAGAATGGGTATGATTGATCCAGGTTTAATGAGCTGCTATGCATGTGGCCCATGAAGTGTACTTGTGAAGCATGTTAGACTTTGAGGGAAAACTAATAAAGGGAAATCACAGACTAACTGAGGTTGAACTAAAGAAAAAGAACAGACCTTTGGTCTCCAGTGAGGTCTTGTCTGAAAGCAGGAACTCATTAGTTTTCTACCAGCTGTTTCATCCCTCTGGGTGAGGGTCTGATTCTGAAGTGACATTTTGAGATTCCTCATCCTGACTACAGTTACTACACTCCTATCCCTGCAAAAAGATAACTTTATTCCTGTCTGACTGTTCCCTAACACTAGCTGTCAGTTTATGTCTCTCTGGTGGGCTTCTAAACCTTCAAAATCTTCCTTGGTTACATGAAGGCAACTGTTTTTGTGGCACCGTAGAAGGGAGACGTCTCATTGGTAGGCTGCCCTGGGAGGAGAAGAAATTACTCTTTATTACTCAACCTCACAAAGTTTTAATCATGCTAATGTATTTCTTTTCAAGATAATGAAAGGCTATTCCCTTCATTCAAAAGCTCCTGGCTTTGGCTTTTAGGATGTGCTACATGTAACAGCTTTATTGATACATTTTCGGTGTAGATGCCAGTTTCAGCTCTCCAGACATCACCCCAAAATGTAATTTCAAGCAGCACCTTCTGTGGCCAAACACCATGGCAGGACCAGTGCTTCAGTGCTGTTAATTTTTGTCCTAAAAAAAACCAAAAAGCAAACCACTTTTAATACCTCATAACATACTGTGTTCTTCTGTCATAGCTCTTTTAAAATGCTTCAGTTCAATTTCACAGAAAAGTTTGAAGTCTATTTTTATATAATTTGCCTTTTCCAGTCATTATCCATCACAAATGATTCTTCTGTTTCCTTAAATTGAAGCTATATGCCTAACTTATTCCCCAAAATGCTAGAGAGCAATGATATTGTTTCCAAGCCAAATATTTACCACTAAATTAGATTATTACAGAACACTGTCATTAAATACAAGAAAAAGGAAAAGAAGTGTAACAACTAACTGGGTAAAAAGTAACTCACAAAAAGGAAATAAACAGGCATAAGTATGTGTCATGGGAAAAAAAAAAAAAAAAAGCCAGCCAGACAAAAAAACCTGATTAACTTTCAAAATATTGGCTAACAATATATACGTCTAAAATATTACACCAGAGTAGGACATTGTAGTCTAGTAATCATAATGCTGATGCAACTTACTGTGAAAATGCCACATCTTTACTATTATTTATTTCCCTGCTTATACACATAATTATTCATTATTTTAAGTGTCAAGAAACATTGGAAAAACATGTTAAAGATGCTGTTTGCTGAAGTCTTGTGTCTTATCTAAAGTCCAAAATACTTTCCTAATAGAATCAATTGGTGGTGAAAAAACCTTGCAAAGAAAATAAAAATTAAGAGATCATTGATGCTGATATTCTCAGTCACATTGATCCAGTCATGACTAGATTTCACCCAGGCAGCCCTAGTAAAAGCCAGATTATGACTAAAGGTCATCAGCAGGGCAAGAAAACAAATACGCTGAACTCAGGTATCAGGAAACTGAATTGCCTAAATATGATTCTGCTGTTTGAACCATGTAAATCTTGTGCATTCAGTACATGGTTTGATACCATAGATTGTCCTGTAAAATGCTGAATCTATGAACCCCTTTCAATTTCAACAGGAAGATTCACTTAGAGCAAAACCCCACCATCTGCCATGAATTTTGAAAGAAATAATGTGATGATGTTGCAATGACATCCTATGCAGCTTAAGTGGGCTAAGGAAACATACTTTATCTGTGAAACAAGTAATTCTATATTAGTCTAATTGAAATATTTTAGGATTTAATAAATGTATAATGAATAGTTATTAGTTCAGTGATGACACTAAAAATCACTCTAAACTATCTATCAAATACAGAAAAATCTAATAGCACAACACAATATCTATTAAACTTTTTGTTATATTCTCACTCTTTCTCCGAGTCCTAAGATTGACAGCTTTGTCTGAATGAGGGGGTTGCGGAAAGCCATTAGTCTCCTGAGTCCCTCAGCTGTAGAAGTATGATTTTAGAAGTGAGAGACTTCTTCCTCCTCTTTGATGAAAGGACTATGACATTGATAGTTACTTCCTCTTCACAGTGGCATCCACTTGTGTCTATTTTAATACGCACTCTAGTACAGTTTACTCATTACTTTTTTCTTCATTAGTTTCCAATTCCATGTTGTATCCAAATTTACTAAATACAGTGTACATTACATATAGTGCAATCTACTTGTTCTTTGATTTCTTTGTCACCTCTAAAACTGGTTTTACCTAGCTGCCGAGGATGCATTAGTTTAATGATCAGTGATAGACCACTGGTGATTTGATTATAGCTCTTGTGCCTGTGTTCACACTTTCAAGACCTTTGTTGCCATTGCATGCTTGTCCTCTATGCTGCATCCTTATTCCAGGGTCATCAGCAGTTCATGCTATATAGAGTAGCTACATGTTATCACCATCTATTACTTTCAGAAATATATCAGATTTATTGTAATAATAGGCATGTTACAACTGCACAAAGCTAAACAAGACTAAATATAACTGGGTGACAGCTACCTTGTCATTACACAACTGATGTTACAGATAAAACAAGCAAGTTCTGGGCAAGCCCAACCAAGCCTGACAAGACCCAGTCCTGTGGGCTCACATAGGCAGTAAAAGGCCTTTAGCCTTTTATTAGCAAAAGGAATACCATATTTCCTGGGCTACACAAAACTACTTTTTTCGATGTAGTCCTCCTCAGTTCATAGTAATGATCTCAAATCAAACGCTTGGCATCTTAGTACTGCTGCAGGGTTTGCAGGTACCTCTTCTTGCATACTTCACGAGGAAACAAGTCTCAGGAGAATCAAGGACTTTCTTTCCTGGATTTGTGTTTTTCTCATGTCAATTTTTAAGCACACGAGTATGCTCAGAAGTATACCTTCAGCATGCTTCTGAATTTATCCATTTTTCTTCTTTGGCAGCATTTCAGAATATGCAATAGAATAGAAATACGTTGCAGCAGCAGTTATGAAAGTGCAATAATATCATCTACTCAGCTGTGTTCCACTTTTGCATGAAAAACTGCTTCAAGGGAATTCCATCCTCTTTTTCAAAGTTTCTAGCAGTGGTTGAAAGCAAAATTCTGCTGTGTTGATATATTTAGGATGAAAGGTTAGTTGTAGGGCTAGTTTTAAGAGGCTCTAGATCACCCTCTCTGGAACTGTTTTTATGATTCAATAAAAATTCAAACAAAAAATAAATCTCAACCTACACATAAACCCAGGGCAAGACTCAGTTCCCCTGACTTAGATGTTACACTCAGGATAGGGAATTTAGCATAATTAAGTCAGATAGACGTGAAAGTCTAAAATTAAGGATGGGATTCATCTGATTTTCTTTCCCTATGAAGTAATGATGGATTGAATGCATCTCTGAAGTGCCTGTTTGTCTTCTCTGGCTGTATGAAGGGGCTAAATAATTTCTTTGATGTACGCAGCCATATCTGGTCTAATAAATCTGACTACACAAGAAGATTTACGTGATGAAATATCTATAATCTAACTATCTAAGTGTAAGAAAAGTTAGATAAGGTGAATGCTACAACCTAGGAAAAACCGCATAGACTATTGAAACATATCTAAATGTACTTATTTAGCATGACATTTTGACTCAGAACATGTTAATATAGACAGGTCAGATTTTTTCCTCCCAGGAAGGTACGAAAAGGATATATGTCACTAGTGTAGCATAACCTAGATGTGGTGGTTGTCACCTGCACTCTTAAGAGAATTTCTGATGTGTAACTTTTCTGTACTGAGCACTTCTAAGCCTATAAATACTATCCCATGTCTTAATTCAATATTTTGTCATGTGTCTCCTTGTATCAGTCAGTTGTATTTGCAAAGGAAAGCATGATCATGAGGAAAATTATAGAAATTTAAGTCTAACACTGAGAGGACAGTAATGATCAGAATGATTTGACTGAAAAAAAATAAAGTCTCACCGTGATGAAATAAGATCAGTAAGTAAAGTAGGCAAATAAGATTCTTAGAGATAGAAGTTCTGTATATTTGCTGTAAGGCAGCAATATCCTTGTCTTATCAAAGTATAATTATACTTCATAGAAGGTGACACTGCAGTTTAGATGGTTAAGGTAGGCAGGAAAACAATTCAAATGTCAGAAGACAGGACTATATAATATATCCTTTAATAGAAGAAAAATGAATCTGAAAGAGTCTGGGCAAAACAGGAATTTTCTCACTTGCAGGGCACAGTGCTTGGCAATTCCTCATACCCAGTCAGCACAGCTATGTTATATCACCAGATTTTGGAGGAATATTCACTTTGTTTCTTAGTATACTGAGCAGCTGGGTGGGTGTTTAACTATTTGTCAAGGTTAACACACCACATTCATTTATTTATATCACACTTGTCAGGTTGTTTCTTGGTAACATTATGTTGAATTCATGAAAATTGTATTTGACATTTACTATAGTAGGCAGGGAAGACCATCAAATTAGAAGATTTTCCGTATGTTATTATTCAGTAATGCATGGTATTTGTTCTCGCAGAAGATGGTTCTGCTAAATTAGTGAGGTCATTTCTCTTTTACTTTTTGTAATCACTCACACATTTTAGTTTGATTAGAAAAAAGCAAAAAATATTTAACAACAATCAAAAGTCGAAGTAATTCAAAGTTTATTCAAAAACATCATCTTACAGAAAGTTACTGTCTGACATGTTCTTGACCTCCACTTTTGAATGTTTTGCATATAATTATGGAGAGTATAGGTAGTACAGTTAATCCTATCTTTGAGGGAAGAGAATTAACAGGGATTCTCATTTCTTTTGCTTTCTATGCTTTTCTCAAAAAAACCCAAAAAAAGTTTAAAATAGAAAAAAAATAAATGCAAGAATAATATAATCAAAGTATTTCCATAACTTATTTACATTGCCTCTTCATGTTATTTAGATTGAGACTGAATCACCACATGATTAGTCTGTCATATGGTCTGCCATGGTATACTTCACACCTGCCAGTACTAAGGGAGCAAAGGGAGATGTTTGAGCTTTGTCTCATCGTAGTACTGCCTAAAAATGAACATATCAACCTGTTTTTTTTGTTTGTTTGTTCCATTTTATTTGGTTTTGTTGTTGTTTGTTGTTGTTGTTGTTTTGTTTTTGTTTCCCCCATTACTGTTCTCATAATTCTATGCCTAATTTTTGTAACAGTATTTGATATAGTTTGATATATTAAGCACTTAGAAAGTTTGGCAAGTGAATATTATACAGCTTTTTTTGTGTGAGGGTGATTCAACTGAATTTACTTGTCTGCACTAGAAGAGGCTGAATGCAGCAAAAAGTACTAGTAAATATTAACATCCATGAATATTATGATTTTTGTTAATTGTATTTTTTTTAGCTTCTCATTTTTATTTTTTTTAATCTTTCTACAAACAGGCACATTTGACTACATTTATTTTGTGTTATGAGTTCAACAGAATTATATTTGAAGTGACTGTTTCAGTATTTTGAAAGCTAGTTGTGCTTTTAGGGGGTGTATTAGTCCAGAACCATTACTTGCCTAAACTGCTCTTCTGTACAACAAAATTCACAAACAGCATGTACACAGTTTTGTGACCATAAAAACATAAGAAGTACTCTACTGGATAAGATCAATTTTGTTTCTGATAGTGACTTGACAAGACTTAGAGAGAGCTGTTTTATTCTCTTTGTACTTCCCAAATCTGTTGTGTTAAGGATATCAGAGGATATACACTCCTGTAGATTTTTACTGTCTAAGGACCTGTTGCGCATGAATTTGCCTAAATCTTTTTTGAACATGGTGAATTGCCTGCTTTCACAGTTGCCTGTAGCAACAAGTTCCAGGAGTTTGGTAGGTACTCAGTAAACTCTATTTGCTTCTATTGCTGAAACAATTTTGAACAATGCAAAAATTACAGTATTTAGCTTCTGTCCATGTGTTTCATGAACCAAATGGAAATTCATATAATTTTCCCATTTGTCATTGTTATCCTAGGATGTGACTCAGTAGATTATCAAAACACATGATTTTCCTGGTGTGTCCTGATAAACCTCTCTTTCAGTACTAAGTCTTTGAGTGATCACAAAAAGACTGTTGTCTGCAGAATATCTAAATGAACTTTCTAAGTAGCAGAATGCATTTTAGTTGATTATTTTATTTTACTTTATTTTAATTACTGATAATTTCCTTTAAAAATCTAGATTCGTAGTACTATTCTTTACAAAATAGAAAGGTAGATCATTTGTCCAAAATGAGTACTGTACTTAAACGTGTGATATTTATGTTTCAAAACACAGATAAGAAGGAATTCATTGCAACAGGTTGTTAGTAGTAAGACAAGGATTCCCAACTAAAAATTTAAGTACATTTAGAAAACCTACTTTTAAACACGCTCTAGGTATGTCAGCTTTAACTTTTCAGTTCTCTAGTATTTTCATCAGCACTGAATTTACTGAAGAGGAGGAAAAATGAAGGAGTGTGGAAAAAGCTGTGTTCAAAAATAATGTTACTTTTCTGCAGGGACCTGGGAATAAATAACTGATTTTAAAGCAACCAGGATGGCTTCAGCACCTTTCCAGAAGCCTCTGAATTTCAAATTAGAAACAGCACTCAAAAAGCAGCAGAGCAGTGGTGCTGAGAAGAACACTTAGCGAGAAGATCTGACCCTTTCTCAGCTCACCTTTTTGTGGTGTTATTTCTGTCTTAGTGATTTTTTTTTTTTTTTTTTGTAAGGTAAAAACATTCATCTTCATAACAACTCTGATGACAGATTCAAAATGTGTTGACCTTGGAGAAAGACATTTTTAATGTTACACTCCAGTTGAAAATACCGCATTTCATAACATTTAGGTTGCAAACACCAAGGAACATATTTGTACTTGTATGCATCACACCCTGTTCTTCCTTGTAACTTGTGGCATTGTTAAATGATATTCCTGCATTTTTCTTTTATGTATTATTCTCATGAAACACCTTGGATGTGGAATATCATATTCCATTACCTTTTCTCTTTCTGGGCAGAAGAAATATATTTTTTCATCAGTTACAGCAGAAAATGCCAAAACAGAAAAACTTTTACTTTATAGTAAATACAAAAAAAAATCGGTAAACTTAATGCTGAAAATCTCTAAATGCCTTTGTAATTACTTCAGTTCACTGTCAAGAGCTTGCTGCAGCAGCCTCTCTTGAATCCTTTTGCAGCATTTTTCTGCAGAAATCATGTGAAACTTTCTGCTTGGGAAATTTGATGAATATATCCTCCAGCTACAACAGAAAGATGAAAGCCAAATCTTTATTTTTTGTATTCCAAATTAGGAATGTATAACTCTAAAAGACTGACAATTACTGCAGTGTTTTTGCAATTTCCCAGACAATCCCACAACATTATTCAGCTCCTCTGGGATCTGTTTTTGCTTTGCCAGCAGAAGATACGCTATCACAAAATTACAGCTTATATCACTTCTTGGTCTGTTGGCCTGTTATGACTACATTTCATTTCCTGCTCATAAAATTGGATGTTTGTAAATGGCAAGCCCATCATTTCTTATCAGAGTATGTCCAGCATAACTGCCATTAATTATAAAGCTCTTCATCATCCCAGGTTGTTGTATTGAAATATCATGAAAACAAATTGCTATTGTGACTTCTGTCATCAATTGGACATATATTTTCAACTTTTTCCTAGAAAAAAAATGTAGATTATGCCTACAGTTATGGCTTTGTGAATGTTATTTTAATAATAGATAGTGGTTATTATTGATTTCCTGAATAATTTTAAAATGTAGTAGTAGCAAATTTTATTCAGAAGTGAGGCAGGCACATTGGAGCAACTTTTTGTAGCTCTGGAACATCTTTGTTGTGACCTGTATCTGGAAATTAACTTGCTACTTCCTTTGGATTTAAATACACAAACTGTTATTTTCCTTAAATAAATAATACGTAAATGTAAGTAATTAAAATTTCTTATTGTTCAAGGGTAACCCCTCACCTTGTCACACACACACATGTGCATGCACACTATAATGGGACTGTAAGTGAAAAAACGTAGCTATATGGTCCTGATAATTTGCTTAAATAAAGGTAACTTATTTGGTTATCAATTTTAGCTGCTCTTTGAAATAATTGAAGCTGGATCATTATTTATCTGCTAAAGTTTGTCTTGAATTTAGTCTACACATTTGAGGGAAAATAATTTTGAATGCCAATGCACAACAAACTTGTGCTAAACTTAAATGGGTAACAATGTAACCAGAAAACTGACAAGATTAGTAGTGTCTTTGGATTATTACTCATTCCTTCTCTCCCACGTGGGTACCAAAAATGTTGCAACAAGAAACTCAAGAGATTTCAGAACTCTGGGAAGAATTCTAAAAGATTCAGGAGCATAGGCAGGTAGTGTTTTCCTCAGTCCTTCCAGTAATGAGGAGAGACACTGGATGAAACAGGCAAGCTGAGGACATTAACACCTGTCGCCAAGAATGATACTTCAACCAGAACTTCATTTTTCAAACTCACAAAATAGTCTTCAAGACACAAATTATTCTGGGGCCTGGCAAGATCTACCTGTCCCGATAAGGGAAAAATTGCTTGCTCATAAGTGGGCTGGACTGTTTGAGAGGGCTTTAAACTAGGAATGATGAGGAAGAGGATATGAACACATGAGCTGAAGGTAAGCCAAGGTTTGGCATGGCATTCCCTGAGGGTGGTAATGTCAATGGGAGCATCTATGCTGCTCCTATGCTGCACTGAGGTTTTAGGGGTGCAACTGAAATGCACACACTATGAAGAAAAAGCAGGACAAACTGGAAGTGTTGCTCCATTTCCAGAGTTATGATATCATTGTTGTTAATGAGATTTGATGGAATGAATCTCATAGATGGAGTGCTGAGATGGAGGGCTGTAGGCTGTTCAAGAGGGGTAGGTAGGACAGGTGAGATAGAGGAGCTGCATTGTGTGTAAGGGAGATGTTTTTCTGTACAGTCCTTACAGTTAGGGATGATGTGTTTGAGAACCTCTGGGTGAGGATTAGGGGGATGGAAAACAAAGCAGATGCTGTTGTGTCTACTATCAATCAACCAGCCAGGACGATAGCACTGATAAGTTATTCTATAGGCAATTAGGAAAAATCTCTAGAACAGTAGCCCCCATTGTTATGGGATATGTCAGCTTCCCAGGAATCAACTGGGAATATCATATGGATATGACAAGCATGTCTGGGAAATTTCCAAAGTTTGTGGAAGATGATTTCTTGTCACAAGTACTCAGTAAGTCAACTAGGAAAGATGTCCTCTTAGACTTGCTGTTTGTGAACAGAGAAGGATTCATGGGGGATGTGATGGTAGGTGGCTGTCTTGGCGACAGTGATCACAAAATGGCTTAGTTTAAATTTTTTTGTGTAATGAGAAAAAATGTCAGAATCATAGAAGAGTTTGGCTTGGAAGAGACCTTCAGAAGTCATCTATTCCAACCCCCTTGCAATGAGCAGGGCCATCTTCAACTAGATCAGGTTGCTCAGGGCCCTGTCCAGCCTGGCCTGGAATGTCTGCAGGGATGGGGTATCTACCACCTCTCTGGGCTACCTGGGCCAGTGTTTTACCACCCTTACTGTAAAAAATTTCTTCCTTGTGTCTAGCCTGAATCTCCTCTCCTTTAGTTGTAAACCATTACACCTTGTCCTGTCATAACACACCCTTCCAAAAAGTCTGTCCCTCATCCTCTTAAGTACTGAAAGGTCACAATAAGGTTTCCCCAGAGCTTTTTCTTCCACAGGCTAAACAACCCCAACTCTCTCAACCTCTCCTCATAGGAGGGTTGTTCTAGCCCCCTGATCATCTTGGTGGCCTCCTCTGGCCCCTTTCCAACAGGTCCATGTCTTTCCTGTGCTGAGGACCCCAAAGCTGGACACAGGACTCCAGGTGGGGTCTCACCGGAATGGAGTAGAGGGGCAGAATCACCTCCCTCGACCTGCTGGCCACACTCCTTTTGATGCAGCCCAAGACAAGGTTGATATTTTCAGCAGAAATCTTGTCTTTTATTTTATTTTCAGATGCATATTTTAGAAACACTGGACGTCTTATATTTTCATGCTCTGATTTAGATTGAGTAGCCTGACCATACTGAACCTCCAGACAAAGAAAACTGTGTGAAACAAGGACTAAAAATGAAATGGGTTTCTAGTGGAAAACTTTTCCTTTTTTAACATGAAAGCAAAATTATTAGTGCAGAATCTGATAAATGTTCAAATTTCCAGTCAATACTCAGGTTTGCTCTTATCTCTGGAGACATGAAGCTTTTGAAAAAAATAATTTAAATGACGCAAAAATATTGCAGGGAGAAGAAATGATCGTTCTGTATTCTCTTTGTGATCTGTCCACTCTTAGTAGAAAGGGGAGATGGTGATGATTTTTCCATGTTCTGGCTTTGCTTTCCTATCATTGAGCCCATTTATAAGAAAAATAAATAAAAAAGGTAACAGTCCTGTTATTTTAACAAAAAATAGCAACTGCTCCTTTGTGGTGGGTTGACCTCAGACAGCAATGAAACACCTGCCCAGACACTTGCTCACACCCCTTCCAGTGGGCTGGGGTAGAAAACTAGAAGAACAAAAGAAACAAAATTTGTGAGTTCAGGTAACTTTAATAAGAGAAAAAAATAAAACAACCTTCCAACAAATGAACAGACAAACCCCAAAACAAGTGATGCAAGGGAAATCACTCACCACCTCACACAAGCAGATCAATGACCAATCAGTTTTCAAGCAATGACTACTTTGGGAAGAATAAGCTGCTACTTTTAATGGCTGTACATGACTCTATATGGTGCAGAATATCCCTTTGGTCAATTTGGATCACCTGGCCTGGCTGTGTTCCTGTCTTTCTCCTGACCACTCCCAGCCTACTCACTGGTGTGGTAGGATGAGAACCAGAGGAAACCTTGACACTGTGCAAGAACTACTCAGCAAAAGCTAAAACACTGGTCTGTTATCAACACCATTCTGTTTTAGTCACAAACTCAAAACAGCGCTAGAAGAAAGTTAACTCCATTCCAGCCAGATCCAGTATATCCTTAATTTTGTGCACAACACTTTCTAGTATGCTATTGTAATACTCTGTCTCTATGAAGACATAAAGAGAACTCCGATTTCCAGGATACCTGTAGTTCGTATGCCCATTGCTTCGGAGTGAGCACAGAGGAAGAGCTCTATAGAGCTTTATTTTTAAGAAGGGAAAAAGAAAAGAGATAGCCCACCTTTTCTTTAAAGAAAGAGGTCTCCATTATACAGAACAGATATTTTGAGGATGAAAATATTTATGAAGACTGAAGACACAGAAGGAAGTTACTAGCTAACATGATACTTCAGGCTGGTAGCAATAAACATAAGCCTATGGCAATCAGAAAATAGGATGAAGTAGTTTACCACTTAATAAGAAAATAACAAGCTACCTCATGTTTTCCACGAAAGTAAGTTTACAAACGGGCAGTTGCCAGATAATAGCTAATGTACATGAACATATTGCCCCTTAGCAAATGGTTGTGTGTGAATACATTCAAGTCTATGTTTTCATGCTAAAAATTAATCTCCACAATGTCACAGAGAGTGGGTTGGACTGAAGTAAACCATGGTTACATGTAAGTTTATGCTACATGCTTCAAACAGTAATCCCATTTATACCCTATTTTGTGAAACCCTGAGCAATTATGGTTGAAAAGCACTGAGACAGCACTAATAATAGTTAAACAACAAAATAACTTTTTGCTTTGGTACACATCTCAAATGTGACTGAGGGTGCAGTGTGCTTGCTTTTGCACCCTTGAGGCAGGTCAGTGACTCCCAGGGCACACACCAGGCACAGGACATGACCAGAGGCAGGGCCAGAGGCAGCTCTTGTGATCTCTGGATAGCGGCAGCTGCTTCAAGCTTCTGCCTCCTACAGACCTTGGAGTGAGAAGCAGGAGTTGCTGACTTATACAAACTACTCACAGTAGGTTTGCTCAGCTTCTTCTGGCTATGTCTAAATTGTGAAAGCATTTTGAAGAGTCTGGGGCTTGGCTTCATCCTACTTACACTGGGTCAGGGTCAGGAACGAGCTTGGCTTGTCAGAGGTTTAACTACAGCATCGAACAGCCAAGGATCGAAGGTAATAGCCTGAGCTTAAATGCAGCTCTGGATCCAAAGCCTCTGAGCTTCAAAGTCCTGGCAGCTCGCATAATAGTGTGGAACAAGAGAGGGAGTGGTACATTTTCTCCCTTAGTCCTAGTTTGAATGACTGAAGACCAGAGCTGCACGAAATGTAAGACTTGACAGCATAGGTCACTCTCCTTACGTAGGAGTCTCCACCATTACACAGCCCCAGATAAATCCCCATAATTTAGAACTCAAACATTTGAACTGCTAAGAACCCTGAAATGTTAAGCTAATACAAAGTGTTATTAAGGGTATGGATAATGAAAAAGGATGCTTAGCAGTTGGAAATTGGAGGTGTATAATACGTCTGACGAGATACCAATTGGAGAGTGATGTTTTGTGCTTGTAGTTGTTGCCATGTGAGCATATGGGTGATGACTGTAAAGGATAAGAAGGGAGGACAGGATTATGGCACACAATAGACAGCTGCAGTTAATGAGAGACTGCTTTATACTGCAATGGATTTTCAAAACACCTGAATAAAGAATGCAATTTGTCAAATGTTGATGTTTCCTCCTTTAAGTGAACAGCAGGACCCAGCAGGCAAATTAGAGATTAAAGCACATTTCTGCTTGAGAACAGGGTAAAACAGGGGCCACACAGGCACTTTCATTATTTCAGGCTCAAGTCCCTTTCTAGGCTTGTTTCAGTCATTATTTGTCACCTTGTATTTCTATGCATGACAATTCTTTTTAGTACAGAACAGAATCAAGCCCTGAGTACTTTTGAAATAAACAGTGAAATGTTTTCATCCAATAATCTCTAATTCAGATGCCTTCATAGAAGCAATTACCAGAAATGAAGAAGAAATTTGTTTAGTCATTACTTCAGATATAACCTGAAAATATTTCTCTGTCTTTGTATTTGACTTTCAAACACTTATTAAAAACAAACCAAAACAAAACACACCAAAACCCTCAAACCTTTCATTTTGGTGCAAGGTGACAATAAATTAAGAATGGACTTAATGTTACCTCATTTTTCTATGGTATTAAGAGATCCTAGAACAGACTAGGATAATGTTCAGGTAAGTGTATTGGGAAACATGAGCAGAATATTTGGGACAATTCTGGACCAGAGTATTTTTCAGAAAGTGATGTTTTGGATATACCTGATGAGCTGCAGTTCAGCTTTTCTGATTAAACAGCAAGATGTTATGAATGGGTGATTCTTTTCTAATCTGTTTGTAGCCAGACAAACAGGTTCCTTATGATTTTGAATACAGATAAGCTATCTGCATTATTTTATACTGTCTATTAATGGTGCTTAATTTAAGGAAATTTAATTGAAAGTGAGGCCAATTTAAAAGTCTGGTCTTATTTCAAAGATAACATTTTGAATTCAGAAGCTTTATCTCTTCAGACCATTTCATAGTACAGATGAAAAAGAGAAGTAACATCTACACACTGAATCTTGCAGGAGGAAAAATATCTCTTCTAGATAAATACAGCTATATCGAAAGTATCTATCACAAATCAAGTGCAGAACTGAACTGAGCAAATATGTTTTGAGAAGCTGCTCTTGAAAAAAGTAATTTATGAAGCATTGGCAACAGTAAATATGCTTTGAGGTTTGGTATTAATACATATTTCAGTTATCACTATGGAAACTCAGAGTAACGACTTAGCTAAAGATCTATAAATACATGAGTAAAAACAGAAACAGATTTCCAAGCAGCAGCTGAAGGCAGAAACAAATGTATCTGTCTTTGCTTATGGCATTAAATGCCAGAGTAGAAGTAGGAAAAGTTTTCCACTGGTACTTCCGGGTTTCAGTTCCTTTTCAAAACAGTAACTTTGCAATAACAATTCAGAACACTTCAGCATATCTTTCAACAAAATGTTTAAATGTACACATGAATGTCTGGCTCAGCTGGCGTTACAGCCTAAGAACTAGAAAAGTCTTTTCTACAATATAGTTTTCTACAATATAATTCAACCGAAAATTGTGAAAAACAGTAGAATCATAGAATAGAATCATAGAATCATAGAATGTCCTGAGTTGGAAGGGACCCACAAGGATCATTGAGTCCAACTCCTGTCCCTGCATATGACAACCCCACAGTTCACACCGTGTGTCTGAGGGTGTTGTCCAGTCTCTTCTTGAACACTGTCAGGCCTGGGGCCGTGACACCTCCCTGGGGAGCTTGTTCCAGTGCTCCACCACCCTCTGGGTGAAGAACCTTTTCCTAATATCCAAACTAAACCTCCTCTGGCACATCTTCCTGACATTCTGTTGTTGGTCACTAAAGAGAAGAAATCAGCACCTGGCCTTCCTCCTCCCCTTGTGAGGAAGATGTAGACCATGATGAGGTCTCCTACTAGTCTCCTCCAGGCTGAATAAACCTGATATTGACTACGATATTAACTAAGGTAATACTTGAAGAGAACTAGATTGTTCTTTGCTTTAAAACTGGTGTTCAGATGCATACATATAAACTGGAAAAATGGTTATTAAGCTGAGTTGTTTAAAACTGATGTTTAATCTTCCTTTCCTTTGTCCAGCATTCCTTCAGAACTTGTTACAGTTTGGGATATCAAATGATAACACACACAAACAGTGATAAAACATTGAGTGTAAGAACTGTATTTTGAAGTACAGTCTCTGCAAGTTTCTGAATGAAACTATAGACTACAAATCACACTAGTTTTTGAAGAAAAAAAAAAAATTCAATACCTGTCACTCAGTTATAGCCACTAAAAAAAAAAAAAAACCAAAACAAAAACCAGAAAAAAACCACAGAACTTTGTGTATATTCTTTATAACATACACATTGATGTACTGGTTTTTAAGATACATTGTGAAGAACTGATAGTTTTACAAGAAAATTCTCAAATATGCATGTTCAAGGATATCTAGAAAAGAATACGACAAATATAAAGTCTGTAGGGAATGGTAGCATATTTTACTGAAACAGCTGGTACAGCAGGGAAAAGCAAATAGCTTTTGGACTTGCAGAGATTTTACCAAAGCCCCTTGTGTGTCAAATCCTTTATCTACTCTTTTTTTCCAGTTGGTTCAGTAGGAGAGATTACATTTCCCTTTAAACCTTGCCTGTATGCTTTGTTGCTATACTGATTTAAACATCACTACTACTAAAGTAATACACAAATATGTTCTAGTAAAATATTAATAATTTTTTTTTTTCTATGCTACTCATATAACGTACAGAAAGCACCAGCTTCACTTTATTTGCTTTTAGGAACAGCAGTTACCCCACTTGCTTCCCATCTGATTAATGCTTCGGACTATTGTTTTTAGTTCCTAACCCCTTTGGTTTCTCTGACATTTCCCTTCACTTGTCAGGATTTTCTCCCACATTATCAGGGTGACAGTGTATGTCCTGATTTCTGTTCTCATTTCTAAGTTTGCCTCATAGTTTGTACTCTAAGGCTAACTTCTCTGCTGGTCATATTATTTTGTGTAGTTAGATATTTGTTTGCAAATATTACAAATTATTAGAAGTTTAATGCAATAAAGCTCTATTTTTAAATTTTAGAAACCTGAAGTACATTTCTGTAGGATCATAGGGGGTTTTAGAGTATTTTTACCATTTTCGTTCCCTGTTTGCCATTCTTAAAATATCTGACTCACTCAGATCAGACTAGCGATAAGTGAATTGAACAATTCACTTATTCAGATCTGGCAGAGCTTGAGGAGGTTTCTATTTTAAGAGCATACTGGCCTTAACCTAGAGATCACGTGTCTAACTTGAATGCTCCTAAGAAATACACATATTGACATTCTGATTTAGTCATAATGTAGCTACCAGCTATTCTAAGATCAGAAACGAAGACCAGATGATGGTTAAGCTATTCATAGATCCAAAATGAAAGATGAAATGTATGAATTCAGAAGGGAAACCTTGCCCTTGACAGTGTCTTCTGGGCAGGGCAAATTTAATAAACAGAAACATGTATGTACATACACACACATAGGCCTTTTCTGAGCACACAGAGTTCCTATTTAGTGGGTCCTTTTTCTATAATATGGCTTCTCAACAGCTTCTTCAATAAGCCTCCAAAGAACTGAACTGCTTTGAAAATAAAATACTGGCTCAGAGTATCAAAACCAAGTAGGGCTGGATCTAAAGGATGCCTGGATGTCTAAAAAGATGTATATTTTTAAAATGTAGATATTTAAGTCTAAACCTGAAATCCAGCCATCCTGGCAATGTTGAGTGATGACTCCTGGCTCATTAGATTACCTTTCTAGTCTTAAATGGTGTCATCAGTTTTCTGTTTTCAGGTTTGTGGTCTGGAAAGGGTCTCTGTTAACGCTAGAACTTCTGAACTGACAACTGAACTGAATTCCTTTCTGTGATCAGAAGATCAGACTGATCTTCTACGTTTTCCTTGTAGTCTTCTGCAGGTAGCTACCTTGTAGTTATATTCCAGAAAACCTAGTGGCTTACCAGTGCCCCCTTTGGCATTTGTCCCTTTCCATTCTTCCCCTCACCTGTTTGTTTAAGGAATGACTCAGCCTGTGACAGAATGCAATTATCACCAGTCTTTAATTTCCATGTGATAAAAAATATTTTGCAAGTTTTTTTTTCTTCTACTTTTTCACATTTTACTAATGGTAACTGATAGTATTAGAAACAAATGATATCTACAGGTAAATGCCATGTACATTTTGGCTCTTCTTCTGCTTCACTTGTTCTTTAAAGCACTTTTCGACTAGATTAATGTATTCAAAACCTCATTTCAATTATTTTTATTATGCCTGGCTTCAGCTTTCTGCCAGTAAAAATGTGAGTATACAGTTCGTTTAAGGATTCAATATCCCTGTTAGACAGTAATTCAAGTCATATTCCCCATTTAAATTCCAGAAATGCATGGGATTTAGTTGATTTACAGAAGTATTAGGAGCTGGAACCCTACCTCTGTCACTGAATATGGTTTTGTGTAGGGACTATTTTAAACGCTAAAGCATAACAATTAGTAATAAGCCATTTCTGTTTTGGCCAGCTGCTCATGCTACTGTGTTTTCTGATTATCCAAAGGCAACTTTTTCTCTCTTTCACCTCCACTTTTTAAATATTGATTTAGTACTAAAATGTCTGCTTCACAATGCTGGAGATATTATCTGCTTGGCCAGTCTTGGCATGAGTCCCAAGAATAAGAGTGAAAGAACTGAGACAGATACAGAGAGGGAAGTAATGTTTTTGGTGTTTAAATAACAATTCATTTTGCAACTTTGGTGAAATGTGTCTTTAGCTTTCACCATGCCAGCTTAATGAAGTGAAACATATTCAGGAATAGGCAAGAAAAAAATCCTTATAAGCCTGAACTGTAAGCTTTTACTCTAGATTGTATTAATACATGTATCCTAGTTTTGAAGAGCTGAACTGAGATTTAGAAGAAAAAAAAAAACAAATAAGAGCAAGACACAAATGGGTTTAGAAGTCAGTGCCGGGAGTGGTTTCACCTAATGACCGCTTGTGATGGAATGAAGTGGAGCAGTGCAAATGCAGGGCCAGAAGGCATCGGTTGCATAGTCATTCAATTCCATTGGATTCCTGCTGAATAATTTACAACATATTATCTCAGGGAAGGAAGTGATTTCTCATGACTAGGCATGAGCATGTACATTGGTGAGCCATACTTGGAGGTCAGAAGAAATCTTTGCCTCAGGATGTCTGTCAACATTTCTCTTTCACTGTTCCAAATAATCACTCTTCTTTTCCTGAAGAGTGAAGCTTTCAAGGATGTGCTGTATTGCAGCTAATGGACTTCTCTGAAATAAAATATGGTGATGCTTGCTAGCAAGCAAATCAGTTGAGCAGACATCATTTATAAGAACAGCAGCGTAATAAATCGAAACAACCTGTACTTGTTCTTGCAATTCTTTAAATGTTTGTCTTATTCTCATCTGTATGAACCTGCAGCTATTTGGAGATTAATGTCTTGAAGTGGCAGAGATAAAGCAACAGTAAAATACAAACACAGTAAACTGAAACTTTTTGAACAGGTCAGGATGTGGCTGGTTATCAGTGCAATCTCTTCTGCAGTACTGTGTTTTGAGGAGATGGCCTCTCCGTCATTCATAGTGATGCTCTCAAAAAGATCTTGAACCCTGGGCTTCTCTGAAAATACAAACAGTAATCAGATGTACAAAAATGGATTGAAATTGTAGTTTTATACACCTTGACAGCATTGAAGGAAAGCTAATGGCATGAAGTATTCTTGGCATGAGGTTGCTCAGGCATACTGTAATTGTCCAACACTAACAAAGCTGAGATGATTCAATATATCTGACCACCAAAACACTTGTCAAATATGGGCCTGATTTTTGGTGGTGAACTGATATTAAATAATTGAATTTTTTCAACCTATATACACTCAGCATCAGAGGATACATTTGAAACTGCAGGAAAATTTGTTGATGGCTTTCCTAGTGCACAAGATATGCCTTGTCAAGGAGAACAAGCCTCCCAGCCTGGAAGGCAGAGACATGCTGGACCATTTTCTTGTGTTATTCATATTTCAGTCTGAGTATAGTGATGAAGCTACTATCACTTGCATGTACATATTTCTTTCTTCAGTCATCTTTCAATCTCCTGTTTTAGGCAGAAGGCATCATGTCAGTGCATCTGCTGTGAGGTGGATCCTACAAAGGACATGAAAGACTCTACCAAATACATCCTAACACATATTTAAACTCATGACAACTGTTGTCATGACATACTGAAGACAAGCTGGTATTAGTGGTTACAGACTACTTTGCTTAGTACTTCAAAACTTCGACTGAATTTTAAGCTTGAGAATTTTGGATTCTTTTCATTTTCTTAGTCTATGCAGCAACTTTGGGAATGATTTATTTTCACATTTGAGATCACAATGGGTCTCTGCCTCAGAATAAAACTTTATTCTTTGCTTGCTTTACAGCTTCACAGTGAGTGTTTCTCTATACAATGCTTTCTCCTATAAATATAATCTTGGTCAGGAAACAGCCAGATAGTATTACAGGGTTTTTTTAATTTTTTTTTTTTTCTAAAACATGAAGTTTTTTATTAGATGGTAGATCATGACATGAGGCAAATCAGACGTGTATAGTTTCTCATACCTTATAGATTAGAAGTTTTCTCATAATTATTGACTTCACCTTGGTTTCCTGTGAGGCATTTTCACCCTGTACAGATTTTCTGCATAAATGCTATACTTACGTTATCTGTTATACATTTTTCTTTGTGGAAAATTGGTCATGTGAATGCCAACTGTTGTTCAAATACAGTTCATTCACTGACTTTTCTTTGAACTCATCTTTAGCATTATTCTCCCTCTCAGATGGTTTGTGAAGTTCTTGTAGACTAGGAAAATGGTTGTTCTTTCCTTAAAGGCCGTGTCACACCATAACTTATTTATTGTTGAGTGTGGGAGCTGCAGCACAGCTTATATTGCTTTCATTGCTACTCTTGGCTTATATATGTATTGCTTTTTTGAGTGACAAATCATTGTTTAGCTTCAATCTGAGTGTCATTCAGAAGGCTCTTTTATCCTAACTAATAACCTCCTATCATTAAACCTGTTTATGAAGCTATAGAGTTTTGTATGACTGTGGAGAGCTGTGCCAATATTTTCTATGGATTCCTTCTTCATGAAATGATGGAAAACACCTCTCTCATAATTGACATTTCAGAGGGAATTAGAGAGCTATAAGATTTAGTGATTATGACATTATATAATTCTTGGGTGGGATTTTTTTGGTTTTTTGTTTTGTGTGGGGTTTTTTTGTTTGTTTTTTTTTTTTTTTTTTTTGTTTTGTTTTGTTTTGTTTTGTTTTTTTAGTTGCATACCTGAAAGATGTCATGATTCCTTCAGCCTATAGGCTTTTCAGGTACAGATCAATTTTTTTCTCTTCTGGCTTACATTTCAGGTTAAGCAATGTGAAATAGGTCTGATAAGCTAAAACATATCTTTACATCCACTCGCTGCCTGCACTGAAAGAAAAATTGTGTCTAAGGAAAGACAGTGAAGGAGTAAGAAAGTCAAACTTCACCCACATCAGCAGCAGGGGGGTAGGCCACAGAGCTGAACAGTGATGATAACATTAAACAGTTGGGAGACATAAAAAGTAGATGATCTGTTAGAATGAGAAAGAGTCATGCTAAATAATTAATTCAAACTTCTGCTCTTCAACTGTCTGCAAAATGGTAATAAGTAATAATGATAATAAATACTGTCCCATTCACTTTTTCAGGAGTCTTCTTAGGAAAGATCCCAATAATGTGAATTAACACAGTATTAAAAAATGTTCATGAATGGTATAAGCAAATGCTTAACATACATACACAAGGTTTCAGTTAGGAGTTTGATTTTTCCTTTCTCTTGCCTCTATGTTAAACTAGGAGGATGTTCCATGAAACCAGAGAAATCATAAGGGTGGAAACTGAAGTAAATGAGAGGAGAATTAAGTCCTACATTAATGTATTTTGATTACTTAAGGTTAACTGTTCATGGAAAGTGATCTCAAAAGAATCTTAAAGAAGTTCTACTTGAAATTAGCTTTCAGACTCAAATGAATTCTGACAATTCACTATTGCTTCAGCTCTCCTAATAGCTAAGTGATAATGACATTTATATTAAGGTCACCAAATGCTTCTCATTAAAATCTCTCATATTTTAGCTATTAGTGGCTTACATTTTTGGCAAAGCTTGCCACTCATGATAAAATATTCTGCCTTTTATCCCTGTCACAATCTGTTCTTTCTACTTTCTGACACTCCAGAAAAGTTTTGGTAATAACAAATTAGAGTCTTTTGAGCGTAAAGTACAGAATACATGGTGTGGTGGATGTGCTCAACCCCCCGCCCCCCAGCCAAACCAGCAGCAGTTTGTTCCAGGCTCCAGAGGAGGGAAGGGCCTGAGCCACAGCCAGGCCAAGAACTCCTGCCAGGAGACTCACAGGGAAGCAGAATAGCACTGAACGCCTGTGGCTTGTGGGCGCAGGGAGTCTCGTGCAGACTTTTCTTACTTTATGTAATTTGACTACGAGTCAGCCACTTCCTTCTATAAATACGACAACGTGGATGAGCCCACTCTGAGCTTTCCCTGTTAAATAAGTGAGTTATAGGGCAATGGTTTTACTACTCACAGGTCAGTGAATGAGCCCAATTCAGGTTCAATATTAATCATTTAGCTTAAGTAGATGCACACCAAATGTAATGGATTATTTAGAGATATAAGGCTGTATGATTTTTAGTGTACTCTTTATTCATGTTACTTGGTAGACTAGATTTGCTAAAATATTAAGCTGTAAAGTTCTGCTTGTATTTACCAAAAGCAACTGCAGACTACACTAAATGCCTGCAAGATAAAGTCTAGCTTGCATTTTGCTGGAAAAAATTGAAGTGACTGGGAAAACAATGATCCAAGGCTAACACGGAGACATTACAGACATCTGCATAGTGGGGTCTATTTTGCACTCCACTGGGAAGAAAGGATTTATCCAGACAAAATGTCACCTTCAAGGATATGGACCAAAAACAATGTCTACAACTGAACAAAACAAAGGCCCACACGGAGTCAGAGAAAAGGGGTCCAATGGGGAGCAAAGGACCTGGTGATGAAATATTACTATTGGACTGGATCTTGGTGTGAATGGTCTGTAAAGATATAAAAGCTTGTAGTTTTCTATGCTTAGGCGGACGTCTGTGCAGGTACCCAGCTTGAGCCAGCCCTCTTGCTCTTCTACTCCATTAAATTTTTATTTTTCTAAGAATTTTGTCTCCTGAAAGTCTGCTCTGCATTTGGTTACTGCGTCTCACCTGAAAGTTTGCTACTGGAGTTCTAAAATACAGATTTCAAAGCGGACGGTTATTAGGGAGAGAAGTATCCTGACAGTTTGCACTGTGACAGATACGGTCTTGTCTGAAAGTTTGTCTCGGGAGCTCCAAGACACAGCCCCCTGGAGTGAACGGTTATCAGGGAGGGAAGACACCTGAAAGTTTGCTTCGTGAATGGGTACAGGAACCTGGAGAGAAGGTAAGCAGCACTTGACTTGACATATTTCCCCTGTGTAGTAAATAATAGAGTGAACCTGCCACTGAACTCTTTGAAGTCACGCTTCTCTTTAAGAAATCTTAACATTGTTCTGCAGCAATCCTTCTTTCTAAGAAGGATTTCTGAAATGCCGCTGAAACTGGTATTGGTTTCTTTCTACTTTGTGTAGAAAGTTTTTTGGGACTAGGCTCAGAGGAAAAAGATATTGTTATATTTTTCAGTGATTGTATTGCTTTATATATCCCTATATAATGAAAATTAGCTTATTTCTCTTGGTCATTCACTCCTTCATCAGCTTTGTATGAGGGCCTATCATACTCCATTGACCTTTACAAGTCATGAAACCACTTCATCAAGTCAAGCAACAGCTTCATCACATAAGAGAAAATCCTCCCTATTCGTTCTGCAGGGATTGGACACGTTTAAATACTATTGACTGACCCCTGCTTCACAAAGCCTGGCTATGTTGGCAAGGAAGTTCACTTATGGGAGGGCTGGGCAGTGGACAATACACTGCTTAATAGCTTGCTGTAATTTGTCCATTAAAGATGCACATGGAATAGGTAAAGTGCACAGATCACAGCTTTGACTCTGAGGCAAATAAAAGCTTATAGTGATAAGTTTACTTTGTAATTATAGTTGAGCCACTGCGTATTGATTTCTGAGGGTGAGAGGGTTGGTGATACAGAATCATGATCTTTGCATTGGTGTGTCCACTTTCCATTTCACAGAATTACTCAATGACTAGTAACGTGTACAAGGTAGTCATGCTGGGTCACAGGTGTTGCAGATACACAAAGCAGGTTATTTTCATTCACTCTGTTGTAACAGACAAAAATAATCTGATGAGAGACCTGTTTCATACAGCCTGAAAGCAGGCAAGGTTTGTGAAAAGTAGACAGAATACAGAGATTCCTGGGATGTTCAAATGTGATAGCTCTGATCATGGCTCTGCACAGCATGCACAGCAAATGGGCACATAAGTTGACTTTTCTGAGCCAGTTTATGTGACAAAAGAGATAATTCTTGGCAGAATTCCTTTCTGTCAGGCTAAAAGTAACATTAAAAAATTCCTCTGCAGCACCATGCTACCACATGTAGCTTGGGTGTGTCTTTACATCATATTCTGCAGAAGCAGTCCTCACTAATGAAAAGGTGAGGTAACATATTACCATTCATGTCCTTGAAGGTATAAAACTCACTTTTAAAGAAGTAGAATAAGAATAGTTTACTTAAATAAAACCAGATTAACAATTATTTGTGTGTTAGCTGTGACTCTCCAAAATGATAAAAGTCTTGGTAATGAAAGTTGTATTAAAACTGTCCACTAAACACAAATCCAATGTTTTCTTAACATATGTGGATGCATATTTGTTTTCAATTATATCTGATCAGCCTCAGCTTTCCTAAGGCCGTGTAGCACACCAGAGATCAACAAGCTTCAGAGAAAATTCTTCTGATTTCAAAAGACTTAAGATTTTGCCAGACTTTCAAAGTCAAAATGCAAACCACTCTAAATTAATCAGTGCTAGAAAGAAAACATATAGGGTGGAAATCAGTATGAGGCTAATGAATCAGTTCTCAAATCCCATGCTCCTGTTTCACCCACAATACCTACTTTCAGTATCTATTATTTCAATAAGTAAAAAATATATTTCCTTCCTGTACCCTCATTTGATGTTTTAATGAACCAACTAGTAAGCATTATAAGAGCCTTTGAGAATTACGGATGTTTATGTTTCTTTTATTAGTGTCTGGTTGTAAAAAGCAGGTAAGTACTGGGAAGTACAGCCTCTGTCTTGGACAAATTTGAAGACAGTAGGCTGCTATAGATGTGAAATTTTTTTTTTTTTTTTTTCAGTAAGAACAGGAATTTGTGAAACTGTAAGAAAGGAAATAACAGCTAATTTAATCCTTGCTGCCTAGTCTGAGTCTTCTTTAGTCAGAAAACTGGGATACATATCTTAGGGTGAAAAACCTAACATTGAAGCCCTCTACCATTATGATTCCCAGCTAGATTTGTTTACGTCAGCAGGCTTATTTTAAATGTGGAGCTAACTTTCTAAAAATCAATATAAGTCATTTGGAAAGTATGACTGGAAGCCAAGGTATTACATTTTGATTGAAATACTGTCCCTTCATTTTAAGACTTCTAAAAGACAATACAATAATAAAAGTAATCAAACGTAGTCTTCAGTCTTCTTTTCTATCCCCAACAGCTTACTGTTTTCTAAATTGGGTGATATGAAAAATTCTACTTCATGGAAATGCTGGTTCCCATCTAAATTTCTTCAATATTAATTAATCACTTTAACTTTCTCTCCAAAACAAGCCAAATTCAGAGACTCACAGGACAGTTGAAGTTGGAAGAGACCTCTGGAGGACATTTTGCCCAACCTCCCTGCTAAAGCAGAGTCACCTAGAACCAGTTGCCCAGGACTAGGCCTTTGAATATCTCTGAGAAAGGCAACTCCATAGTCTCTCTGGGCAGCCTGTACCAGTTCTTGGCTACACTCACAGTGAAAAAGTGTTTCCTGATGTTCAGAGGAAACCTCTTGTATTTCAGGTTGTGCCCATTGCCTCTGGTCCTGTCACAATGACCCTTTCTTCAGGTATTTATATACATTGACAAGATCTCCGCTCAGTCATCTCTACTCCGAGCCTTTCTTCATAGGATAGATGCTCCAGTCTCTTGTGGCCTTTTGATGGACCCTCTGTACTATGTCCACGTATGGGAAGGCCCAGAACTGGACCTGCACTACAGGTGAGGGGAAGAATCATCTCCCTTGGCCTGCTGGCAATACTTCGTCTAATACAGCCCAGAATACCTTTAGCTGCCTTTGCAACAAGAGCACAGTGCCGGTTCATGTTCAGCTTGGTGTCCACCAGGACCCCCAGGCCTTTTCTACTGAACTGCTTTCCAGCTGGGAGGCCCCCAGCGTATACTGGTGTGTGGAGTTATTCCTCCCCAGGTGCAGGACTCTACACTTCTCCTTGTTGACTTTCATGAGGTTCCTGTCAGCCCCGTTTTCCAGGTTGATGTGGTCCCTCTGGATGGCAGCAAAACCCTCCAGCGTATTAACCTCTCCTACCTGTTTGTTACCATAAGCAAATGTGCTGCAGGTACACTCTACCCAGCTGTTGATTCCTAGGCACAGAGTCTCCAACTAGACGTTGTGTCACTGATCATCACTCTGTGGGCTTAGCCATCAGTCAGTTTTAAATCCATGTCAGAATATAGCCCTGATATGGATAAAATGTGGTAATACAGGTAGTTTGTTGCTTTTATGACACTAAGACTGCCCTTATAACACTAAAAATACCAATGTATTTAATTATTTATTGTTTTCCAAGGTTATCCCTGGAATAAATTCAAAATTAGTGAACATACACATATTCTTACTTAAGTAATTGCACAAATATTTTTCTGAATAGAGACCTCAAACTAGATATTAAAGTTTCATTTTGTCTCTTGTTTGTATTGGTTTTACCCATCTACAATTCCTTGAAAGTTATCTAGTTGAAATTTCCTAATCTATACAACTGTATTTCAAAAAGTCATCTTGTATATGTTGATTCTTTCTGTGGTACTAATCTATATTCATAGCAGTATATTGTTTTAAACTGAAGTGGAAATACTAGAATACCCTAATAAAATATTTTATTTAAAATGTTGAATCCCATAATTTTGTAACTTCAGTTTCCAGCATCCAAATTGTGAATATGACATTCAAGAGGTCTTCTGACATTTCCAGAGGGATTTATAAACTTTAAACAGAAAAACAAAGCATACAACATAATACTCAATGTTCTTGCCCATTGGTCAGAGAACAATGTATTTTTCTTCATTAATAGATGTCTTGCATAATAGCACATAATCTTGATTTAAGAAAACAAATAACAGCTTATTTAAATCTTCCTACAGTATTGTTCCTCACACCTGTTCGTCATAATTTCTGATTTGAATATTTTCTTCTCATAGTCTCCCAACCACTTCTCACTAGTTTTCGGTCTTGATTTCAAATTTCACTTCTGTTTCTCTCCACCTTTCTCCCTACTTGTCCCTTTCTGGAGCTCCTATGACTCACTTCCCTCACATCCTCTACTACCTCAAGTCTTCACATTTGAGCCTTCATGAAAATCTTCTCATTTTTCCTTTTAACCCTCTTGCCCTGACTTTTAGTATTTAAGAACAAGCTTTCTGACTCCTGGATGTGACACAGTAGAGGAAAACAGCCTTCACTTTCTATGTTCTTTTTTTCTTGAAAAAAACAGAATTTAACATGGTTTGTTAGCAGGGCATGGAGAAAGATTTGCTAAGAAAAGTTCTCCTTGGGGTTTCAGTTTTTCACAAGTTATTAAAAATCTGTGTGGTCAGTGAGTCAGTGAAAGAGTTAAAATCCGGCTTGACAGAAGCATCTGTCAAAGATAAGGATGCAAATAAAACAGCTACTTTTATGATAACCAGGTTTGTTTTCATCAAGAATAATAAAAAAGTGGGATGATATGATCTGATATTGTGTCACATTGCACTCAAATCTAGACAGTGGTCTCATGTTGCTGCTCCTCGCACCAAATGTATTTGTGACAGCACTGAAACAGAAGCAAAGTTGAATGATGGAGAATGACCTGTTTAAGCAATCTTTATAACCATGGACTTCTTCAAATATAAACAACAAATGCAATGCAAGCTGCAAGATATCGGTTCACTCAAAAAATCTTATTTGATCAATAGCTAAAGACAAATATCCATTTCCTTATATATATATAAAATCAGCTATCACATAAAAATATTACAGCTGCAAATTGAAGTCTCTTTAAAACATGTTTTAGATAATTAAAACAGCCAAACTTAGGCAAAAACATATCTGACATAAATGACCTGTCTGCCATATTCCAGGCCCCAAAGCAAGCAACCAAAAATGACATGGGAAAGGCCATCAATAGTTTGTTGTTTTACTGAATATGGGCAAGAGTTCATACTGCACTCTAGATGCTTTCCTGAACACCCAAAATATTTCATTTGCAGTATTGCTTTGATTTTATCTGGAATGTGGAAACTCAGCATAAATAATCCTAGCCTGAATAATGTAAACTTGATAAGAGCAATATTGAATTTAAAAAACCTTCTATATAATATTATGAATATGAGACACCCTTAGTTACTTCTACAACATTGCCAGGCCAGGCTGTTGCTGGTATAGAATACAGAATTCCCATTAAAAATAACTGGAATTTTAAATATGGATCAATGATGTGGCCCAGGAAATAGCAAATATCTTCAGTAGGAATAAGATTTGTGAACTTGATCCTTGTTGTCCAAGAGACAACTTACAGCCATCTTTATGACCTGAACTGAGAACAATTCTATAAGCCAGTCTTGAAATTAAGACTATAGTAAATAATCATCACAGTAAATGGCAGAGTATAAGTCACCTTTTTTGCAATAAATATCTGAGAAAATATAGGATTTAGTAATTTCTTTCATTCACGTTCCAAAACTGCACTATGCTGACTTTTTTGTCAGATGTTACTGAGAAATCTGTGGAGTTATAGTCCTTTCATCTCACATAGCTTTTCTGATTAGAAAGAGTATTATCTTTGCATTTTTTATTACATGATATGTGTTTCTTAGCCCGTAATGCCTTCTTTTGTTCAGCATGTACTTTTTCTTCCCACTTCATTTTTTTATTACTTATTTTCCTCCCAGTTTGTAATATCTATCTATAGACCCTCAGCATTTCAGGTAATTTCTCTATTATATTCTTTATAACAGTCCAAAATGGCAATATCAGAAATCAAGGATTATGAATTTTGGTATCAGTCTTGATTGTCTTAATAATAAACATTGCTGCCAATAGGTGGTTTCAGGATAAGAAAGTTCAAGTGCCAGGAGATAATGGCTTATGATATAAATGACCCCTCAGTTTAACAAGAATTTTATCAGATTATAACTCTCTTTTTCAGTCTTCATTTCTCCTGTGATCCAAGTACCCTGAAGGAAACACCACATTTTATTCTGCAATAACACAGGGATGATAAGAAATACATAACAGGAAAGGAAAAGAAAGGAACACAAAGCAAACTTTAACTGATGCTTTATTTTTAGAGATCTCTGCTTCAGCTTTTCAGATAATCTCCATTCATCTCCCTCAACAGCTTTGAAAAAGGGAAATTTATGATTTGCACACTTTTGCTCCCGTTCAGAACAGTCACAATGTTGTGGTTTGGTGTGCTCCAAAATGCACTCACTGGAGGAGTCTGTTGCTACACTGCTGAAAAGTAAATGGATTCATGTTTGCAAGGATATAATGTACAGATTTTACTGTAAAAGATGATAAAAAAAATACCATATGACATCCTTCTCAGTATATACCCAAGGGGGAAAGTTAACCTGGAGACCTTTGCTCAGGAACTGGCTGAGCACTCATTGGTGAGTGGTAGCAGTTGTATTATGCATAACTTTTTTTTTGTGTGTGTGTGTATTCTTTTATTATTATTAATGTCCCTTTATGACCTATTAATCTATCTTTCTAACTCATGAGTTTTATCCTTCTTTTTTTTTTTTTTCCTCCTGACTCTCTCCCCCAATCCACTTCAGGGGGAGGGGTAAATTGTGTTCAGCTGCCTGACAAGTTAAACCACAACAAACAGTAAATGAGAAGGCTTTCTGTGAAGAGAATGACGAAATCATGAATGAGGAAAAATCTTAAAACAGGTACAATATTATTCAGGATAGTCAAGTCTAAAACTGACTGAAGAACCTCATGATACTGAGCAACTAAATGAGCAGAAAAAATTCACTGCTAAGAAGCACAGTTGAATAAATGTATTCCAAGTTGATCTATACAGGGATATGTTCTCACTTATCACATTGTCACGTCACTGAGAACATCAGCTCTATGTTGCATGGCAGTCAAAATGGCAAATAGATTATGAGATGTTAAAAAAGGAAAAGAGAAATAGAAAACTATTGTGTTGCTCCTGTGTAAATGTGTGGTATACCACTTACTTTAACATTGAATCTGGCCTTTAAGAGTACACACAAAAATGTGAACAGGGATATAAGTGATTCTGCTTCTCAGAATCACAGCTACTATGAGAAGCTGAGAATTGTAGACCACTTTTCAGCATGGAAAATGGGAGGAAGACTAAAGAATCATGAAGAGCATAACAGATACAATTAGTAAGATGGTGCACGGCACAATTTTCAGTTAGCAGATTCAATACAAACATGAAGCACTACTTCTTCATATATTTCATAATTTAATTGTGAACGTTCTTGCATTAGGATTCTATGGGAGCAAAACAGCTCCAAAAGGGGATTAGGTAAATTAGTAGATATGTAGCTATTGAGCAAGCAGTTTGAAGAGAAATCAGTCTGTTGATGTAATCCTCAATGACTTGCTGATGGTGAGATAAAAGACATTTCAAGTGATTTGAAACAGGACTCCCGGCTATATAAACCAGTATTCTTCACATAGTACATCAACTCACATTGCTATGCCTGTATAAAAGATATCTATCAACACAATAAAATTAAGAGGTTTGATAGGTGTTTTGTTTGGTTTTGTTTGTTCTTGTTGTTCTTTGTTATGGGTTTTGTTGTTGTTTTTTCCCCCTAATGTTGCCACCTGAACAGAAAGTCAGCATTTCTGATAGGGACCTAGACTATAATACTGTAAAATTAGTGTTTGTTTTATTTAGTGAACTCTGGGTGTTTGGTACAACTGAAACCCCACAGAATCAGTTTTCTATTATTTGTCTCCAAAACGTGGGTTTGGAATAATGAAAAAGGAAGAAATTCAGGCCAGAGAGAGTCATATTAGTCATGGAAGCCAATTAGGTACTTATTTGGCATGGAAAAAGAAAGAAAAGGCAATATAGTTTTCTGGAAGAGGAAGAGAAGATAATATCCATTAGTGTAGAATCAATCACAAAGAAAGTCAAAGATGTGAGCTGAGCCAGAAAGTCTCCAGAACTGAAAAAGTAAGCCATGAGATTGATGAGTAAGCTTAATTAGGCCAGAAAAAATTAACTCCAACTCTTAGGAAGGTAGTCTAGAAGCAATATTAAAACTAAGGCAAAGAAATGTGTGCAGTGTTTGCTTATTTTTGGTCTAATTGTTACACCTCCAGGGTGAGATAGACTATCTCTTTAGAATTCTGTGCAATGATAGTAAAACTATGCAAGCATAGGCCTGGGCGACTCACCTACAACAGTGACTTCAAGAGTTGTGGAATGTTGTCAACTCAGTGACAACATCCAGTCTCTCAGAGAGAGAGGATCCACACCTAAAGAATATGCCAACTGACGCGAAACCTCATTCTCTTTCTAGAGACTTACAATCTAGACCCATACTCACGCCACTGGACTGACTAACATGACAATTTGATGAGGTTATGTACTGACAACCAGGAACTGAGTATCTCTCTTGATTAAACAAATGCTAAACTTGATTAGCATGACAAAAACTGAAGTAGTTTACCTGCAGTCTAATATGTAAAAGTAAAGAAGTTTAGTTATTCCAAATTACATAGCTCTATTATCAAGTTATTAATTGTATCTGTGCTAAACAGAGGTATTATATATCATTATTCAGCTCTATTTCTATTGCATTACTTCAAAACAAAAAGACCCAAACCAAAACCCAGACAACAAAAACATCCATTATACTGATATCAGAGGAAAAAGAACAAAAATGCCATCTGTTTTCCCGAGACCCACACTTTGTAGCATCTTTTAACCCAGTTTGTCCAGTTTCTAAATAGTAAACATTAATCCATATACTGTTACAAACCATGACCTCACCCATGTTTCAGCCTGCTGGCTTACAATGAGCAAACAAAGTAATTGAATGCAATCTCAGTGGCAAAACAGCATGAAGAACGTTAGAAAAGCTGACCCTTTCTCTCCAATCTCACCTCAAAAGTCCATAAAATTTATAGAAAAGATCATCCATTTCTTCAATGCATTCCTCAAGGAATATAAGTGTCACTGAACTCTGTCTTTGGCCATGTGGTGAATTCTACAGTACTCTACATGAGAGCTCCTCTCTTCTGTCCTACTTGTTGAAGCATGTAACCTGCCTTACTCTGCAGGGGTTTGTCATGTTGTTGAGCTGCTGTTGTGTACTGAGCATTTTGAAGAACTGAAGCGTAGCATTAAAAGAAAAAAAAAAAGGGGGGGGGTAAATAAAAAAGTCCCTTGATTTAGAAACTCTTAGGCTGAATTGACTTACTTTTCCATGGTACATGTGGAATGCAACCACATATACAACAAAAGCTCCATATAATCAACTTGGGGGGAAAAATGCTAACACAAAGAAGTGCAATTTTTCCTAAAGGAACAACAAAGGTTAGCCAACCTAATTACTATTATTTCTTCATACCTGCTGTGGACAATGTTCCCACACACATCTGTAATACTAACTTTTATTGTGATATTTCAAAAGACTATACGTGTAGGTACATGCACTCTATTTTTAAAGTGATATTAAGTAAAACAATATAGTTAACTTTTTTCTGCCAAGTTATTGCTGGAACTAAAGAATCAAAAGAGGAAAAGAAAAGACAGAAATCTTAATTTGGACCTGCTTCTCTGACACAATTTATTTTGTTGTTGTCTCCAACTTATAAGGGTTCCCAAACAGTGCCTTTGGTTGGTGAATGCAAGGAGACAGGGAGAAAGAAGGATCTTACTTTTTTATTTTTTTCCTCCTCTCAGCAATATTAGCAGCTTCTCCCAGATCCACAGGGAACAGTGCGCAGGTATGCCTAAAGGAATATAACTTCTTCTGCTTTCACCCTTTCCCCACCCACCATATTTTATTCTCTATCTTCAGACTCATATTCTAATATTCTAAAATCACTTCACTGCCTTGAAATGCACACTCACATGCCCCCAGATCTCTCTACACAGGAGCTGTTGCTGCCTGGGCTTTGAGACAGATGAGGAGCTACCAGAATTTGCACATGGCAGAATGTTATATCTAACCAGGTAATCATTGTCAGCTACACAGTAGATCCCTCTGGTCAAGTGCCCCAGCCTGTGTCTTCACTACAAATGGGTTGTGAGAAGGTAGCCCTGTAAATGTCATGTGTGTGTTTGATGCTTATGGAAAGCTATATTTTCCTATTTTCTGTGCCTGTGCTTGTCTGCATTTCTTTGAGAAACAGCCAGATAAGCTGAGCCAGGAATTAGTCTGAGAGACAAAAGCTAATTGTTCTAGTATCCTAAGGAGGACATTTGCAAAAGTTAGCATCCAGAGCCAACTGGAACAAGTTTGCATTGAAGAACAGATCCCATACTACTATGCTGGATAGATGCTGTTCCCTTGACAAAAGTTTTTTCAAGTTATAATAAAAACTTTGTCATTAAAAAAAAAAGACACAAACCAAAAAAAACCTACAAACCTAAAAGCATTGTATTTTGTATAGGTCAGTTATTCACCCCACATGTGATGTTGTTAAACTATTCCTTCAGCTGTCTAACCAAAAGTGCACTTTTGAGAAATTCTAAGTGCATCTACATGAATGTTTTACTGAGAATTTAGAGTTTCCTTTTGAAATGAATGTCCTGATTGTTCCCCTTTGTAACACTTTGTGGAGCACTCTCAGAACATGCAGAATGGATACGTTTCAGATTAAATCGAAAAATGAACTGTGAAACTGTGCTTAATGCCCTCCAACTGCTAACAGGCATTCAACCTACAAGACCAGACTAGAGATAGTTAAAATAAAAACCTTATAAATAGATGTACTGTGAACACCAGGTCCTCAGCACAAATCTACTTGTACATGTAAAAGCAAACAGTGTTGCTATTTGGTAATCTGTGCATAACAGAGGTTCCGAATTGTTTTCCTGTTCTTAATTGTCCTCTAGTGCAATCTTTTATTTCTACTGAGAGCAGATACTACACAGGGAGATAAACCCTAGTAGGCTAAAATAAACCTTTGTGACTATTCCATTTTATTTTTATTATGAGAAACAAACTTCTATGTTTTAGAAAGTTTAATCTCTTTTCGTTGTAATTTTCATCACTAATTTTTCTAATGATGTCAGTTATGCATTAATGAATTGTTGCATTAATGTGGTGTTTATTAATATATATGTATTGTATATATCCAGTATACCAGACATACTAAGCTTATTTTAGATCATTCAGGACTTTCAAACTCTTTTGTGCTTTTCAGCAAGAACATACTGCACAATCTTTTCTGGTGTGAAAGCAAGAGATGGACAAGCTAAAAACAGAATAGTAGAAGCTTTTTTCTGAGTAGAGCCGTAAGATATTAATGTTTAGTGCTACATTTAAAAACAGACCCTATATTCACTAGCCTACAATTAATTTTTTCGATCAGGTTTACAAGAATGCACTACTAAATTTATTAAATAGTTACTTTTTACATTTCCAGCAGGATATCTTTATGAAATATTACAATAAAAATGTGTTTCTTCAAGAAGTAGTAATGTAATAAAATGCATCACTACTTTTGATTGCTTGTAGGAAGATAAGTCCCATTAGGGAAACGTGCTTTGTGTTCATACAGAATAAGAAAGACTGTTTTTCAGTGCATTAAAACCATGGAAACCATTACGATTGTATGATAAAAATCTTGTAAACACTGATAGTTTTATGGTTAGTCTTTTCAACAGCTGTTTTTTATAAGAATCTTTGGATGCTTGAAGTCATAACGTTTTTCAAAAGGACCATATTAGCTATTTATTAACTCAACCTATATTTTCACTCCTCTAGCTTAGGTAACCATCAATATTGTTCCAATTTCAATCAATAATAATAAATTTTTTTTTTCAATTTTGTGGAATAAGAAAAAGTTTTGGAGGGTTCATTGACTTTAGAGCATAGATATTATTTTCTATTAAGGATACAGAAACAAAGAACTTTTATGAGAGAAGCAGAATGTGAAAGAAACTTTAAACAAGCAGAAAAAAAATCTGCATCACCTGAAAGAAGTAGGTACACATGACTGCTCAAGACAGTGGGACAGACTAAATGCAGATGGATACAGTTAAAAATTTGTTTCATAGTTGTGTTTAAAGTGTCTTCCCCTCTGCAGGGACTCATAAATCTATGGACTCACGTTGAAAAATAACATTCAATTTATCTGGAAATAGTTACCTGGTTTGGTTAGAATTTCAAAGGCAGCTCACAGACCTCTTCTGTGTGATATTAATAGACTTTAAGGGTTTAAATGGAATCAGAGGTATGGGAAATTGTATTGGAGAGAAGACAAATTTAGGAAAAACTTGAATGGAAATGTAGCTCAATGGTCTTAGTTAATCCAATCAAGGGTAAAACTCCACGGTGGTACCAAAAGACCATAGCTGTAGGAATGATTACATTTTCATATTTTTTAACAATAATTGGCAATTTAAAAAGTTCTATTCTTTTCTTCCTTCTGCCCATAGAATGAAATTCAACAGTAAAGCCATTAAAGAAAAAAATCCTTCCTATTCTTCAACAGCAAAGGTAGTTCTGTATTATTTAAATGGAACGTGTGGGATTGAAGTTTCTCTGCACAGAACTGCAATCTGACTCTATACTAGCTCCCATTAGCCAATGAATGTTTGAATTCTGTGGTCATAAACATATTTCCTATCCTAACTTTTTGCAGGGTAAACATGCATTTAGTGTTTTTGTTTGGTTGGTTGGTTTTGGTTTTGTTTTGTTTTGTGGTTTTGTTTTGTTTTGTTTTTTCAATCATTCTGTCTAGACCTTCCTTGGTCCTTGTGCCTTGACTAGGTACAAATGAAAAATCTCATGATCTCTACTACATGCAACTTTGTGTGGTGACCAGGAAGTTCTCCAAGAGAAAAAGAAATCTAAGTGCTGAGGATGTTTAGCGAAAAACATTTGTAAAAATTCTGTCTAAGCTCTAGCACTTGATCCTTCTGCTGTCTGCTCAGGTTCTAAAGCTGGCGGTAGCCAAGTCCTGATGCACCGTATTTCCTCTCTTTTTTTTTTTCATTAGCCACCACAAAACCAAAGATGTTTTCTCTTCCTGTTCTTTAAAAAAAATCTGTAGAAACAAACAAAAAATGAATAAAGCTCCTATACCAATGATTAAAAGAAAGCACAGAAAGAGAAGGGAGCTGTATCAAAGTATTTAAAAGTTTGTTTCCTAAGAGGCTTTTCCTTCAGAATCCTAGCAAAGAAACAAAAATTGTCTTTTGAGTAAAATCCCTGTGTTTACGGACTTGCTGTCGAATGGCATCATAGGAAAATTCCTGTTGAGGAGGAAGCTGTCTGGGGATTGAACATTTTCTCCCAGGTGCTGAGAAAATATTTACTATCTCAGCTACCAATATGGTCAATGAATGTCCTTAGCCCAATTAACATTTTTGAATGCCCCTAGGGGGAGATATTCACCTAGGTTTCATACTCAAACTAGATGAACACACAGAATTTCCTTCTGCAAATGTTCAAAAGTACCAGCTTCTTCTCATCTGCTGTAAGGTTAATACAATCTTCTAAAAGAAACCCCAAATCTGCCACTAAACAACAAAATTGTACCTTTAAGTTAACTGTTCAACAAACAAGACCTCAAATCCACTTGAATAATTATTTTTACTTGAAAAATTATCAGTGACACACATTGTTGTGGCTTAGATTTTACTGTTGTAGGTAAAAATAATTAAAAATGTGTGAGAACATTATTTTTAAAATCATGGGTTTATTACAGCTTCTTTTTTGTTTTTTCTTTCTTTTTATTCACCTCCCTGTTTCTTTAAGTCTCTACTAATTTACTCCTCTTGAAGATTAAATGTTGTTTTTCACCATGTTCTCATTTTAAACCTTACATTTTAATACCACTCAAAGGAGACTTCATGAAGCAAGACCCCAAATAAAATATTCACTCTATTTGCTGGTGTTTCAAGCATTAAATTAATATTCTTGAAGTTCATTCATTAAGTCCCTAACCTGCAATTAGGATTCAGGCCATGCTGCTGATTAGACAAGAAAAATAAATCAACCTCCAGAGAAAGGCAGCTTTTCATTTGAATCCAATCAGGGAGAGCAAACACACTCCAAAAAGGGGATCTGTGGTATATAGATGTAATTATTATGAAGGAAAAAAGAAAAAGAACTTACAACCTTAGCAAACATGAAATAAGGTGTTTTAGCCTTGAGAGCTCCCTGCAGCTTCCCACAGTTTTTCTTAGTAGCAATCCTATTGACCATAACTTGGCAATAGATGACAAAAAAGTTATTCCATAATTTATCTAGTGTGCTTCGTTATATTCTAAAACGTCTGAGCTGATTTATTACAGCTAGTAGATCCATGCAAATGAAGGGCAAGGTGATATTTGCTACCAACGTGCAAGCAAGCAAAAGATCAAGGCAGCCAAATTAGAAACAAAACAAACTCTAAACAACAAACCAACCCTTTAAAGTATTACAGGAATGAAGAACATTTTGCCGCTAGAACCCCTGGAGGTAAGATTATCCAAACATTTTCAATATACAGCATGGAAAAATGAAAAGTGTATTTGCTGCAGGGAATGAAGTTAAACTAAGTTACATTTAAATGGGCTGAATTCTGCTATTAGTTAACACTCCTGAAGATCTGTGAGCTCTACTGATATCTGATGGTTGTTCAAGTGTTTTTATAAATCAGATCACTTGGATACTAAATATTTTTAGTGATTTAATTTCGGAATTCTGAAAATCTTGGTGAAAATGTAATAGCAAAGATTGCTCAGCTGTTGTTAGCTTATTAATTGCTTTTTGTCAATAGACAGCAGGGTCATGTTAATTTTACCAGAAGAAAGTGATCTGCCAAACCAAATCTTCATGGTAATTATCAATCTAAATAGTTGAGTCTTGCTTAACTAATCATAAAATATATACCAGCAGTTTTTCTTGGCTAATTGGTTTACTAACAGAAGTAGTAATTTTTATGCCTTCTATATTGTAAACCAGAAGTGAATACTGAATTGTTCCTGTAGAACAATCAGTTTTCCCACCCATGTTGCCCTTAGGGATTTACCTCTTCTGCCTTTTCCAGGGAACTCTATACAGGTTCCCTCTTAAATCCATCTACCATCCTGCTCAGCAGGACCATAGACATTCAACTGATAAACATATCTTTTCTGAGCAGAACCCATAAGAGAGCTAAAATCAAATAAATTTATCTCAGCACTTTATCTACTTTTAGACCTACAGGTCATTCTGGTAAATTATTATTGCTTAATACTGAAACAATAACAGAAGGGCCAACTCTGATGTTTGCAAAAAGCAAAAGTATTCAAACCTAACCCACATAATTTTTTTTCCAGAACTTTCCATGACTGCTCAATAATAAGTTTCTTGTGTTTATAGCTCAGTTTTCAGAAGAAGTTGAGATTAAGAAGCAGATCTGTAAAATCTATAGCAAACACATATTTCTAGCTCTGGGCCAGTGCCTGTATTAGGAACTTGTGGACCAGTAAATAAGCTTTTGCCTTTAATAGTAAAGACCACAGACTTTCTGTTGACCTCACTGTCAGGGGTCTTACCACTTGTCTAAACTACCACAGTTTATTCTAACAGTCATCTAATAGTAGTCATATAACTATTTCCTAATGTTTTAGTTCAAGTAGATTAACAACAATGAAAACCTGTCCCTACTGAAGTTACTGGAAATTCTACAGTTGGTATCAGTCTGACTGAAAAACAGTAAAGACAGAAGAAAAATAGTGCAACTATCTGGTCCAATATGTAGTATAATCTATAACATAGGTAACATGAAAAGTACAACATAAGTACAACATTCTGTAGTGCTTCAGTCAGACCCTCATGCTATGGTTGTATGACATGACCCTGAGTCCTTCCAACACGAGATTCCTGATAAAGTAATCAGTTTTATTTCAGACCTGTATGTAAAGCCAATGTACCATAGGGGAAAAAAAGAAAAAATAAACAAAAATAAAAAAAGACTTGTAATAAACTGACTGGAAACGTTCCATTTACAATGTAAGAATGTGAGAAGGAAAATAAGGGAAATGATAAGACAGCACAGGACAACAAATAAAAGCTTGGTTGGTGGGAAAGGAATCAGAGAAAGAAAATTTTTCATCTACAAGAGAACAGATGTTAGACCAAATTAAATGTCTAGGAGTGGGAGACTATGCCTTTGAAGAGGTTATACCTTCAATAACAGGTGGTATGTCTAACAGTAGATGAACTGAAGTTTTATTACAATACAGAAACTGACGGCCCTTGCTTACCTGTGGGAGAAAATACACTTAGAAATGTCAAGTGCCCATGAAACAAAAATATTGAGTTTGAGACATCAAATGCCAAAAAACATTGAGGATTAAAACAATGCAACTTGAGCAATTATTCAGAATCTACATCTTCAAATGTGTCTGAAGTTTGTATAACAACAACTTTTGTCCAAGCTAGACACACCAGAGATGAGTCCTACATTTTTTCAAATTTGTCTAGATGATGACAGTTAGAAGGACATGTAGTAACAATTCAAAATCATGTAAGGGTATAAATAGCAAAGATAAATTATATAAGGGGAAAAGAAATCGTAAGTATGAGAAATGTAAAGCAATTACAAAAAGAGAAGGTGATTCATGATTTCAGAAATCAGTTCTGTCCTGGGATCTGTTAAACATGAGGCTGGGTGGTGAATCAAAGAAGACACATCTTGTGGCATTTATGAGACCAGAAAAACTCCTAGGGACTACTACTTTGGATGAGTGGGCCAAATTACAAAGGAAGTAGTAGAATTCTAGAGATTGGAAACTGGAAATTTCTGTGATTAATTTTTCTATTTCATTCCCAGCTGAATTCTACTCAAAGCTATATCAAAGTAGAATGATGTACTGTTGCTATTAAAAAAATATTTCTGTGGTTGGTTGGTTGTTTGCTTGTTTTTATATAGTGAAACAAACTATAATACAGAGATGTTTCAGAGTAGCACACCACATTCTGTGGGAGAGACTGGGCACTTATATATGTAGGACAACAATTATATTTCTACAAATTACTGAGTCCATGACTTCTCTTTAGACTGACAGTTGTCCCTGAGTTTTCAATAGTGATTACAAGCTGCAACCCTGAACCACTGAATTGGATAATGCTGAGGAGCTCTACGTTTTACTCCAAGTACCCATATGCACAAAAATGCGAGGGCGAAAACTCATGGACTCCACACAATTCAGTATGAATTCAAGTGAAGCCATTTATTACAGAAACAAGCCTCCTTATATATGCAGTTATTTCCTGATCACACGTCCACACTCCAAGCATGCATTAGCTGATTGGATATTGTCCACGTTCACGGGCTGTCCACGTGCACAAGTCTCACTGCTAATAGGTCTGTTGATTTACACCATGGTGAGGCCTTGTTATTTCAGAGTTGCTTTTCTCCCACGGCAGGTCCTGTTCCCAGTCTTGAAATTCCTGACTGGTTCAGTAACAAATCTCCATCTAACAGCAACCCCTCCACAACTCAGCCTCAAGAAAATCCCTCAAATCTCCCACACTAAAACGATCGTGTTAAGTTTTCTTTGTTCATGATAGACACAATTGTACTGAAGTAATCAGGATATATTATTTTCAAAACCTTAATGAAAAAAATTATGTATTTCCTGAGGAGGAAAATCATTAAATTAAGAATATCTAGATAAGTATCCTGAAGTGTTAGACCTTGTATGGGTATCTCTGTAGAGTCAGCTGAGCAGAACACTATTGAAATAAAGGCCTGGTGATGTGTGAATCTATTGCCCAGAATAATCAAGAAGAAAAAAACAGAAAAACAAACAAATACAAATGCAACTGTGACTTGAAAGGGAAAGAGTGAAAACCTGGAGTCATTTGTGCATGAAAGCTTGGTATGTTGTTTCTTTTATTGAAGTTTACAACAGCTTCCTGTAGACATGCTTTGATACAGCAATACCTTTTAGTCTTTTAACCTTTCCGGCAATCTCCATTTCCAATGTCTTATCCTTTTATTTCAGTTTTGTATTCAATTTTTTACCCGAAGTCTTTGATAAAAGAATTTTCTTGTTTTGAAAATAAGGCTATTTTTGGCTTTAAGCAGGCATTTGATCACACTGAGCCTGTCAGTGCAAATTTAGTATTCCAGAAAGGCAACATGTTGCAATTATTTACAGAATATATTTAGCAGTTAAATTTGGACTTCATAGCTTCAGTAGTTAGAATGATGAATTAATAATAAAATCCAATAAATTTTCAGATAGGAGTATGATTGTAACTGTTTAACAGAGTTATGTAAGCAGTCTTCATCTAAGCTGTAGCAGCAGATTCTTGCACCTTAGTCTTCATAGACAAACTAGAAGTTGGGGATATCTGTAGGAGAGGTTGAAAGGCTGACTTCAACAGCAGAGTTAAAGAACCTTTCTTCAAAAGACTGTTGTAGACTTGCACCCAAAAAAAAAAAAAGAAAAAAAAATTGTTTTTCTTCCTTTTATCTTCTTTTCCCTTATAATTCTTGGGTAAACTTAGCTGCTCTTTTCACCTGTGGAAGCCTCTGTTTCAAAGAATATATTTAATTTAGACTTAATGTTTAATTTATTCCTTTATATTTTTTTTTTCCCTAGCTCTCTCTTGGTCAGTAATTTGTAGATTAGAACTTAAAATAAAACAAATGAACACTTTTTGGGTGCAGAAGAGATGCATTAGGTATTCTATTACACACTTGAAGCATCAAACAGCCATTCTATGTAGGCATTTCAAAGAGAACATGCTAGGTTTCAAAGAATATGGAGATTTTTCAGAAAAAAAAAAAAAAATTGGAAAGACAGAGTGTGGAAAAAGAAACAACTAGTCACCTGTGTTATAAATAAAATTATTAGGCAAGTGAGATTAATGAGTAAGTATGGATTATTAATTATTATTTTAAAGTTTTCACCCTTGGTTTTCATCGTTTTTAGCTGCAACAGAGTTAACAATATATTGATAAATTTATTTTCCCTTAATCAGTCATAGGGATAATTTGATTGATCATTCCTTTATTGAAAAAGACGTAGTGCATCCATAATAGGTAAAGAACTGTGCTGCAATGTTCATATTTATTCCACATGCACACAAAAATTCCCTATGTTGAAATAACAGAACATTCAGATGTTAGTAATGGCCTGTTAAATCATATTTTGACCATTTTGTTACTGTAGCACAAACTTTATAGGATCTTATACTAATTCTTTTGCTGTTCTGTACTTCACAGATGCAGAGAAACAGGCAGATGTCTTTTTCCTGCATCTTCTACTACGTATGCTGCCAGTCATCGCCATGTTATATATTTTCTGGAGTTCACACGTCAACTGATTTGGGACATATCACAAGGTATTTTTATGATCTTAGTTAGCTTCTACCAAATTTCAGTTTCTGGTACCCTGAGACTGTAAAACCATTAGAACAAGGAAGTAGCAGAGTCCAACAAACTGTCTTTCAGTCCTGGATGTTCTCATCACTCCTAAATTTAATCTCCAAATACCAGGGAGACACCTTGGTCTATTCAATCAACATCTCTTGCTGCTATAGATATAGCAAAAGCAAAGATACTTGTCTTAGAATTGAAATAGAAACATGGGACCAGTCACCTTCTAGCAAGTTAATTTGCTTTCAGTTCAAGATAATAACCAATTAGATGGTTATTTCAGAAAAGCACATGGAACTCCATTTCTTTGCCTTTAAAATGCAATAGATAACAAACCTGGGACCTAGTGACATCAAAGCCTGTAATCTCAGAATCATGAAGTGGCTGAGGCTGGAAGGCATCTCTGGGTATTATCTAGATGAACTCCCTGCTCAAACTAAGGTCAACTAGAGCAGGTTGCTCATAGCTGTGCCAAGCTTGGTTTTCAGTATCCCCAAGGATGGAGACTCTGCAATTTCTCTGGAGGACCCACTCCAGTGTTTGACCACTCTTACTCTAAAAAACAAAATGAAATTTAAAAAAAAAAAAAAATAAAGCAAACCAAACCAAACAAAAACAAACATAAAAATAAAACAAAACAAACAAACAAAAAAAACCACAACAAAAACCAAAGAAACAAACACAACCCCAAGCCTTACATGGTTTCTGTTTCAATTTGTATCTATTGCTTATTGTTCTCTCAGTTGGTACTACCAAGCAAATTCTGGCTCCATCTTCCTCACTCCCTCCATCAGTTGTTCATATACACTCAGAAGCTTCCTTCTGAGGTTTCTCTTTTCCAGGCTGAACAGTTGCAGCTCTCCCAGCCTCTCTTCCTATGTCAAACACTTTAGTTCCTTGTTCAGCTTAGTGGCCCTTTGCTGTATTCAGCTCCAATATGTCCATGTTTTTAACATACTGGAGAGCCCGGCATGAAACCGAGCATGCCAGATGTCTTACCAGGGCTGAGTAGAGAGGAAAGGTCACTTCCCTTTACCTGCTGTCAATGCTCTACCTAATGCAACCCAGGAGACTGTTGCCCTTGTCTGTCACGAGGACACACTGCTGGCTTATGGTCAGCTTGTAGACTATAGGCACTTCTAGGTCCTTTTTCACAGAGCTGCTTTCTAGCCAGCAAGCCCCTAACCTGTGCTGGTGCATGTAGTTATTTTTTCTAAGATGGAGGACTTGGCATTTACTTTTGCTGAAGTTTATAAGGTTCCTGTTTAACCTTTTCTCTAGCCTGCCAAGTACCTCTAAATAGCAGCAAGGCCAACTGGTGTATCAGTACTCTTCCTAGTTTTGTGTCATCTGCAAACTTGCTGAGGGTGCACTTACTCCCATCATCCAGGTCATCAATGAAGACATTAAAGAATATTGGCCCTAGTATCCACTCTTGGAGTACAGCATTAGTTACTGGCTTGCTGTTGGATTTCGTGCTGTTTATCACAACACTTGGAGCCCACAACTCTCCAAATTATCTAACCCATATTTAATCAGCTTATCTATTATATAAGGATATTATGAGAGACAGTGTCAAAAGTGTCGCTGAATTCAAGATAAAAAATATTCTCTGCTCTTCCCTCATCCACTCTCCTTTTCACCATCTCAGATCCTGTGTAGCTTGCTGACATTCTCCTGGATCTCCTTTCCCTGACAACAGTGTCCCCCAGTGCACATCTGCTGAGGGTGAGGAGCCCACCTGCCCCATCCTAGTCTCAGCAAGGAGTACCAAGCAGTCCCCAGCCCTGGAATTGCATTCTCCCTCAGGAGCTCACTCCAGGGGGAGGTATCTGAAGGGTCAGGGACAGTTTCTTCAGGGTTGATGCTGGGGACTGTACATTGTGATGTGCTACCACTGTTGCCCAGCCTGTGGGCACTACTCTCAGCAGAGGTTCTGGCTCTCTTCTGTGCTGTATGTGTTGGCTGCCTCCTTTAGCTGCAGCCTCAGTATGGCAGAACCATATCCGGGGACAATGAAAGAGCAGGTCACTTGTTAGATGCCCTTCCTAGAAACCCCAGATATTAGACCACACCCTTGCTGCAGAGAAGGTGCTATTCTGCTGCTTGGGACACTGGGAAGAAAACTCTTTCTCACTTCAGATTCTGAACACAAGATAAACTCTGAATACAAAAGCTTTCAGATCCAAAAGAGCTGTGTCCCCTAAACAGAAGCTGCAGAACATGGTAACCCTTCAGAAGTTAACTAAAACACTCAGAAGCCAAATTTCACGTAAAGGTGAAAAAAATTGTTTTCCTGGTTCCCCAAAAAAGCCCAAGATTAAAACAATACGAATGGAGCACAAGCAGAATCAACCATTTTCCTTTAAAGTGCCTCTGGAGAGATATTACAGTATTCAGCCAAGGATCCTTGTCACAAAATTTTCCTTTTTATTAAAATTATTTCTAGGATTTATTTTGTCTATTCCTTAGGCTGATGAAACCCTACTGTAGAGCAGCTTAGATCTTCATGGTGTATACAGGGTACTTACCTCAGCATTTCCCCAAAAATTTGAAGTTCAGGACTGCTTTAGAAGTTATGCCTCTATCTTTGCTTGAATGATTACATAATTATCCTCATTTATACACAGAAGTCACGCATGCACCTGACTGATGCTGTATGAATATGTGCAAAGCTAGATGTACCTCACTATCAACTGTAAAGCTTTTATGTGGTTTTAGTTTGGGTTTTTTTTTGGTTGTTTGGGGTTTTTTTTTTGTAGTTTTTAGATTTTCTTCCTTCTCTCCAACATTTCTGCCAAAACACTTCACCTCTTTTACAAGCAGAGATGATAAAACAGAGGCAAGGAAAGCAGCTTGCCAAAGGTCACATAGTCAGTAACACTGTTGATCTAGAGACCGCTTGATTACTGTTTCTTCCTAACAAATAGCTGTTGCTTAAACCAAACAGGTGGCTGCTAATTACATACCATTAATTTTTCTGATATCTAATTTAAGATGTTAAAGTCTGTTTTGTAGAAATGCTAAACATTTACAGTTGCTTCTGAGGTCAGTGGTGTCTGAGCTTTGTTCACATAAGATGCCATGGAATGTTTAGGTATTTCATTTTAGATATTTGTAAATACTTCTGATTTGATTCCAGCTATGTTGTTGCTTGTTTTGTTTGTGAGTTTTGTTTAACAGAATAATGTAAAATAAAAACCTCTAAGGGAGAAAGATGGCCATTCATACTTAAGTAGGATATCAACTCTAAAACATTTGGTGTGGTAAGCTATTAGAAACTTTGCCTTTAAATACAGACAAATTTCTGTGACACAAGTTTGTGCACCAGCAAATGTAAAAAGAATGCTAAATTTCTCAAATCTCTCTAGACTACAAATTGTGAAATTTCTCTTCTCTTGCCTTAATTTATATATGTGTCTGAAGTCAGGATACTCTTCAGTTAATGTCAGTTGGGCATTGGTTTTCGCCATAATTGAAGATTAGAATGAAAAAGTCACCTTCTTTAAAACCAGAGTGAAGAATGTTTCTTATTTTTTTGTGAATGCACAGAAGTTCACACAAAATGGAAGGAAAATTATGTTGTGCAAAGTAAAATCCTCTCTAGCGGCTTGAACACTTGGTATTTGTTAATTTGGTGACTTTACCCTTGCCTTGCCAAGAGAATCATATATAGCCCCAGCTGAGTGCTAAGCCCCTGACTTGTGCTGAATAGGGTAGGTAGAATTACCTAAACTGGCAGATGATATTTTTAATAGCATGACTGTATTGGTTACACTGAAATGGAAATAGTGACAACCATACAAATATAAATAAAAAATACTAGTAATTATGTAAAGATAGCATGTTTAAGTAGCTGGTTATTGGTAGCTTCAGAGCGTTGTAAAGGGCAACACTATAGGTCAAAAGCCTCTGGAGTACTTTGTTGTCAAGAGTATGATAGGTGGCGTGGTTGTTGTTTTCTTCTTTATCCCTCTAGCTTGTACTTGTGGTCACATTTATGTCTCCTAATATGCTTTTACATGGCTCTATTCCTTCTTTAATCTATAGCTCCAGGCTAAATCAGAATTTACTATAAAGAGTGCTTTCTATGTATGTTTGATATTATTTATTTGTTCTTTTTTACTTTGGGAACTATTTTTGTTCACTTCTGGGTCTTCATTAAAAAAAAAAAAAATAACAACAACCAAAAACAAAGCCACAACAATAACCCAAACCTCAAACAACTCCTCCTTTAGTAAAGGGTTTATAGATATGGGCACTACCCGGTACTTCAGATCGCATGTCCATATTCCTCTCCCCTGCATGCTGTGTGTATGTGGTGTCTACTTTTCAGGCCTCCACTATTGCACCTGGCCTGTGTTTCTCTGTCCTACATCACTATGTTAGTCATAAAACCATAGTGATACCACACAAAGATCTAAAAAAAAAAAAAAAAAAAAAAAAATGCATGAGCTACAGGACCTAGTCAAACAGAGAAATGGCTGTTGCAGATAAACCAGGTAGAAGGCAGTTGCAGGCAGGTCAGGAGCAGGTGAAGCAGACAGGGCCTGGCAGCCTTGCCCAGGCCATGTGCGCCCAGCAGAAAGCTCACAGTCATGACATCACCCTGCTACAGTGCTACACGACTGCAGAGCAAAGGCTGAAATGGGCATTGCCTGGACGTCGAAGAGTGACAGACCCTTGGGAAGCCAGAGGAGATGGTGTCAGGTGACACATGGGCTCTGGTGCAGCCATGTGCACTTCCTGCTGGCTGCAGGTCTCTGAGGGCCACAAAGGGCAGAGAAGAAAATACTGTTTGGTTGTCACCTTAAACTTCTGCAAGTCAGTTCATCTTCCAGAAACAGATGCTCTCTAAAGGGAGCTCTTTGTGATCCTGTTGTGTCTGGTCATCATACTGGTACCAAAGCAGTTGCTGGGCTGATGATATGGGAAACTTCCACCAGATGGTCCTGTATAGCACTGATAAAGCCCTTTATAGAATGAAACATGTAGAGAAATCTCACAAAGTAGTGGCAGTTAACACGTTATTAGTAGCTGATTAACTTCTTAGGCTCCAGGATGTTCCTCTTAGAATGGTGGACTTGCAGTAAGTGCCTAAAATAATACAGATACTGAGACTAGCTGTCTTTCAGTACCCACTTCCAGGCCTTCCTAGTGAGGCAGATGAATCTGATGCAAGAGAAGAAAGAGAATGTAACACTTGTCTGTTACTAAAGAGCGAATGAAAACAATTCTTAGAAGAAATTATTTTCTATGGTTTGCAGCAATTTGCACTTAAAATCAAACACAATTATAATAAAAAAACCTCTATGTGTCTGCTCTTAAACACATTTGTTGAGAAAAACAATGCCCATAGGCATTCTTTCCATTATATATATTTCTACACTCATTTTAAATATTTGTTCATAAATTATTAATTTGTTCATGTAAAAGTTTACTTGAGAATGCAGTTTTGAACAGTAGCATCATGAAGAAGATAGAGTATTCAAGCTACAAAAGTTGTAAGCAAGAACATTTCAGAGCAAGCACTACATAAATGCAGGGAACCAGAAAGGATATCTGACTTCTTGCTGAATCTGAACATTATTTTATTTAAAAATCTGTAATTTCAATATTGGAGAGATTAAAGATTCATTCTAATGGGCAACATTTTTCCTCATTGTAACAGTGGGAGCATAGTTGTAGCCTATATTACCTACCTTCTATAAATCTAGATTCAGACTTTGATTTAGGGATTTTGAACAAATGACTGTGGCAGGGTCATTGGGGTCTTTGCAAAAATGTCCTGATAAGTCTTGCAAAATATTACCCTCTGCCTGGGGGAAAATAGCAACCTTTTCATTCAACCTCTTTAGACTGTGCAAGAAGAAATGAATTTCTTATTAGAATGTTAAAATAAAAGACATCTAGTTGTTACTTACATGTCACAGCCAGAAACTTAGCTACTGGCGTGACATGGTTTCTGGTTTTACTTCTGACTGATATATCTACCTTCCATTAATCACCTCTTATTTTTCAAAATTTCTCCATTGTTTTCTTGCTGCTTTTACCAAGACAGTGAAAAATAGCTAGATGGGACATGGAGCAGGCTGTTCCCTTCTTTTTTGTGTCTTCTTTTTGTGATTGTTCAGGTATGCAGAAAACTGGTTACATTAATCTTATTCCCTTTTAGGGGGAGTATGTATATAAACTTCTGCGATCCTAGTATTGATTTTACTGCTTTAGTTGTTTGGCAGTAAAAAAGGAGTCACGCATGACTACTTAGCTTTATAGTTCTATAGTGGGAAAACTAATATAATTTATTTCAGTATTCAATAGTAACAGCAAAGTCAGGAATAGAGAAACTGTAATGCTTCTCTGGAGAATGGACAACCGACAGTGAATTTTTGTTGAGGCTGTTTTTTATTCTCCCATTACTCATGCAATGCTGTAGCTACTTTTTCCTTAGACATTAAATTGGTCATGTTACCAGAATCCCTTTGTTCAGGCAGGTGATGAGAAACTGTATGAATAAATAAAGCATGAGGGCTGTATCAGTTGGTTTAATTCAGATACAGCAGGAGGATGCTGAGCAGGTGGTGGTGTTTGTCAACTCTGTGTACAGTTTTCTGGCCTTAATTTTATAGCAACTAGCCTCCTCCATAAAGAATTCTGTGCTCTGAAAATACAGAGATTGGGTGAAAGAAATTGGAATAACATAACAGCAAAGTGAGAAAGGTAGGGATGAACTTCTAGCAAATTCTAAAAGGTTATTTGCAATTGCTGTCTTTAATCTCAATTTGAGAGAGTTGACATGCTGATGCTCTCATTTAACAGGTCACCAAATGGACGGCTCAAATAGAAGATACTGCATTTTCCCATCAGCAGGAGGGTTTAACTTTTGTGAATACGTCGGCTACTTTCCCTGTTCCACGTGAATTTGAAACTGAAGCTTGGTATCATACATTAGATGAAGTTAAACATTTACTCAAAATCTGAGTCCTTCACTCTCTAAGGTGATATATTTAGCTTGCTCTCAGCTATTTTTTGGATTACATACTACCTTGAGCAAGTTTAAGACACCCTAGCCATGTTAGAATGTTTCTATGTTAAGCTGAAAGAGTTTATCATCGGACCTGTATTCTCATGCTCAACAGAAATGCATCTACAACCCAGAAATTAGAGCAGTTTGCATTTCTCTGGTAGAACAATCAAAGATTATGTTTTACTATATGAATAGTATTTGATTAATGCCTGTTATGAGACTTTGTACTTAAGCAATAAATAGTAAATTGCTTCCTAACTTCCTTTCAACAGCTTTCAGAGACATCTAAAGCTGGTTATTGGAATGAGATACACCCTGATTAAAAAGACACTTTGACAGTTTATGTTTTGGTTACAGACAGAAGAAAGGCCTGTCTGCAAATCTGTACTACTAATAACAAGAGAATCTGGAAATATTTCTAGAATTAACCAAGATAACTGGTATACTTCTATATACTTTGAAAATTTAAGATGCATAGTTCTCAAATTGTAATGTGGAAAATGTGTGTTGTTATATCTAAAGGAGCCAAAGCAGAAACGAATCATATTTCGATAAGCACTGGTAAAAATGAACTCATTATAATCTTCACATTTTAGAGAAAGTTTTCTGAGTGTTTCAGGGAAGAAAGATGACAGCCTAATACCTCTTCTAAAGAAAAAAAAAAAAGGAAATGACACAACTTCTGAACACGTGTAGGACTGATACTCTAATTTGAAGACAAGCAATGATCATATCAACAATGGAGTTTTTGCATGACCAGACATTAAACGTGATTCCCATATTTCAAATATACGGGCAGCATATGTCACCATAAGGAAATACAAGAAAGCAGATGTGCTATTCTGCTACAGAGCTGGACTTTGTACAGAAATCATCCTTGAGTACATCTTAATTTATTAAAGCTTGTAAGAATTTAGTTGTTTACTATGTAAAATAAGTGTGGTCAATCCGTTTGAACTCTTCTTGTTTTCCCCTCTGTAATCAATCCTACTTGTCTCATCTGTTCAGTCTAATTCATAGCAATTCTTTTTTTTTTTTTACCATATCAGACACTTGACTAACCTGCTTCCTTTTCCTTTTTTCCAATCCTTGCTTCATTTCTGCAGAGACTGCATGTTGAATTATCCTCCTTACTCAACAGCAAACCTGAAATCTAGTTGCAGATTTAAAGCTCTCTATCCCTCCTCTTCCCATGTTCCACCATTGTCAATTCTCACTTTCCATCTCCTCTCAAGATCTAGTTCTGGGATTTGTCTTCTGTTCTTGTGCTAATGCATCATCAGGAAAGCTGTAATCTAGTTGCCATGTGCTTTGTATACAGGCTGTGATATACCAAGAACTCTCTCGTATCCTCACTATACAGAAATCGCTAACTGAATGCTGTATCGAGATCGCTGTTATATAACAAAGACTACATACTTTTTTGATTGCAGCCATGCACTGCAATGATAAAGCATCACAGTATAAACACAGTGTATATTATAATTTTGCTAGCCTAGCATATGTCAGGGCATATGTAGTTTTTCTAAAACAATTATATCTATGATAAAGATTTTTGATTATGTTGATTGTGCTTTCACCTGTGAAACTTGCTAGTGGGAAACTGGTTTAATTTAGCAAATGATGACATGTCACCGGTGAAGAAGAGAGAGAAGGGACTTTCTGTATAGATCTAGAAAATGGTGATAGGAAGAAAACTGAATCTTTGTCAAGGAGTTTCGCTCTTTGAAAATAACTTTGCTGGCATTTTAAGCAGATCAAGAAGTATTGGCTGAGGGGTATAAGGTACAACATAAATAATTGCCACCTGCTCTCTTGGGTCTGTTTCTCTGCTTTGACAATTTTCTGTAGCTTCTTAAATAGTTTCTAAACTATTATACTTTTTCAAGTCAAGATGGGTTGTAGGCTGCTTTCTATTTACAGACCAGTAATAGCGTTAGTTGCAAGGTCATTTTAAAGGTCATATTCAAGATCTTTTTTAAATGATAGCTGTTATCTTGCAATAAGCTTTTCAGAAGATCTAGAATTAGGATATTTAAGATGGGGGTAGCAAGAAAATTAAAATTGCAGCTCATTTTCTATTAGATTTTGAGAAGCCTATCACATGAATGTTATTTTGAGCTTATATAAAATTGAGTTTGATCTTCCAAAGACTCAAAATCTAACTCTTTCAAGGTTTCTAGGCTTCTGCTACATCATCTGTCTCTCTAGTCTCTCTCTCGGTGGAGTGAATTGCTGCTAAACCATTTTGCAGCAGTAATTTTGTGTAATGTTAAGGAGCCACAACATGGAGAGGAGATGGTCTCTGATCCTTGTACTTGTGGAAAGTAATATGTCAAAACACTTAAAGGTGTTTGTCAAAAGCAGAGCTGCAGGGCTTTTGCTTGTTAACAAGTGGGCAGGAAATGACTAAATTTTTCACTGAAGAAGAACAGCTTGCACAAATCAGGTCATTTTTGAAAGAGGTTGAACTCCAATTGCACTGGTTGCTAGTATTGTGCAAATATTGTTGGATGATCAAGGTTAGTCCTGTAGCAGGTCCTTTTCTGATATGCAAGGAGCAGTCAGTTCATGCAGGTGGCATTTTCTGCTCCCAACTGATTTCCACAAAGGTACACCTTTAACTATTTGTGCAATAAATCCTTTGTGTGCATATAAGCAATTATTGAATGGTGAGCTTGGAAAATTTTGGTGATCTAAGTTACTTCATAGAATCTGTTTTTCCAGTTCTGTTAGTTACCCAAATTAAGTTACCAAAGTTTTCTGATACTTCTAAAATGTGTAGCCCTTGATTATTCTTCCATTCTCATTTCAGTGGTATTTTGGGAACTAATTGAAGATTCTACAATAACTTGAGCCCATCATTCTCAGAGGGGCTCATGAGGAAATGAATAACTTGCCTGATTGTTCTGCTTTGATGTCTTGTGTTTCTGTGGTGGTATTTGCTGACAATAAAACTGAGATAGTCTCTGATGCTTTCTTAGGTATGGAGAAGAGGAGGCACACTTGGGAATGCTGCCTTTGCTGATTGTTTCTCAGCAAAGGAGATATTTCTGAATATGATTCAATAGGGAATTAAGTTTCACCAAAGTGGAAGAAATATTTTAATTAAACATTAACAGCTTTGTTATCTACACTGCATTTTAGGAATTTTAAACCATGGCCAAAGGCTTGATGAGTGAATCAGCAAACAGAATATGTATTGCGCTGGCTCTCTATTTTTGTATGGTGCTTTGGCTTTAATGTTCTAACTATCTTCACATATATTTTTAGACAAGTTTTTGTTGCCTTTCATCCACTGTTATCTATTTCAGAGTAACCAGATGCTGTATAATAAACCTAAGTACAGTCATACACAATTACTGGCTTTTGTTTCTCACTTCATGGCTGTCAGTGAGAATTCTCCACTGGCTGGGTATCTACTGAAGCTTTTGCAACATTACATGACTTTCACTTTTTATGAAGAACAAGTGTGGAAAGCCTCTGATTGTGGGTAAAGAAATATTAACTCAATCTGGTAAATCTCCTAGCATGGCACTAATATTTCGTATTCTGTAGTGACAGTAAATAGGACTACATATTTTGGGATGAATGACATTTTTACGCTCCCTGTTGCCCATCCAACCCAGAAGTAGTTTGACTTGGAACTGCAAAGGGTTTTTAACAAAGTTAATTTACACATGCACATTGAAGTCTCAATTAAGAACTCAAAACCCCCTTATGTTTTGCCAATAGGCTTTTCAGCATTAAAATTGTCAGCTCTACATCTTGATTGGAGTAGGCCTTGACTGGAGTAGTTTTATAAACAAGCAGCCCACCTCATATTTGGATGGAAATTTACATCAGAGATGATTGCCCAGTGAGAAGCACACTGTTTGAGGGATCTGTATTCTATGTGCAGGATCATTTAAGTGGGAAAAAACAACAACCAAAAAACCACATTAATAACATAGAAATAGTCATTATTATCAATTGTTTTGCTCTGCAGAACTGCTTTGATTATCCTGCAATATTTACTAGTGTAGGTATAGCATGATTTTACTTTCAGCCTGATCTTTTATATTAAACATATAGATGCATTCACAAAACATTGCAAAGCAGTGAATAGTAGGAATGGATTGTTTAAGAAACTGCATAGCAGAGAATTGGGTGACTTGGGAATACGGTTATGAAATATGGACTCTTCCACTTAAGGCTTAGCAGAAGCTTTTGACTTGCTGGTACTTTAGTGAATTTTATGAAGACAATTTTATGGCCACCATGAACACATTGTATTCATCTCTGTAATAAAGAAATTGCAAAAAACATCGGTACTAACTAGTGTGTTGAGGGGCGGAACAAGTCAAAGGATACATAAGAATGGAAAGTGAAATTACTGAGATTTGTAATCACAAACATCAATCCAGTAATAGACTGAAAAATAAAACACCTGCATTTCTTGTACTTGTCTTTTTTCCTTTCTTTGAGTAAGCATGGACAGTGCTGAGACTTCAGGAAGCTGCAACCCAGCTAACACATGCACTTTATTTTCTTTTATTGTCTCAGACACAAAAATTCATAGAGACTTAATATTAACAGTTAAGGTAAGGCACTGAGTGAAAGGAAACATGGCATGTAGGGTCACATGTTGACAAGAGGAATGAAGAATGGCTATGTAGTTCTATTTTTTCTATTTTTACTGATAGATTAATCCTATTAACATTAACGGCCTTTTCTTCCCATATAACTGTCAGATGGGTGTTAATTTAAAAAAAAAAAAAAAAGCAACAAACCAGTAACAACACTATTTAAACTGATATAAATATTAAAATACATAAAATTCTTTTAGAGCTAGATAGTTATGATATTTACAAGTGTTTTATACACACGCAATTGCACACAATTTTGCATGGTTCATCTTCTCCACAGTCTCCTCAGATCAAGTTTACAACTGCTTGACTATTTAGTAAGGAACTTGCCTTACCCTGTCCACATTCTATAGTTGTTTTATAGCTACAGAGAAGATTACCATCAAGAAAAATTTATGTCGCCATTTATTCATGAACACCTACTTTTTATTTAAGAGTTATTGCTCTTAATATTACATGAAAGTATGTGCAGCATTTTTACTACAAATGTATTTATTCACTGTAGCTCTAAATGTTAGACATTCCATATTTGATTGTAGTTTTCTATGGAGTTGCAAACAGATGTGAGGAACTCAGCCTTGCTTCCTATGACACTAAATGAGCCAGTGTTTCTGGCTAGATCCTATGTAAAGGAGAAATCCTATCCATCAATCTACAGGAGAGAATCAGAAACCTGGTTTGCTACTACTACTAAGAATAAAGTTACTAGGAATTTTTTTCATCTTTATTTTTAAATTTTCTAGATAGCAGGATGAGAGAAGATTATTACCAAATACAGTGCGAGAAGCAATTTTGGGTGATGAGTTATGCAATGCCTATGTGATCCTTCTGGACCTTATCTGGACAGTTCTTTCAGAAATTTTTACTTATTCAGCTCTTTTTGGTTAAGGATAACCTCTCTCAAGAGAGGTAACTCTGTTTCCATTTCTAGCTACAGTTGATGGGCACTGGGGAAAAATTAAAAAAGAAATAAAAGTATTAATTGTAAAGCAAATAAATAATTCAAGTCCAGAAAGTTTCCAGCATTCAGTAAACTTTTATAAAAGATGAAGTAGGTTTTCTTGCCCTTTTTGCTAACAAAACCTTATGTATATTTGACTGAGTAGTAGAAATCAGCAAATATATATATATATATATATATATTTACCACCAAATGTATGATGCTCCATCTAGCATTATGTGGTAAAACAGTATTCAGTAATAAGGTTTATGTTAATTAATTCATTTTCAATATACTTGCAAATTTATAACTTTGTAGTCAAAAAAATATTGTTGAGTTTTCCACATTGTTAAGTTAGGAAAATGCATTGCTCTATATTTTGTCTGTTGTTCTCACTTTTCATAAAAGCATGTTTTCCTCTTTGTGGTGCTGAGTACTTAATCTTGAGATTTCATCAAAACCACAGCTGAGCAGAGTGTTGGCTTCTGGAACGTCAAATCCTGACTCAGTTTAAGACCGATGTAAACCTCTTATTGAACCTACATAAGTGAAGTAATTGCAAAGTGTAACGAATGCTCCATTTTTTAGGTATTGACTTGTGAACAGCATTACTAGTTTTTGCAAGTATTTAGTGTTTCGTAACAAATTGCAGCCTGCTGCCATCCCTGGGAAGAGTTAAGAAACTGCTTTAGTTGTTAACACAGAGAGCTACAGACCACCCCACAAGTATCTTTATCACAAATATTCTGTACTCTGATGTGTGCTAGTCTTTCCTTAATTACTTAAATATCTTGAAATGATGGGTTTGGTTTCCACTATGGATGTTTCCAGTAGGTTCATTATTGTGGGTTGGCCGGTTGCAGTGCAGACAGATAAGGAGCTTGTTGGCTCTGGTACAGAACAAGAAGAGTGTTGTTAGCCCAAACCCATTTTGTGGACTGTGATGTGTTGTTTCCAGGGCAGAAACACTGGTTGGAAGATTGCTTTGAATTGTTTTATTACAATGGTGTATTTCACAAGGAATTAATTATATGCAAGTAGAGCAATGACAATATGTGACAATCATGGCTGCTGCTATGCTGCTCCGTTACATCTTGTTTACAGTGATGAACATGAATTGTGCTTGTGCCAGTTGTTCCATAAGGCACGAAACATTGGCTTTGGCAATGAGAAGCATCTGTATTTTTTTCAATAAAACTCAACAGTTTTGAGTGTCATGAAGTTTCAAAGTTTTTAGGGAGAAGAGAGCAAAAATTAAAGGTTTTCTTATTGATAGCTATAGGAAATCTCTACTGAGCCAGGATGCACTGAGGCCGCGAATAAGACACAGATGTTAAGAGAATGTAAATTAAGCTAAGGAAGAAAAATTGCCTTGTGAAGTGGACATCTGGCTCACATTTAAGAGATCTGGGTTCAGTTCTGCCATGGATTTCCTTGAGCAAATTGTTTAATCTCTTTGCTTTGGTACCTCATCTGTTAAACAAGGTAGAACAATCCTTTTGCCTGTCGCAGGTAATAGCTATTTAGGGTTGAGATTGATCCTGGCTCTCTGTTGCTACAGTACTAAGCACAATAAGGCGCTGGTCCCAGTGGGGCCCATCAGGTTCTGCTACAATGCAAATAAGTGTTAATTTTAAAGCTATGCAGAATATATGATAATTAAGTGGGGGTTTTTTTCCAATTAATTAGCAACATATACTGCACTTTAGAAAAGGGAAATCTGTGGTTGTGAGTAGTTTATTAGAGGGCATAAAGGGGAAAAGACTAGCATAAAAGACTGAGATAGAGTATGCAGTCATTTACGCTGAAGATACTTCAAAATTGAAGTTCAGAGGGATTTTTAATAGTGAAGTAAGGATATCTGAAATTTGGAGCTGATTAAGGCCCTGGACTTGTAATCTCTGCCCAACGGCATAAAGAGCCAGCTATGACAGAAAAAACAGAGGCAAGGAAGCTGGATAGAGACGAACTGAGTATTGCACACTGTTATCCCTGCTGGATAGATCATGGACATGATGGCAGGCTCAATTGAGAAACTGTTAAAAAAACCCAAAAATCTCAACACTCTAGAGCAGGGGAACCATTTGTCTTACAGGGAGAAGCTTGATGTAGTATTTATCAAAAGAGGTAGGAGGCTTGGAAGAACCTCAGGGCATAATTTGCTGCTTTTTTTGCCTTTTTTTTAATGATGATTTCTAACAATTATTGTTTATAAACTGCCAAAAAAACCCCCCTGGGATTAAATTCAGAAGACTTTATTTAAATTAGAAAGTCAACACAGAGTAATGCAGTTTGCTTCTACCGAGTTTTCATTTACCAAGTATTGAAAACACTGAAGGGAAAAAAAAAATGGCAAAAACCTGCAGGGCCACATCTGTACGTAACAGAAATCAGTGGTGAACCATTAGAATTATGGGAATACTACGGATTTTACAAGAGCTGATAATACCATCTGAAGTGAAAGGAGCCTCTTCATTTCTGCTGTTTCTGTAGTCTCAGGGCTAATCCAGGCAATGCAGACTAAAGGGGTGTGGTAACCGGCAGTAGGAGCAAGCTAATTTGTCACAATCTTGGAGATGTGGAATGATTATAAGATTTTGTGTCTGTAACCATTCGTCTTTCAGGCTGAATACTGAAAACATTGGTACTTTTAAAAGAAAATATTGTTATACTAGAAATGGAATTGGGTGGATCCACATTGCTGCTTTTTACTTTGCCTTGTATAATATTAGCTTCTACATTTTTTTTTTTTTGTTGAGAGAGAAAAATCAAGATTTAAAATATTTAATGTTTAACTTTTTTTTTTCTGACTTTTATCTTTCAATTTTATTACCTCTGTATTGAGCAAAAGCAACATAGGAAAAGAGAAGCTGTGTTTTTTTTCCAGACATTTCCACATGAAAAGAAAGATTTTTTTCTGCTATTACTAAAGGAACAGGAGTGTAGGACAGAAGGTTTGGGGTTGGTTTGTTTTAAAATTTTAATAAGTTTTACTATTTTTAATTTTGAATAACTCACAGACATAAGAACTCCATCTGTCAATCTGGAATCACAAAGAGAGAAAAGTTTAAAAAAGAGTCTTTAAAACCTAAGAAGTACAAGGCATTCCTGACTTTCTAGTTCTCTCTGTTCTAGAAGATACAAAGGTTAAGATTTAAAGTTTGCTCAGAAAGTTTATACTATTGGAAAGGCAGTTGAGAGAACAGAGGGGCATGGATGACTTCAGAGTAGTAAATCACTTTGGCCAGTATCTCTGAAAAGCTGTTTGTCTACACCAAATATTTTGAGCATGTAAACAGATAGGAATAGAAAATACATTCATCCAATATATACAAAACATATTATGCCTTAGAGGATCTTCTATTCTCAGGCTGTATTTTAGCTAACGTGAATGTATAGTTGGAGAGATGTAAGAGTGGTTTGGTTGAAGTGCCAGGTCCCTGCCCACAAATATCGTGTTATTCTGTTAGCTACACACTATGTAGTATTTAATAAAAGATGTTTTTTGAGTACATGCTAAGCCTGAAGGGCCAAATTCTTACTAATGCACAATAAATCCTGCTTTTTATATCTTTGGTTATTCTAGAGAGAAATATTGCTAGTACTTATTAAAAACCTCTCTGAAACGCTCTGTGGTGTAAGTCTCAATTCCTCTGCCTTCCCACATTCAGGGTGAGAAAGCCTGAGCAGGTTAGACATTACAGACCTAGAAAATGCAGGTAGGCAGTGCTACCTGCTCATGGGTATAAATACAATCCTGGGAAAATCACCTCAATTGGGAATTTGGGGTCATGGTTCAAGATTCAGACAGTAATCAAGAGCATCTACTTCTAAAGTTGCCTAAGTCTCTAGCTCCTTTAGGCAGAAATTGCCTGAGTGCTCAAACATGGATTTAGCTACCCTGTTGAGGAGATAATGTTCATCTTCCAGCTGAGTTCTCTTGCTATATGACTTCAGACAGATAGCTGCCCGATTCTACTTAAATCCTTTAAGAAGTCTACAATGCAGGTCATTGGACTGCTCCACACAAACAGCTGCATCAGACAGTGTGTAGTAGAAAACAACAGAACAAAGTGACTTTTACAAATATCCCAGTGTCATTTTTCCCCAGCACACCCTTCTTATTATGAAAAAATAAGACATCAGTTGAAAGCCTTAAGCATCAGGATTGTGGGATATCACAGACATGTAAATTCAGAATCTTCATGCTGAAGTTACACTACCATATGCTGAAGAATGTAGGTCCCAAGTAAGGAGAGATAGCCAAAGAGATGCAAATATAAAATACAACCAGGCATGGGGTCTGGAGCTGAGTTCTTCTGTCTTCCAGGAGAAAAGCAAGTTGTCCATGCCCACTTGTCTTCTTTCCCTGTGACCCTTAAAATCTTAGCTGCAATTTTGATTAGGTTCAACCATGATTCTGTATGTTTTACAACTTTGTACTAAGGACATGCAGGACATGTAAGGTCAAATCACATCCTGGATGAGAAAAGCCAATGATCTAATTCTCCCTTAATATTTTTCCTGTATAGCAGTGGATCAAATATAGGAAGAGGTCTCATTTGGAGGAAATGACCCTGCTTTGTGGCTGAGCTAGCCACATTTATTTCAAATAAGTCCAGAGAAACTTTTAAAACTTTCAGGTAAGTCATCCAGGAAAAAAATAAAATAAAATAAAATAAAAAAATAAATAAAAAAAAATAATTTTAAAAAAAAAAGGCAGAGAATCCATTTGAAATGTTGCAATGACAAGCAAAAGGAGCTGCTCTTAATAAACTGCTCCATTATACCTTCTGGAACAAATATCCAACTGATCTGTTTTCAGAGTCTAGCAACATGGCATTTGTCTCCTCTATCTAAAGTGTCAGAGACAGAGCATCAGCTGTCAACATCAAGATCAGTGGAAGTGTATCAGTTTAAAATTCATCTAAGAGTCTGGCCCTTTATTAGAAGTATTATTAGAGCTCTCTTTTTTGCAGTTATCTTTCAGAAAAGCTGGCAACTTGGGGCTAACATTCTGTCAAAACCCTATCATTTTCTATCTCCCATCATCCTCCTTTGCAGAAGCAGCCCGTCTTGCTGTACAAATGTCATTAGTTCCACAGGGAGCTCCAAACTTTTGAATGTCATGGAACAGTCTATTATTTAGTATTGCTATAAGATAATCTTTTCAACTGATGTTTTCTAGTGAGAATTCTCGAAGATGAACCTATGAAGAACAGATGTCAGTTCTCAGTCACTCACGAATTTTGTTGGTTAAGTGACTTTTACCTTTATCCACTGGGACTTTGATTTTTGGACACAGATATCAAGCTAACAAAACATGTTATCACTGACAGTCTTCAGAAAGGTTTGTTTCCTTTTACTTTTTTCCCATACTTTAACAATTCAAAAAACACCCAGTACGTTCATCTGTCTATCGTTTCTGGGAAGAGTGTACCAAGAACTGTTTTAAATATATTTTTAACACAAAGCTGTAAGTAATTAAATATGTAAACTGAAACAGAAGGATTTCAAAGTATAGTCGCATTTCCTTTTCTTCTTAAATAATGCCATCTATGCGTGAGAGTTTTAACGTTCGTTCTGTCGGCAGCAAATGTTCTCTCTGCAGGATGTGATTTATAATGACTTGCTGAGCTGAAGTTTCCTTTTTCAGACAATAAACCTTGGGCATATGCATTCCTGTGCTGTTTTTCTCAGAGAAGTTCCCCAAAAGGCACATCGAAGCAAAAAATAGTGAATAATGTTACTAAGGCATAACTTATAAGAGTCTCTCAGGTATAACTGGTTTGAGTGCAAGATAAGTGAGAAGCGAAGTGGAACATGACAGCTCAGACATATATGTGTCTTTTTCCTGATGCTGGACTGAATAGAGAATGTCATATCTCTGAGTACAATCTGGAACACACTGAACCTTTGTTTTAAAGTTACTGGTTACATGAGAGCTTAGAGTGGACCAATATGCAAATCGTGTCATATTGTCCTCTCTGTGTCTGCCATGATTTATTGTTGCTGCTGCCCATAACAGACTCTGACAGTGTCCAGTATTCTCAGGGGACTCAAAGATGCAACAAAAAAAAACAAGAACAGAAGTGGACTGTGCACTATATCTTCACCACTTCTCATATCAGCATGACATCTCATAGCCGTATGGATATTTACAGGAGTTAGCCATCAAATGATAATATACATTCCCTATTAAAGACCAGGAAGTAATGTTTTCTGCAGTGAAGATATTTTTAATTTTATTTTTTTAATTCAAGATGGGATTTTCATTCCAATGGTTGAGCAAAGAAAATAAAGAAGAATGCTATATGTCATTAAGATCAGTGGTTTTATTAGGGTGCAGTGTCTCTCAGTATAACTTGCATTAAATTATTACATTTTTCTGAAGAATTTTAAATTTTACTATATAGGAATTTATAATGCTTATTTAAAAGACCATGATCCTACATGGAAATATAATCTACAGAAAACTATAATTTCAAATAGTCAGGCCAGATTTTCATCCATCATGTTGGTTTCATTATTCTTTATCTCTGTGTGATCCTGTTATTATAAGTGGAAAAGCATCTGTTCAAAATCTTTATTGCATTTGGGAAATATAAAAGTCAATGATTAATGCAGTTCATAAATCAAAAATGTTGTTAGTAATATACACTCTTTAAAATGTAAGTATTGAAAAATCCAGCTACTATTTTAAAAATAGAAGAAAAATTTTACTCTATTATTGCAACAATCTCATAATGAAAGTTAAAAAAATGTACAGTGATTTATTTACCTTATTTTTGTTAAGGAATTTAAGAGAATTATTGAAATTATTCCAGTCAAATACAGTCAGTATTGATTTTTTTGTTTGTTTTTTTAACTATGACAAAACAACCTTGCCAGGTTAATTTCTGTATTATGTTTCCAGGAAAAATAAGGTTTTATGCTTTACTTTAAGCTCTTTGATGGCACTCTGCTGTATTGGGAAGTAGCTTTTTTGATGTTATGTTGAATCATAGAAAAGTTTGGGCTAGACAGGACCTTCAGATATCATCTAGTCCACCCCCTCTGCAATGAGCAGGGACATCTTCAGCTACCCAGCCTTGAACGTCTCCAGGGATGGGTCATCTACCACCTCTCTGGGCAATCTGTTCCAGTGTTTCACCACCCTCATTATAAAGAATTTCCTCATGTTTAGCCTGAATCTCACCTTGTTTAGTTTAAAACCGCTACCCCTTATCACAACAGACCCTGCTAAAAAGTCTGTCTCCATCCTTCTTATAGGCCCCTTTTAAGTACTGAAAGGCTGCAATAAGGTCTCCCTGGAACCTTCTCTTCTTCAGGTTGAACAAACCCACCTCTCTCAGACTGTCTTCATAGGAGAGGTGTTCCAGACCTCTGATCATTTTTGTGGCTTCCTCTGGCCCCTCTCCAACAGTTCCTTGGCTTTCCTGTGCTGATGGCTCCAGACCTAGATGCAATACTTCAGGTGAGGTCTTACCAGAGTAGAGAAGAGGGGCAGAATCACCTTCCTTCACCTGCTGGCCGTGCTGTTTTTGATGCAGTCCAAGATATGATTGGCCTTCTGGGCTGCAAGTGTACATTGCTGGCTCATGTATAATTTTTCTCCTACCGATACCCCTAAGTCCTTCTCTGCAGGGCTGATCTCAATCAGTTCTTCCCCCAGCCTGTGTTGATACTGAGGGTTGCCCTGAACCAGGTGCGGGACCTTGTACTTGGCCTAGTTGAACCTCATGAGGTTTACATGAGTCCACTTCTTGAATATTCTTGAGTATCTCAGATGAACCAATAATAAACCATTGATGCTACAATTTGACAAAACTAGAAAACTCACTTTAAGTAATTTTTTTTTTCATATAAAGGTGGATTTTTTCACTTGAGATATCAGGAGATATTGCTATATGAATCTCTGCTTCTTCATGTTGAAAATGACTTGGTTCCTACTGCTTTACATAGTGAGAATCAAAAAGCAATTTCATCTCAAATGCAAAAATGCCATAACAATATAATCTTACTTAGTGTTATATTTGTCCTGCTTATATCCAAAATATATTTGCTGGATTCAGCAGTTTCCACAAGTGGTCACACTTAAAATAATATGTAAAGTTTGAATGAGCCTCTTAATATCTAGGCCCTGGTAGTTTTGATTCATTCCCTGAGCAGTGCAGCCAGACAAGATTCTCTAGTAGTTCTATAATGTTCTGGAAAGGCATACATTGTTGTATGGGGGAAAAAAACACACAACAACAGCAACAACAACAAGATTACCGTAACTATTTTTCCAAGAATTCTTTGTCTTACAGCTTACATCCAGGTACATTTCATATGTCCACTTGAAAATAAAGTTTCTTTAGAGATAATAGATCATGTTTAACTATATGAAAATCAGAAAAAACTAATAGTTAATATGTGACAGTTCAGAGCCCTGTGGTCATAAAAGGAATTACTGTGTTGCATTCGGAGTGCTTGAAACTCAAATTGTTTTATTCAGCACGAAACAACAATCAATTTCAGTGATGATGAAAACTCATTACCACTCCTAAAATGTCAGTTTGATTTTAAATTGATGCTATATGCTTCTAAAGAACTAAATGACTATCAGTTTCATATGATCCTGGTTATGATTTTTTTTTTTTTCTAGGACTGAGCCATTGTCAGCTTGATTAACTTTTGAGACTTTCACTAAACAGACAGATAGATTAACAGGCAACACAACCTCAAACATGCAACTCAACTTCTGTCTTTTTAGATTTAGTCATGTGTATATTTTACCATTCTGTTCCCTTTTCATTGTGGAGTTGCTGAAGACCTCATTTGCTTCTGCATTGACTACTTTTAATGTTGCATGTTCAATTATCCTTCATTATTCCATTGTAACCTCTTATTTGTACTCCCTTGTTTGTAATTTAGCATTTTTAGAGGCTGCACTTTGATTTTCTCAGAGTTACGAGGACATAATATATTCAGTTGCTACTCCCATATTTAAAAAATGTGTTCCTAAATTATTCTGCTTCAGATTACTTCTCACAGATGTCTGTAGAAGTAATTATCTTGAAAGAAGCATAGTTAATCAGATAGGCTGGTTTTGTTTGAATTCTGCAATTAAGTTCATCCAACTCTCTATGTGTTTTTCAATTCTGAGGTACACAAAAACTGCTACATGTTATAAATGCTAAATAGCTATTACAAATGAGATTAAATTTAAAAATAAAAAATGGAAAAAAATACAAGTTTCCTAATTTTCTATAACTAGAAAGTAAATTTCTGTATCACAAAAGTTCTTAAATTTGCCAGATTTTGTAGTGAGCTTGGGAGATTTATCTCATGAACAATTCTGTTAGATTAACAAGAAATTTGCTGTAATTTACCACTGTACCCGGAGTCCAGAGGAAGTAGATGTTGTGTTCCAAATACAGAAACAGAAAATATTCCCCAAAGAAGGAACAACAAAGTCATTTGGCTAAATCAAAACTCTTGTGTCTATTACTCTTGAGAGAAGGATTCCATACTTTCTTGTTCTTGAATATACAGGTTGTCCAAAAATCATTACCTTCCACCTTAAAAGTTTGCTTTCCCAAGACAAATATTGCGCAATGGAATTTTGTGATGAGTATTTGATTATTATTATTAAGATAACTGTGTATTTTCCAGATTTTTTTTTTCTATTAAAAATGCCCCCTGAATCCAATCAGTCTTAAATAAATACCTAGAGTGAAAGATCTTGGTTTAAAGCCTCCCAAGGCATTTTGGGTTTAAAAGGCACAATAAATTGGTACATATCCCGAAAAAAATTCTACTCAAAGTTCAGGAAGCCAATGTCAGATGGGGTGAGAATCCTTTCTGAATCTCTCTGTAGGTTCACTTCTATATTAATTCCATCTAGTTTTCCTATTTGTTTCTAGCTGAGGAGGAATTTTTCTGTTGTTTTTTTTTTTTTTTTTCTAACATATTGTTACCTGAATACAGTTTACAGTAGTTCTTGTGGTAAAATAAGAATATGTCATAAGCCTATTTGTGTTTCTATCCAATCTTTCTCTTAATTCAACCTGTTAGTGAAGCTTTCAGAAGATATAAGACAATATAGGAAAATGCTGATGTTATTACTACTGGTACAAACTCTTTGTTTGTTTGTGACATGTTTTTTGCCGACAGAATATTGCACTGATGGTGTATTGGTCCATATGAAATACCTGTACTGCACAATATGTCATATGCTACTTGTATTTTGCATCTATCAAGTGATAGGTTGACCCAAAAGAAGGCAGTGACAGTCGTATCAGACAAAATCAGAGTAGCCTGGTTTGCCATTCCAAGAGAAGCTGGAAAAGATAAAACAAAAGGTTCACTCCCTATCAAACTGGACCCATAAACAACTGACAGCAACACTAACTGCCTCAGACTCTGTATCTGCTTTCTCACCATCCATGTTGCCACTTTCTATGCAACTGCCTGTGAGGGTTCCATGCAGCTGTCTCATGACCTCAGCAATGTGATTTCACCCAGTTTTCATGTGAATAATAAAAAACTCCAGCCAATTAACAAATTAAAAAAAAATAATTTGAATGAAGACATTGTTATATTCTTTTTTTCTTCCAATAATAATTCAATTAAATTTTGTAATATTGTTATTAATTGTCTTCCAGAGGATATTTATTTGTTTCCTTCTTCCCACTTTTGTCCCTCTAAGTCTTTTTGTCTGTTGTAATTTAAAACTTGTTTAAATATAGCTGTTCTAAACTGTATTCTTCAGTGAAAACATTTACCTTCTACACCCTCCTCACCCACAAGCATCTTTCTCCTCATCTCATTAGCACGTTTTTTCCAGAATTAAGCATATGATGATGGTTTGTTTATAGCTCTCACGCCCTTGAGATATAAACAGGGGAAAGTATAATTATCAGTAAGAATTTTGAAGTACCTTTATAATTTAGGAACATGAGTCCAACTGAGCTTCAGGGACACTTTCGTTTCCTTGGGCACAGAGGCTTTTAAAAATCAAAGTTATTTATGTGTTTGTAAGCACATAAAGCAAATCAGTGAATTGGTTCCTGTGATAACAAGGGACTTGGTTTGATGAACCAGGAAATCTTTTCCAGTCTTATGTTCCTAAAATATAGATATATAAATGAAGTGGTGAACATGATTACATTCACTCCATATCTTATCTTGAAATAAAATCACTTGTGTTCTCAAAAACCTCTTCCAGACCATTCTCTATAAGTAAGCCACACGCTTCTGTGGCATCTCTTGGTAATGTGGAAGAAAACCACGCATATAAGTCAGTAAACAGTTTGCAGGAAGACCTTTAGATGTATGTCCTCTTTATGGTTTTGTTCTTGAATGACAGCCAAACATAGATCCTTGAAGAAAAATCCTTGAAGAAAATACAAGACCAAAATTTAAAAATAAATGGAATAAAAATAAATTTAATAAAGCAATAAATAAACCTACAAAAGCTATAGAAGTAGAGTTTAAAAAAAATGCAAACAACAAACATAAAATCTAAGTATGCAACTGTGGTAGTCCTGACTGGAAGAGTGTCGTATTCTGAGGAGTTAGTGATTCACCTAAGTGGTAACCTGAGCCAGCACAGGCATCCTGTGCTTCACACACGGCATGGTCTTCAGACCCTTGTTGTGCTTCATACACCAGTTGGTCATAGGATGAACTTGGCTGGTTAGTGGTGACAGAGGAACCTGCAGGCAGCTCCCTCTTGCTACTGGTGATTATGCCACTTGTGGGGTTCTGTCTTTGTCTAACAGTGCAGCAACAAGTTGTCATGTGAACATAGTTTGACTGTAGAAATGATGAGTAGAGGTGACTTATTGTGAAAAAAATCCTATAGTAGCTCAACAGACCAAAATGGGAGAACCTCTTTCTTCCATGGATGGACTCTGCACAGCATGCTGTGTGGATTGGAGGTCTGCTTAATGCTGCACAGCTTGGTATTCCCAGTATCTAAAGAGTCTTAAGTTTATCTGTACTAATCTCTCTTCATAGTATTAGCTCTAATAAATAGCATTTTAAATGATACTTTATGGAGTCTAGAAACTTTTCTCACTGGAATCATAATGGACCTGTACCTCTCAGAGCAAAACAGCAGCCCATGCAATATCTCAGAGGTGGCTGTGTTTATGGACAGTAAGTACAAAGGAATACGTCCCCAAGCAGGTGAAATACCAGTTCTCTGCCATGACAATATCAAGTGTGTGGGCTTTCCATTATGTTTCTGAACATGAGGAAAGACAAGTAAGAACTATGTCCATACAAGGAAGTATCTTAAATGTTGTGCAGGGATTATGCATTTTGTAATGCACAGGACAAATATTTTTACATTTTTGATAAACAGGTATCATTGAATATGGTGAGGTGAATGCCTCAAGGAAGTTCATTAGCAACTTCGTGATATGCAGTTTTCTACTTCATAGGACTAGGAAACTTCGTAGCTTTTTTAACGAGTAAGCTGATGTATAAAATTTCTTCCTGTAATGGATTTTTTAAGATTATACATTATGTGAAAAGGTGTATTAGGTAGCTAAAGGAGACAGAAATAGGGCGGTTGAAGAACTAGAGTGATTTTGTAGTTACTTGCTACAGATAAGGAGAAAATCTGACAGACACAGTAACATGGAGACATATGATTGTTTTTTTTTTTTTCCCAGAAAGTACTGCTGTGTACCAAAGCCATGACATCTATGGAATGGAAGCTGTTGGATCATCTGTACTGAAAAGATAACATGGTAGAACTTCAGGGACATATTTTTCTTCTCCAAACATAAAATTAAGAAGCATTGCACTCATAGATATTCCTGTTCCAAATTGAGGACTACAGATCACAGTGCCCTAAAATTTTTGAAGCCTTTAGAACCAGATGAAGTGAAAGTGAGAAATGGCAAATACATAGATTTATGATTCACTGTAAAGTTGAATGAATTTGACTAAATCTTCGAGTACTGTCTACCCAACATGCAGACATCAAGAACAGTTTTCTCTTGTAGAAGCCATATGTATAGAATTGTAAAATCATTTAGGTTGGAAAAGACCCTTAAGATCACTGAGTCCAACTCTCAACCCAACACTGCCAAGTCCACTACTAAACCATGTCCCTGTGTACCACATCTACACAGCTTTTAAACACCTCCAGGGATGGTGACTCAACCAATTCCCTGGGAAGCCTGTTCCAATGCTTGGTAAACCTTTTGGTGAAGAATTTTTCCTAATATCCAGTCTTGACCTCCTCTGGCACAACTTGAGACCATTTCCTCTTGTCCTATCACTTGCTGCTTAGGAAAAGTATATAACACTTCATCTAGATTTCTAGTGTGACCAAAATTAGTCTTCTCTGACCTCCTGCTTACAGATGCTCTTTTCCCCTGTTTGGCAGTACAATCTACCTTCTGTGGTTATAACTCAGACAAAGCCATTTAGACATCAGTGATCGTGCTGGCACAGTCCCAAAATTGCATAAATGGAAGCCTTGCAAGCTATAAGCAGAAAAGTAAATCAAGTTATCAATAAAGAGATGACAGATTAAAATGATGATGTACCAGCTCATGGAATATTGATTAAAGATTGTGGTGTTTCAGGACAGTTATGGCAGAAATAGAAAGGTCAAGGGAAAGCAATTAAAATGCTTAGAAACATCTCAATTTAAAAGGGAAGCCAACGTGCAAGACTGTGATGTTTGTAATACTCTCAGTCTTATTTGGGGCTGGAGATCACACAAACTAATCTATAAAAGAACAGACGAATGACTGGCAACTAGCTAGCATTAATTTTCACAACATCACAAGCAGTCTTCAGTCAGGAGCTGATCTGATTTCATTCCTCTTATATAAGACCCCTGAGCCCAAAGCAGCCAGATGCATCTGTACATGCACATGCAGAAAAAAAAATGTGTATTTCAGATGACTAAAGCTGGAAATTTTCAGCTCTAATCAAATAGAGTTATTATTTTTGTGAACAAAGAACACTAAGGAATCACAGAGATGAAATGATACAAGTAACAAATTATTCTGTATAAACAAGTAGTGTTACAGGTGGGAAATATTAATAAATCAGTATTGATTACACTTCTGCTTCTCATTAATTAGCTCTACAAACTTTCAGTTAAAATGTCATGAGTGTAACAGATACAAATGCCCTGCAGGAATTCAGGAATAACCTTTAATTTATGATGTTTGCTGTCCAGTGATAATTTCTTTCTTTGGAGAAGTGAAATCTACTGCCTCAGGTGACAAAGCAACATTACCATACTCAATTTTGTAGCACACACACTATTATTCAAACGGTACTATTCAAAAGGAGAAAAAACATCAATGTTATTAAACATTAAAATATTACTGAAGTACCTAGGTGTGAAAAGTAGAATAATGGAAAAAATGAAAAGCAGGAAAACTTTACTCATAATGAGCTGTGCCTGACCTAGCACATCTTTGATGGGTTTCTTTGATTAGGGAGGAAAGCTGATTTAAGATGTCTAACTGAATAAAAACTATCTCATCCTATCCATTGTGAGATAAGGTCTTAGGGTCTTTACTGTCCCATCTATGATTTGTTAGTTCACTTATTTAACTCTGACTGCTCTTGACTAGTCTTTCCAGTTACCATTTGAACTTGAGTATTTGTTTTTCATGGAAAAAATATGTGTGTTTTGATGTATTTGAGGCATAAATTCTAGAATCCTTTAAGGGATTCATTCTTTTATTTATAGGGGTAAGGAACTTATCACTGTGATGAAGAGAAAAGGAATGTATCAATGTTACAAAAAAAGAAAAATTGCAGAAGAGGGTAAATTACCATGGCTTAGTACAGGGAAAGAAAGAAAAGAGAAAGGATAAGGAATTCACACAAGATTCATTAAATGACAGGGAATAAAAAGTGGCTCTTCAGATGGCAGCTGGTGGAAGTGACTCCGATAAAGCTAGGGAGTCTATAAAAAGATGTGTAGCTTGCAACTCATTTGCAACAGTGTTTACCTTGCACTTAATGAGGTGAAGATTCTAAACTTAAAATACTTGTGAGCATTGTAAAATAAGTTAGGATGAAAACTGTAGACAGAAAAAATATGAATGAAAACTGGTAACATTTTAAGATGGGAGTTTTATTCAATGGATGCTACCAATAACTTGGTTGATAGTTTGTAGAGGGAGAAAGACAGGTGGCTTTGTTTTCATTATTCAAATGAGATAATTGATCTAAATTATCTACTTTTAATATCAAAGCAAGAGCAAGATAAAAATATTTAGTTTGAGCATGAAAAACCAGTCACTGTAGGAAATACAGGAAAAGACTTGGACCATCTTCATAGTTAATCCATTAGTGTGATCTGCTTGTGTGATTTCAGAGCAAAATGTCTGACATTTCGTATGGCCTCAGTGATGCAGCCAGCACTGTTACCTTAGACTGTCAGATAGCAAGATGAAGGCCTGAAGGTTGAAGCTAACAAACACAAATGGGAAAATATCACACAATTTTAATAAATTTTTGACTTTAATAAGTGAAGCACTTTATTGGAGGGTGTGGTCAAGCTGCCTCTCTCCCTCTTCACCCCTTGTTTTCTGCCCTTTTTGAAGCTGTTAAACTGAGAAATTGAGTCTTTCTTAATATATCATTTATTTCGGCTCCAGTTCTTTGGCCACATGCAGGAGTCACTGGATTAATTTTATGCCTTGTGACAGAATCAGTCACACAGATGCGTGTTCAACAGCTCTTCATAGAGCCAATGCACTGAAAATACCTTTTTTTTTTTTTTTTTTTAATTTGGGAAGTAATAGTTCAATTTAATAAGAGGTGCTTAAAATGATTGTTTAAAATATTTTATTCAAATGGCTCATTATTCACAAAGTCTGAAGTCTAAGGAAAGCCAACAAGTGCCACCAGACTGCATTTTCCCAGTGTCTTCAGATATCTTTCAGACAAGTCATTCAGAAGAATTATAATATACTGCTTCATAACTGTAAACTATAGAAACTACCACAAGACAGTCTCCATAGTAGTTACTAGAGTTTAGCAATCAGAAAAGAAGATATACTTGTATTTGTAGTTATTGTTTATTTAGATTAAAACATTACATATCCATTACTTAAAGCATAAAATCTTATTAAAGATGATTCTGCTATCCTATCTTCATCATCACCCTTGATAATTATTATTTTAAAGATGTAATGCCTGTACTCTTGATTTCCATAGACCAAATCTGTATTTGTATAGGAAGAATACATAATATTTTTCTTAGTTCTAGTTCAATTAAAAGGATTCAATATGTCAGAAGTCATATTGTCACTTCTCCTAACACGTTCCTGGTCAATGATTTGTTATCTATATCACTGAAGAAACCAGGTTACTCAATTAAACAGAGGTATTTACTCATGAATTCTTATTTATTCTCCTAACTCAACTTCTTTTCAGTGGATTACCTAAACTGAAGTTCTGTGCTTAACGATTTTATGGATATAGACTGAAACAACAAGATGAAGGCTATTTTAAGTTTCTTTCAGTGGTTGTCTCTGGAAGTTTTTTATTCCTTTGGGAAAAAAAAAAAAATAGAGCCATTACTTTCCTCCTCTCTTGTGTATTTCATTATCCTACTTTGACATTATAAAATAAACATTCAATATTTCATATTACTTACTCTTGAGAAGAGATGGGTTGAATTTTTGCAGGAAGTGAACAGTACCAATATTTTAAATGTTTTTGGATTTTGCTTTGAAAGTTTCATCCAGTTTAGCAATTTTTATAAATATTATGTGACTTAATGAGAAAGAAATTCTTAATCTCTTTGGAAGATGAAAAGATGTTCCTATTTTCTCTCATTCATGATCATTAGACCTTCTCTTGACATTTAGAAAATTATGGTTTCCCATGAAGTAATAGTTTCAGAACAATTGCATTTCTTATCATAGTAGAGATGGTCTGTCTGGAATCATGTCGTAATTAGGATGATATGCACCATTAAGAAAACAATATATATATATATTTTCTGTTTCAAAATCCCTTTTTTTTTTTCCTCTGCATATAAATTTTAATATGTAGGAATAACAGTTAACATAATTGACTAGTATTTTTGTTTTTGTTTTTGCTTTCTTGAAAATCCATATACCATTACAGTACATTATTGATCTCTGCCTAAAGCAAAATCAAGTAAATTGATTCTGCAAACCACAACATATATCATGATGTTAATATATTACTAATTAAAGAAGTGGTTAAATAAATTAACCTCACAATAAACATGAGAACTCAATACACTTAAAACCTATGGGTCTGGAGAAAGAAATGACACCAGCAAATTTAATACAGGGACTGCATTATCCTTACAGGAGCAAGATCAGTGTGAAAAACACAGTATTGCCTCAATGTCAAAAATGCTCTCCCCCAAAGTGAGTGAAAATATGTAGAGTATTTTGCTGACATTCCTGAAGTTTGATCAGAAACAGCTGGAAACTTAGGTGACAGGGCTCATAAAATCCTATAATGTTCTCAGATTACAAATAGTAGTGCAAAACTTATTTCCCTTCCTGCTGTTTAACTCACCTTTGGCACCAGGTCTTAATACTTCTCTTGCATAAGCACTGGCCCTGCTTCCTCGTACCAATACCCAAGCAGAAATTGCCACTCCAGCTGACATCATGAAATTAATATAATGGGAATAAATATTAAACAATGTTTGAAACAGAACGATGGTTTTACAGATTTTTCTCTTGTTCTAATCCAACATATTCCATTGAAAATTTCTTCTGAAGAACATTTGCTCTTCTGTCATATGCCAATATGTTAGTTTATAAAATAATTGATAAATATTGAAAAGATATGAGAATCTGAGTAGGTTTATATAGCTGCTTTAATATAAAAATGGGTGAACTATCATGTAAAGCCTATGATGGAGGACGAATAAGTTATGTGTCTTTCTTGGTCTTGTATTCTGCAAGCTAATTCTGTCACTTGGGTTAAAAATCAGAAAGTTTGTTTTAAAGATCCTGTAACCTTCATTGTTGCCTTGAGTAGCAGGGAAGAAGTTGATAGATTGCCAGTTCCTATTTGTAGTCAGCAAAACGCCTTTTATGTGTCATTCTCTGCCAGAGAAGAAAAGGAAGCTACTCAGTCAAGATGATATAGTACTCTATTCAGGAAAGCAGAAGAAGAGGTTGGAGACAAAGGGAGCTGATTGCAGGAGTTTGTTACTCCCAAGGAAGAGAGTACAGGCAGAAGTAAGTTAGAGCTCAGAATAGTTAGGGCATGTGAAGGAGAATCACACAAAACACTGCTTATATTGATAAAAAACCCTCTGCAATTCATGTCAATTTCTCTTGCTGCAGAAATGGGTCTATTTTTGTCTTCTAAATACTGTGTGGGTTTTTTTAAAGTCAAACTCTCATTTAAATTTTTAAAATTTCTTTCTTTTTTTTTTTTCTTTTTTACTACTACATAAAAAAAAAAATAATAATAATCTGGTAGCATCACTTTCATGCCTTTCTGAGTTTTTCTATTTGTCTTTCCCTTTTGTGCCCTATAGCTTTTCAAATTCTTCCCTAACTTCAGAAGCATTAGGTACTATCTAAATTACAGCTCTTCACTAGATGCTTTGTCACAGAAATACAATAGGAGACTTCAGTCCTTCTTCAATAAAACCTCAGTTTCTATTCAGGACAGAAATCAGCAAGGAGCAGTCTTCACATCCTAAGGAACCTTGGACAGATGTAGGAAGGTACCCTGTAAATCTAGGAGGTGAGAATAAAATTGTTCATAGAACTAAAGACAAGAGAAGGAACACAAAGCAAAGTGAGATTAAATGAATTTATGCCCTGTGTGTGTGGACCACCACTTGTATTAGGTAAAAAAGTCTTCACCGAAAGGGTTATCAAGAATTGCAACAGGCTGCCCAGGGAAGTGGTTCAGTCACCATACCTAGAGGTATAGAAAGGAAGTGTAGATGTCATGCTTAGGGACATGGTTTAATGGTGGACATGGCAGTGTAAGGCTGACAGTTGGACTCAATGATCTTAAAGGTCTTTCCCAACCTAAATGATTCTATGATAGAATCTCTATCTTCTGTGTACTCCTTACTTCACTGAGATCTCTGCTGAAGGAATCTTGCCAATTAAAAGGCATAACATTTCTGTAAGTGGCCAAATGACTACATGACAGCAGCTTTGCCTCTTCAGCTCTTGCTTTAGCTAATTGCCTTAGTCTCCTTGAAAGACTGTCATAGCCAGCTAACCCAAATCTATTTATTTACCATTTTCTTCTTCATTTCATTCCTCCCCTTTCCATAGTTCTCAAAATTTTTTTGGATGTATCTTGAATGTTAGATACATTCCAGAATATAACACACATATTATTACTATGACTGAATATAATGAAATGTATCTGATTTCTGGAGGAAATAAGCCAAGCCTGAAACATTTGTAGATTAATGTTACCAGTTTAATGTGTGCTACAGTCTGTCTTCTGCTCAGATATAGATGGATCTATTACCAATTTTTATATGCATGTTGATATTTAAAGGTCTATAATATAATATAATATGAAATGAAGATTTAAAAAATTAAAATAGGGAAGCTTCAGAAGGGATATACAACAAAATCTCCAAATGTATAAAAGGTAAAGAAGGAATGCCTGACTGTTCTCTGACTCTGTAGAAGACAGAACAAACAGTAAGTTGCTTCAATTGCCTGAAGTAAGATTTAGTTTAGATATCAGAGAAATTTTTTTGTAATTGTAAGATTAGGAAAGCAATAGAATAGGTTGCCTGGGGAAGATGTGAAATCTTAAAAGAGTATTCAGAAACTGTAACTTAAGATTCTGTTAGAAAGGACATAGTTGTTCATTCCTTGAGGCAAACAGTGCACTAATGGTCCTGAAGTCACTTCCAGTTCTGTGTTATTCATGTCCTATTTGAGAAGGGTGTGGGGAAAAAGGGAGCTTCTGTGAGAAGCTACAGAAGATTCCCCCATGTCCGATAGAGCCAGTGCCAGTCAAGATTGAGCCCATCAACAATGTTGGTAGAACCTCTGTGATAATGTATTTAAGAAAGGATAAAAATATTGGACAATAGCATCTGGGAGAGAGGAATAAGAGCATGTGAAAGAAACAGCTCTGCAGACACCAAGGTCAATGAAGAAGAAGGGGCAGGAGGATCTCCAGACACCAGAGCAGAGATTCCCCTCCAGCCCATGGTACAGATCATGATGAGGCTGGCTGTCCTCTTGCAGCTCATGGAGGTCCACGGTGAAACAAATCTACCTGCAGCCCGTGGAGGATCTCATGCTGGAGCAGATAGGAAGCTGCAGCTCAGGGAGAGCCCATGCCAGATCAGGCTGCTGATAGGGCCTGTCACCCCATAGAGAGGACCCCATGCAGGAGTAGGTTTTTTAGCCTATGGGGCTATGTGGGACACACGCTGAAGCAGTCTGTTCCTGTAGGACTGCACCCCGTCAAAAGGACCCATGTCTGTGAAGACCTCCAGTCCGTGATAAGGACGCACATTGGAGAAATTTACTGAACACCACCTGTAAATATTTTTTATTTCTTTTTTCCTCAGTCCTGACCAAGGCTGTCCTTTTCCATTTCTCTACTTCTTGGTTGATATTATTTAATATTGCACCCTTTTGCAAAACATTAAAGGACTTACTTCAGCAGTTCTTAGCTGTTGCTTGTTTCAGTTGCTTCTTTTTTTTTTTGATGTTGTTCTGAACAGCTAATTCAGAATTTAGATGAAAATTATGTCATCTAAGGATGACATGTAACCAGCTGTTAGCTGCTACTCTTCAACAGTTAATCTGTTTTGTTTTGTTTAAAGATTAACCTCTATTTATATCTCTTTACTGTTTTTTAATCATAATTTTACTATGAAGTACAGTTTGGATCACAACTGTTGGCACCATACTACACATTGGTATTGAAGACAGCTCTTATTTTCAGAATCATCTCTTGTGATTTTTGAGAATTATATCTTAATTATGAGTTTCAGAATTTCAGACTGGCTTGAAAATGTTATACAATATTTCCACTTACTCTGCCCTTATACACAACAGATACAGGAAGTAACAGCAAAGGCATACAGCAGAATGCTATTTGAGGATTTAGAAGGAGCTGGAATAGGTGGCTCTATGTAAAAGAATAAATTGAAGAAAGTTTTGCTTCAAGTAAGATACTGAATGACATTAAGACATTACATAGTGCAGCGAAATTTTCTGTAAAAAAATATTGAAGTATATTTTCCTATTAAAGTTGTACATAATTCAGTGGGTCTCTAGCATTTTGCAGCTACTGCAGGATAAATAAAGTAGCATGGGGAGGAGGAGTTGCAGTCTTGGAGGATGCATTTTTTGCCAGATTGATATAGCCCCCAAAACTGCCTGAATAATGCTGCTTGTCTTTAGCCATATTAAAATATGCTCAGAGTGATGAATTAGTCATTGTATAAGACAATAAAAACTGCAATTTTTCACTTCAGTGCCACCAACATAAATGTCAGGAGTGCTTAGCTAGTCATGAGGAATAAACATTTATGAATGAAATCTATTTGCTGGAAAAAAAGGCAGTATAGACATTCCCTGCGAATGAACTGAATTACATCCAAGGAATATCTGGTGTCTTTGGCATGAGTTTATGTCTCTAGAAGAAACAACCCTACTAAGCTTCTAGTAACACTGATAACTGATTGTCTAGTTTTCTAATGATCAATATTAATTAAATTGCTTTGGCTGACAGTCAATAGTGGTTGTTTTATTCATTTTTTACAATGTTGCATATTGAGTCCTACTCTTTCAAACCTACTTAGTGTATCAAAATCCTTTGGGAAGAGCAATGCAATGATTTCCTTTATACTGCTCAGCTTCACTTCAGAAACAAATATATTTTGTTGGTGTGCTTATAACAATGTAAGAGTGTGTATCTGTGAAGTGGTGTCAAAGTTGTGCACATGATAATATTTTGTTATTTTCTGTTGAAGCACATGACACATATTACTTGTCTCTGCTTTTTGTATTGACTATCTGCTTCTTTTAAGTCACCTAGGATACCAAACAGTAAATATCTTTGAAGAATCTTATCAATTATTTTCATAAATCCAGGGTGCTACATAGGTGGAGGAATTCCAAACACCTTTCAATTTCAAAATGGGATCTTCTTACAACTTTGAAAGGAAGAGGATTTTTGTATCTTAGTTTAATTGTTTGCATGATTGAAAAGTTGGATACATTTCTTCTTGTTTTTTTGTCACCTAAAGTGCCCAAGTATCCTGAAGTATCCAAAGCATTCTATTAATCTTCTGTAGTAGATTTAGTCTAATGTAATATTGAATTTAATGCAAGCAATTTTAGATAATTTATTGATATTTTTAAATTAAAAAATTATTGTCCATTATTTTGAGATTTTGGGGGACAGCTCAAATATGATCTTTTCCTTAATGTACATTGGTTACTTTTTTTTTTTTGTGTGTACTTTTCATATCTAGGTAAACTTCCTATCTACGTAAAACCTATCATGGACATATTTTAACAAAGTTAAGCATTAAATGTTTAATGATACATCTGCTTAATCCACTTTATCTTTTCCCCACATATGGGTCTCTCATATGCATTTGTGTCCTAGTTTTGGCTAGGATAGAATTAATTTTCTTCATAGTTGCTAGTATAGGGCTATGCTTTGGATTTGTGCTGGCAACAGTGCTGATGACACAAGAATGTTTTAGTTATTGATGAGCAGTGCTTACACAGAGTCAAGGCCTTTCCTGCTCCTCACACCACCCCACAAACAAGTGGGCTGGTGGTGCACAAAAAGCTGTGAGGAGACACAGCCAGGACAGTTGACCCCAAATGATATTCCACACCACATAATGTCATGCTCACTGTATAAACTGGATAAAAGGAAGGAGAGTGGGATGTTCAGAGTGATGGCATTTGTCTTCCCAAGTAATGGCTACTTGTGATGGAGCTTGGCTTTCCTGGAGATGGCTGAACACCCACCTGGCTATGGGAAGTAAGAAATGAATCCGTTGTTTAGCTTAGTTTGCATGCACGTCTTTTGCTTTACTTATTAAACTCTTTATCTCAGCCCACAAGTTCATTTTACTCCCTCATTCCAGCGGGGGTGAATGAGCGAGTGGTGGTGTGGAGCTTAGTTGCTGGCTAGGGTTAAGCCACAACAATTATTTTACGTATTTAGGTTGCATAAAGTTTTACTTAGATTTTTTGAAGAAGAGTAACTTCTTTCTTGTTTCAACATTCTTTCACACTCCATATAGTTGCTATTTTTAATATTGTTAGACAAGTATCAGCAGAGTATCACTAGAAGTATATCAGAGAGTTGTTTCATTATAATGAAACACTGGTGATCCTTATGACGTATTACCTGGAATACTAGTTTGGAAAATTCCTCAATGATAGAAATTTGTAGAGTTGTTTTCATGTGATCTAAACATGTAATTCCTGTTAGTTTTCTTGGTTCAATTTGCCTACTTAGTATTTTTGTTGCTTTATATGTATGAAGTATCTTCTGTCTTGCTTTTTATAAAAATAAAAATGAATATAAATATTTATATACTACAACAACAACAACAACTATAGACATATGTTTCCAGTTCGGTGGTTTCTTTCCAACATCTGAACTGGAGTTGTCTTGTGAACTTTTGTATCACCTCTTCAATGACGGTCTGAAATGGACAGATCCATTTGTTTTTTTGCATTTTATCTTCCCCTTTTCAAGCGTCCCTTTGAGCCTTTAAGGTAGGGTTCATTATTTCACATAGTATTAGATGGCTCCTCTGGTCTGTTTTAAGCATCTTCAATTAGGTGAGACAATATATGATCCACAAGTGTTGACTAGAGAGGTACCTCTGGTTCATTAATTGGAAAAATCCTTCCTTCAATATTCCTTTTTTGGTCTTTCTAAGTTGGTGAATTCCTGCTTAAAAATTATGACAGGCACCTGACACAGAGTTGCACAAGCTTTCTTTATTATATTTAAAATCTGTAAAGATTATCCAAAATCTATCAATGATCTAATTTCTTGCACTTGATCATGATTTGTTCTTTAAATGTTTTCTTCAAATGTGATATGATTGCGATTTTTGTGTGAGATCACAGAAACAAGGGCTGTATTTGGGTTTAAATGGATTGCTAATCAAACCCTGCTCCACACAGGAACCTGGAAATCTAGGAAAAAATAAATTAAATGTTAAATAGTGCTTAGTGAGCTAATGTTTCCCCTACACAAATGCCAGTCAGTTGATGTAACAATATTTTATTAAAAGTGAGAAAAAGAAAACTTGACCAAATAGCCATACCAGGCAGTATGAAACAATTACCTTACGACTCTCTGTGCTAGTGAGGTAACTGCTGGCAAACTGCCTGCTTCCCCTCTTTGCAGTGACACCCCCATTTTGCCAGGGACTCTACAGTCTTTCAAGGCAACAAATGCAGAAGCTGCAAAGACAGAAGATGCCTCTCATCTGCTTGCTCCTCCAGACCCTCCCATGACCTGATCCTCGTCCTGTTCTGCATCTGCCTGGACTGGCTGCTCACCACTCACTGCATTCCCACTGGCAGCTGTAGGTAATTGCTGTGATGTTCCTAATATTCCTTGTGCTTTTTCTTTGGTTACAATAAATGTATTATTTATGACTAGCAGAGCTTCTTGGAAGAATCTTAGCAGACTTGACTGTCTTATTACTCAAAGGAAACTAAATGCCAGTGTTGCTTCAGAGCTCACCAAGACCTCTTAAAAAAGTATCTGATCTGTTTTCTTTCTGCTCCAGACTCTCACTTCTCTATTTGTCAGAATCTATTGCTTTACATTAGGATGGCCTCAGACATACATACCTGATTTTCACACACTAAGACAATTACATTTTTTTATTCTTTATGATACACTACACCTTTTAGTAGAAATACCTCCAAATTTAATGAAGAGAACATATGAAAAACAATATTTCAACCTTACTCATTGCAGTTTATTGCCTTTCTCTGCAACGGATATCACCAGAGCTGAATTTCTTGGAGGTGAGGAGGTGTATATGGGCAATCTGCTCTGTCTTCTGGGCTTTCGTCACAGGGTTTAGATTTTCTGAGTACTTTGTTCAAATTCAAAACAAAAGTTCCTAGAAGAATCTCTAGGTAGATGCTAGGCATTTCAACAAAAAGATATTGATCAGAAGACCTTTCTTTCTCTTTCTTTCTTTCTTTCTTTCTTTCTTTCTTTCTTTCTTTCTTTCTTTCTTTCTCTCTCTCTCTCTCTCTCTTTCTCTCTTTCTCTCTTTCTCTCTTTCTCTCTTTCTTTCTCTCTTTCTTTCTCTCTTTCTTTCTCTCTTTCTTTCTCTCTTTCTCTCTTTCTCTCTTTCTCTCTTTCTTTCTTTCTCTCTTTCTTTCTCTCTTTCTTTCTTTCTTTCTTTCTCTCTTTCTCTCTTTCTCTCTTTCTCTCTCCCTCTCTTTCTCTCTCCCTCTCTTTCTCTTTTTCTTTCTCTCTTTCTCTCTCTCTTTCTCTCTTTCTCTCTCTCTTTCTCTCTTTCTCTCTTTCTCTCTCTCTTTCTCTCTCTCTTCCTCTCTCTTTCTCTTTCTTTCTTTCTTTCTTTCTTTCTTTCTTTCTTTCTTTCTTTCTTTCTTTCTTTCTTTCTTTCTTTCTTTCTTTCTTTCTTTCTTTCTTTCTTTCTTTCTTTCTTTCTTTCTTTCTTTCTTTCTTTCTTTCTTTCTTTTTCTCCCTTCCCTTCCCTTCCCTTCCCTTCCCTTCCCTTCCCTTCCCTTCCCTTCCCTTCCCTTCCCTTCCCTTCCCTTCCCTTCCCTTCCCTTCCCTTCCCTTCCCTTCCCTTCCCTTCCCTTCCCTTCCCTTCCCTTCCCTTCCCTTCCCTTCCTTTTTTCTTATGTTTTGTTTTTCTTGCTGCTGCTGCACAATGGCAGGAAATAGAACCTTCCCATTCAGCACAGATTAAAAGTTTTAGTGATCCTTGAAAAACAGCTGTTAGGTCGCTGATACTGGGTGTATTTCTAAACAGCTATTAACCTATTAAAATTGTGTTCCATGTATAATGGCATTTCTGTATTTCTGTTTGAATCAGATACAGGCCAAATTAAATAAACAAACAAACAGCAACAACAAAAACCCACAAAAAATGCCACAACAACAACAAAAAAAACCCAAACAAAATAAAACACACAAACCAAAGGAACAACCAAACAGACAAAAAAAACGAAACATAAACAAACACAAGATTTTTAGAGGCTATATGGCAGGTGCCTGTTCCTTTTAAGGTGGTTTAACCACTGGAGAAGGGGTCAAAGTATTAGTCACCATGAGTTATACTAAACCTATATTTAGAATATATTTAGCTTTATTTTACAGACCAGAAGAGGCAGATGGTGTATGTTCTTTATGATCAGCCTTGTCTTTAATGACATTACATGCTGGAATTGGGAAACTTCATAGAATCTACCAATGCTGGATTTTCACATCAGTTGGTATGTTTTGCCCAGAAGGTGAGTTCTGCCTGAAGATAAAACTTTGTACGCATGCATAGTGAAATAATTTCGAGTTATATTTTCTTTCCAAATGTAGCACTCTGAAAATATATAGTAATAAACATGGAAATACAAACATGAAGTAATGATTAAAGATATTTTTGTTTTATATTTTATTATGTGCTACCAAGCTATAGAAGGCAGCCTTTAAAACCTCTAAGTACAGTGAATAAGACCTTAGATACCACAGGATCTTACCTTCATTTGAAATCAACAAATCTATTTTGACTGCCCTGTATTTTTCTTCAGGCCAATGCTATTTTTCTTCAACAGCATATCAGTCACTGCTGCATTGAATCAGTATAACTGTAGGAAAATTGGTCACATTTGTGTTGTAAAACAGTCAGATGAGACCTGATTGGGATATTGAATTATCTGAAATTTGTTCTGAATGACAAGAGAATAGTTTATCTTGTCATAGAAAAAGAAAGCTTCATTTCTTTTCATCTCTAGGATCCTACGCTGAGGGGAGAGTCACCGGCCACTTTGTGGGAGAAAAAACAATCAGTGTTCAAGGACAGTTTGCTTTCACCACACAGAAGCTGGCAGAATGACTCACAAATTGCAGTCATGATGATTCTTGTTGTCAAAGCATTTGACAGGGCAGAGGACTTGACAGTGATTCTTTGAGAAAGATATGTCACCTAAGTAAATTTTGCTAAAGTAAAGGCACTTAAATACATTTGCATTTATGCATCTATGCTTGTATATGTGGTGCTGTGTTTTGTTGGGGTTTTTTTTGGTTTTTTTGGTATTTTTCCTTCTTGGAATGTAGAGATGAGTAAGACTAGAAGAGAAAGGGAGTGACTGTTCCCCCAAACATTTTGCTGACTCCTTGAAAGCACACCCACATGTAACCTCATTTAGGTGTTCCTGCTCCAGCAGGAGGATTGAACTAGATGATCTTTCGAGGTCCCTTCCAATTTTTAGCATTCTGTGATTCTGTGATCTTCAGTTAGGTTCCAGAGGCCATGCTGAACCTTCAAAAATATCAAATTTTTAAGTATTGGTTCTTTATTACAGTTTATTGTAGCTAAACAGTCATCTTTCAGAACAGTCTTCCTATGCTGGTTTTCTAAAACATTTTCTAATAGCTCTGTAAGATGACTGCACATCACAGCTGTTTTTCTGAGAAATTCAACTCTTCTCCCTAGTAGCTTAACATATTTTCCTGTGTGGGAGACACTACCTGAACTATGTCAAACTAGGTTGTTCTGCTGTACAAAATATTTGGATCTACATTATGTTATTTCTAAACAGAAATTAAATTAATGTTATTAATATTTTATTACTTCATATTAAGTTCTATATCTTAGCAGTGTTTGAGAACATATATTGTGCCCTCCTCTTTCCCTATTCTCCACCAAAAAAGCTATGCATGATACCAGAATCTGTTCAAGGAATACATTAAAGGGCTTATTTTGGTTCCCAGTTTCTGATGTGAAAGAACTTGCACAAATCTTGCTGGAAAAATAGGTAAGGTGAAAACCATAGATATATATATTACTACTGCAAAAAATGTGGTGATCCCACAATTTGCACAATCATGGTTAGCACAAATAAGTGTAATTGCATAAGAAAAGGAAAAATAGTGATCAGTTCTGACATTGGCAGAATTTGGTTGAAATCAGCTTTTTGTACTGATTTACACAGAAGTTGGGTTTTGGTCAGAGTACCTTTCAGAGCTTAGTAAATAAAGAATGAACCTTTTTCTTCCTTTGCTCTTCCCTCTGTCTCTTCCTTTATATTATGGTTCAATAGTCAACATTTCCTAGTTATTGCAAAGGGATACAATGCTCATTTGAAATAGAAACATACTTGTGCTATCTTGTTAGCTACTGACTTCAATATTGGATTAATCTTATAATTAATACATTTTTTTTTTTCTCCTAAAGGTTTGTTTAATATGATCCCTTGGAAACAGGTAAACATAACTAAAAGCTACAACAGGCAGACAAAATCAATTATTTCTAATATTTTAATGGATTGGCAGAGTGAAAAAGCTGCATTATATAAATTTGTACATTTATTCTCTCTTTCTAACTTTAAACATATTTCATCCACAGTGTTCAAAATTCTCTGATAGTCAAACAGAGTCTATCAAAACCATTTCAAAAGGCACATGTGACCAAAAGCAAAACAAAAAAACCTAAACAGTTCGTGACATGAAACAAGAGGGCACAAATCTAGTCTCTTTTGGCTTTATTCAATACTCATAGTGTGATCAAAATGATATAAAGAAAATACTGCTGATAAAAAATGCTTCAGAACATCTGCTCACAGTGTTTTGGTGTTTTTTGTTTTTGTTTTTGTTTTTTTCCCACAAGCTGCTTTTTTTATAGAGGATATGGGATATGTGAGGTACTTTGTAACATGTTAACTTTTATTTTCAAATTTTATCTTGCACATATAGGTATCAAATATTTGGTATATTTAAATGTGTGGGTTTTGATGACACTGCAGTAATTCCATCTATGAAAATGATGGAATGAATAAAGTTTTCACAGTTTAATCATAGTCGACTCTGCTCTGGCCAGTGGTTTATCTGCATTACCTTTATATTTGTGCCATTGTTATTATCTTTATGCACAAAATTGCCAGTTTAGATTGGGATGATATGTGTATCCCAGTTTTCCTGAAATCAGTTGCTTCAAAACACTTCAATATTGTGATAAAATTAGTACTACCTGCTGCACTTCCACTTATCTTTTTCATGTCTTTTCTACTGGGAAGGAGTGTGTCTAAAATCTGTTGCCCTCCATAGCTGATGCATAACATTGTGAGAGGCTAGGAACATGAGAAGGACAGACATTCATTACAGTGAAGTTAAACTCTTCCTTGTCAGAGAAGGTCTACCCTTGGCATCAAAGTGTTACCTCCAGAAGAAGCACCGTAGAAAATAGATCAGGTTGAGAGAGCTGTTAATCATTTTGTTGGCCTGTACAGAGTTCTCTTAACTCACAAAATATTTAATTCCCTCTGAGCACTGTCAGTTTGATATAGTATGAACTACTCTAGTGTTGCTGAGAGGGCAAAATCTAACAAAGTTTTTCTAAGAAAATAATCTTGTAACAGTGAGTCAACTCAATGAAATTCTCATTAAATAAGCAAGAAAGCAATTATATTTGTGGAGGGTGAATATGTAATCATCAGAAAGGCAGCCGTATGTCTCACAATCGTTGTCATAGTCCAGAAAAGAAGAGAGGTGGATATAATGACATACAAGAACAGCTTTCAGTTAAAGGCAGTCCAACCATATTTTTTTTGTTATACTAACCACTTCAGTTGAAAAACCAAAATGGTATCTGCAAACAGTGTCCTTTGGAACAGAATATTTCAGTAAAACCTTTCAGAATAATATTCCAGGAAGCACTGTCTTCAAGAAAAGAAAAATATTTATTTTTCAAGGGAACTCTAAAGAATTCACATTATTTTTCACTATCACAGCACTGCCCGGAAGAGTTCTGACATTTTAAGGAAGAATGCTCCATTCTTTCTAAGGCTTTTCTTCCTAATTCATAGCTTGTTTAGTTCCTGAGTGACTGTCAACAAATCCTGCTGTGATCACTATGGCCTTTCACAGGATTTGGTCAATCTATCTAGACTGTTTTCTAAACAGTGCTCTAACAGCAGCCTCAAGACTTGCCTTGCTATGTGTTCATGGAAAAACCCTAGAAGCATGTTCCTGGTTACAGTCAAAAGGTAAAGTGCCTGCCTTGGTAAGCTAGCAGGAATACTATGTGGTTTTTAATTCATTAGTATGGGACTAGGCAGTTTGAAAAATTAAGTAAAATAAAACCACAATACTGTGTTCTGAAACAACCATTATTTTTCTTATGCTGTCTTCAAATGACACTTTAAAGTGAAATAAATTTGCAGTGAATGAAATTTTTTGATTTGGGAAAAAACCTCACCATTTTCAGGTTTTCTTGGGTTTGGTTATTTTTAGGGGAGCGGTTCAGCTTGGTTTATTTATTTATTTATTTAATCTATATTTAACCTGACTGTTCCTTGGCCTCAATGACCTGTTGACCAGTTTATCAAACCTACTAAGTCACCACAACCTTTTCTAATGAAAAAACCTGTTTGATTAGATATGTTCCAGCAAAATGGTTTTAACAATGTGACATTTAAAAACTGTTCACCCAAGAAACCTGTATCAAATAGAAAAAGAACATCATTATCTTCTTGCTCACTCACCTCTTTTCTACCTTTGGTCATGTCACAGTTGCTGTCAATGCATTGCTATCTGTTTCTGGTCTGAGTGACTCACACTTTGCAACCTGACATCAGGCAATATTCTTTTGATACTGGGAACTTCTGCTAGCTCCATTTGCAATAAAGAACTAAATCAGATGTCTGTCAGCAGTCTGAAAATCCGTGATCTAGCCATAATGATTCATCCACATGTGCATATGAGACTCTGGAAGAAGTCTTATGCAAAGGCTGTGACAAACTACTTTAGTGGACCATAGTCCCCCAAGTTAACTGAAAAAGAAGTTAGGTTCTGAAATATAATAAAGTCCAGAATAATGAGTGTGTGGGAATGTAATTGGTGTCCAAGTCAAATACAGAAGAAATGTTTATTTTGGTGAATATTCAGTTCAGTCTTCACAGCTTATTTCAGCCTTGGTCTCCTGAGATGAGACTTTCTTCAGAGGTTTCAAATGAGATGGAAATGACTTTGCAATTTATTTAGAAGGTATAAGTACCATAGACTTGGGTTGGATTTGAACAGGAGCCAAGACACTGATATGAGATACAAAGATGTTCTATTAACAGCAATTTCCTGAAACAAAGGTACCCACACTTATACTATGTATATTACATATGTGTATATTATATGTATTTATTTTTCTATTTATTCTTAGTCCTACATAATCAGTTTATAATACTTCTGGGATTGTGAAGTAAATTGTAAAGCATAATATCTAAATTTCAGCAAAATATTACACTGACCTTTTTGCAGCAGAACTATATATCATGTGCTGACTAGTGTCAGCTGTAATAAAATAAATCCCATTGAATCAAATCTGGTATGTTCTAAATTATGTCTGTTTTTAATAAACAGTTTGAAAGGTGGTGTCATCAAGTCTATTAACTACAAGCCCCATGTTTTACCATGTCATTATCCCTCAGAAAAAAATAAAAATTAAAAACCAAACAAACAAAACCAAAACCAAACCACAAAACAGAAGCAAAACTTATCAAGTTTCTCTTTTTCTGTGAGTCCACCGATATCCATGTCTTTCAGATCAATAGCTTCCTTTACGTGAAATATGTAATAGAAAAGAAAATTGGCAAGCGGTTACCTTTTTTTAATGAGCACCCCAGTGGGCAGACTGTGAGGCATGCTTCCTTGAAAACATATATAGCCTATATCCTGCAATTGGTTCTGCATGGACAGGTTCCACTTCTGTGTAATGCTCTGATGGAATTTCTGTTGCTTTCTAGGATTCTAGAGATAATGGGTTCAGCCAAGGACCATGAATCTGCTATCAGAGTTGTAATTACTGGATTGGGGCTTTTATTGCTCTTTCTTTCAGCTTTTATGTCTACACGTACATAAACCTGCTTGAAAGAATTGTAAGCTAGGAAGCTTATCTGCTGTCGTTTAGCAGTACAGCACAGACATTACTACAAGAGGGAAGCTGCAAATTGGTTGGAATAACTCAGAAAACACTTAAGTTGCTAAAAGACACAATAAAACCTGTGATTCCATGTCCATATAATTAGTTGTGTCTGAGATAGGTAGCTACAAACTTTCTGGTATATTTTCTCATTAACTTTTTTTTTTTTTTTTTTTAAAGAAATATTTCATGTTTAAACAAATGCAAGAATGGAAATTCCAGAAATCTTTCAAGAAGTAAGTAACAATATTTATCAAGTTGTGACAACGCAGTGAAGGCTCATTTTGAGTTTTAATATTCAGTAGGTAGGTCTCTAACGGATTTCCATTAGAAGGTGTCTTTAAAAAGCTGATTGTGTTAAATATATGATGGATAATACTCTCTATCTAAATAATTATTTCACAGATTACTTTCTCCCAATTAATTTTCATAAGGAAGATTTCACACTTATTCCTTTACAGGACTAAAAAATAGATACAGATTTACAAAAGACAGGAAAAAAAAATGTTTGCCATGCCTGTAATGACTAAGTTTCAGTTTAATCAAAATTATAACAGAAATACTTTCAGTGGTGGAATTGTAGGTCAGGGAATAATTACTTTAGGTCATAGTACTAGCCAGCATTCAGGAACTTAAAGCCTTTCACCTGCTTTTCTGTTTCTTTTTGTCCTCGGTTTAAGAAGGCTGTAGTAAGAACCTATCTTTCATCCTAATTCCATCTTGCTTTCTGCACTGTACTTCATTGCAGAGTACATCCAATGAAGAGCTGCAAAAATTTAAAGGAAAAACAAACAAACAAACAAAACCACAACAAACAAACAACAATGAAAGAAAACCAACCAAATAACACCAGTGGTACCATGATTTGAATGACTTTCAGGGTTCCAAAGATGCTAGTGTCTGTAGTAAGTTAGAATAGGTCTTGTGCTTTTACAGTTTGTGCCTTCAGCCAATTACTCCAACAATACCTTTTAGCAGCCACAAACTAGTGAAAACCAGGCAAGTCAGTATTACAACCTTTTCCACATGTACATCTTACATGTCAAAAGGATACAGAGAGGTAAACACATCATTACTGTAGCAGCACTCCACCACTGGGGAATCCTCTTTGACTGAAAAAATCCTACAGTGTCTATTAAAATGACTTTATGTCTTTAATATACTGGACAGTTAAGACCAATGTGAGTCTGGAGATTTGGAACAGTAAAACCTTTCTGGATGGAAAATCTTCTACCATTAATCAGCTTCTTTCAGGCAACAAACACTACTTTCTCAAGGAAAAAAAATAAAGAAACAAACAACAAACCAAACCACAAACCAAACAAAAACCACCATAAGTAATGGGAAAAAACAAAAATAAAAACAAAAGAACACCACAAACAAACAAACATAAAACAAGGAAAGAAACAAACAAAGACAGCAAAAGGGAAAAAAAACAACATTTTGTGTTCTAATTTTTCACGGAAATCTTCATTTCACATTTTCATTTTGGGTATGTGATTTAAAGCTTCAGTTCAGTACAAGAGGTCACTAGAGAGAAGGGCTTTTCTCAGAAATGCTCAGAATGATTTGATCATCATTCAAATACTGATGAACTAAGAGTGTCATCAAGCCCACAAAGAGAATATCTCAGCATTCAGCCTGTTCTTAATGAAGAATAAAAATAGAAGCCTTTGAACATAAGAATAAGTGCAGTAAAGATAGCAAACAAGATATTAGTTTACATTGCTAGAAGTAGCTAATTTAGATGAGATGCATCTTTGAATTTTTTTGAACAGATTGAAATTCGAATTTTGAATTTGAAACTTTGTTTTAAATTTGAAATTTTCTTCCATGGGATTAGCCTACACTTCTCTGAGGAGTGCAATACTAAAATGCACCCACTTACATCCAAAGTTATTGCATATTAAATTTAGCAGGACTCAATCCTGTGTGAATCATAAAATTAGAGCATATATGCCTGCATATGTGTGTGTCTGTAAAATCTTATGTTTCTGGTTTGCAGTGGGATTCTTTCATGAATCAGCTCATATTAAAAATCGTATGTTTTGATGGGTGCTTTGGATAAATGTTGAATTCAACTAAACTAGTAGACCAAAGTTCAAGATATTTTTTGCAGTCAAAGAAAGAAATTCCACCATATGTTTCTCTTTATTATTAAGTAGGGAGTTTCAAATTTCTCAGACTTAAAACATATTTAGAATCATTTTAACAGGCTTAAACAGTGACATAATTTTTGTCAGTAAGAACTAATAACACAAATCTAAAGTACCTTTCATGGAAAGTATATCACAAAAAGAAAAAAAAGAAAGAAACAAACAAACAAACAAAAAAACAAAAAAAAAAAAGAAAAAAGGAAAAAACGGAACTAAGCCCTTCTTGTTTACTAGTTCTGGGTGAGTTGTTTTGTGGGTGAGTCGTCATATAGGTGAGTTGTTGCTCATTTTCTCCACAGCTTCAATAAAGCTTTGTTTTATAATACGTCAGATTCCATCACTCTTTGCACCACACCACACTGAATACAGCCTGTGTAGCTCTTATAAAGCTAGCTTTAGTTCAGGTCACAGTCACAGTAGGGAAGCAACCATCACATAAAAGACTGAGCCTTCAAACATATCATAAGCCTCCAAACAAAACACTGCAGAACTGCAGGACCTTAAGCAAGTATTCAGTGGTCACTGAAGTTTTACTGCTATACACAACCTAACTGCTAGCTTTAATGCAGGCAGGAGCTCAGTAAATATAGGTGTTTCTGTGTCCTGACTCACTTTTATCTGACTATATTTTGGAATAAACACTGAGCCTGAGAACATACATACATATTAAAAGACGTTATCTTTCCTTAAGTGAGCTACAGTTTAAATGGAAGCAAATTCTGGGAAAGAGTAATCTCAAAATCTAAACCCGCTGTATTCTCTTTGTAGGGAACGTTATTTTACCTTGCTACAGTAATACAGGCATTTATCATCTAGCAATGCATATGTAACTTCATCAGGTTCCTTTAGTGTTTAGGCCACTGCTACAGTTACTGAAGTGGGTTGATTATGATAGTAGGATAACTTAGACATATCTGTGATAACTTTGTACTAAAAGCTGGCTAAGCACTGAAGTGACAAATCTCTAGTCACTTTAAAATCACTGAAACTTGAGTAGGTAGATTAACATTACCTTGGATACACTGACACAGTGTTTCAGACAGGGTGGTATAGGCATGTCCTTTATACATAGTTGGTGATCATGTCCACTCTTACTGATCTGATGAAAATGAGCTGAAAGCCTTGGGAAGAAGGAGATGAATGTTTCCAAATGAAATATGACCCCATTATAAAGTTATGGATCAAGAGTGTAACATTTAAAGGACTTCTAAATATTTATTTTTTTTCTGGAGGAAGTACATGCAGAAACAGTAGGAAGAATCAGAGAAATTAGTCATGTGAATTAGGTTATTAAAAGGGGGCTAGTGAACATCATAGAATATAAAAAACATACTTCAAATCTTACCAATACCCTGAAATTACCCATGAAAAACATGATGATAGCAAGTTGAGTTTCTCTCCTATAGTGCTAACAAATACAGATGGATGCATTCTACCTCTTATGATAAAAACAACTGTAGTGGCTGCCATGGCTAATCATTAAAGGCATCATTCATCAGGTTTGAATTCTAAGGGCCAGCTGCCTTTATATATGACAGAGAGATTCTGCAGCTTTGGGAGAGAAATGGGGATGCAGTCAGCAGGAGGAGCCGCAACATCAGAGGTGAGGCTGGTACCCAATAGAGATAAAATACGCTTGCAGGCTGTGGTAGCTGTTGTCCAGAAAGAGCAGAGGTGAGAGGGAGAGTTGAGCTGTAAATGGTTGAAAAAAGCCTGAGCTGGGGAGAGAGTGACAGGCGTTTTGTTTTCAGATTCATTCTTTTGAGAAAGAGAGAGAGAAAGAGGCAGAAAAGTGAAATAAAGTTTCAAACACCTCTTTTCAAGGAAATTTGGCTGTGGCAATATTTGTTTTCCTCACAATTGAGTATTGCTAGAGGGAAAGAAAGGCAGAAGAAAAAGGACAGAAAATTGGGAGTATTCCTGGCATCACCCATTCCTGTATGGTGGAGGTTCACCAATGGAGAATTGTGAGCTTTTCAGTGGAGCAGTGGAATTTCAATGTGATTATAGAGCAGGTAAAATGTAGTTAATAACTATGCCAGATGGAGCTGCTTCTGCTGGGGATTCACTTCAGAAACAGAGAAAATATTGGTAAATATGGGCTCTGTCTATTTACATTTAAAATCCTGGGAAAACCTGACATCCAGTTTTGATGTTTGGCCAGGAAAAACAGTTATCCTGAGGGATAAAAGTGATAAGAATGTTAATTTGAGATGAGACAGCAAGAGCTATTTGCATTTTAATCAAGTCTGCGTCAGAAAAGCCTTCAAATGAAGGCAGAAGTTCTCACATAAACAAGAACAGGTTTCTGCCTTGTGACTGCTTGAATGCTGAGCCATACAAAACTGAATTTTTTGAAATATAATCTTTGGCTATGACACTGATGAACAAGAGAGAGATCAGCTGTTGAGTAAAAGACGGATCCTATCCTTACATAACATTCTGTTTCAGGGAACAGGAATACTTTCAAAAATCAAAAAAACAAGGAAGAAACAGAAACAAACAACCAAAGAAACCCCTAAAAGCAACCAGTACAAAGTTAAACAGAGAGAAATTGCTGAAATTAGCTTTTCTTGACAATACATTATAACAATGGATATCAGTATGTTGGTAGACACACAAACCAGAAAAGGAGAATAAAACCCAAAAGTCAGCAAATGACCAACAGGGTTGGATTGTTTTCTAGTTTCATACAACCACAAGAGCCATAAATCTACCATTGACTTCCACTCAAAGGGCCTGAGAGGAGCTGTGGAGCAGGGAAAGTTAAAATTGGATATATAGCAAAATTTCTTCACTGAAAGGGTTGTCACATATTAGAACAGGCTGCACAGGGAAGTGGTTGAGTCACCATCCCTGGAAGTATTTAAAAGATTTGTGGATGTGGCACTTAGGGACATTGGTTAATGGTGGACTTGGCAGTGTTAGGTTTATAGTTGAACTCAATGATCTTAAGTGCCTTTTCCACCCTAAATGGTTCTATGATTCTAATTTGCTTGATATATTACAAGTACTAATAGAACTGGAACACACACAATCTTTCTTGCAGATATTGCCATAAGAGTAGATCTACACCGTTAGATCTGTGGGCACCCTTGGATCCTTGCTGTTGTCAACACTGTACAAATGTCCTCCTGTTCCCAGGTTCTCCTGGAAACACATCTCAGTGCAGCCCCGGGGATGGTTCACTCCCTTGATGCCACAAGCAATTGCTACAACCACGCTGTGTGGTGACATATGATTTGAAATCTGCTTAGTTGATGTGACAGGCTTATTGGGTGAGTAGTGATTCCTGTTCTAAAAACCACAAACGTAAGCCCAAATCAGAGCTCAGCCCAAACAGTTCAAAATGGAGCATGGTGGACCCAGGTGAACAGGGCACTCGCTGCAACTAGATGACATCAGGATTGCACCTGACACCTTGGCCATCATATGAAGTGACTTCTTGTGCTGTAGCTTCTACAAAGTGCTCAACATTACATTTGATGTCCTCACAGAAGGAGTTATTGTTTAAACTCTTAATTGTTTTCTTTATTAATTTGTGAGAACAAATCACATATATTCATCAGTTACAAATCCGCAAGTCAGTCAGCAGTACTATGATTTTCATAATCTTCTGGCCCCTGTTGAAAATACTACAAAAAAAGGGAAATGTTCCTTCTGTTCTTCAGCTCATTCCAGATTAATGTGGGAGATTTGAGATGCACAGATGCAGCTAGGTATCACTTGCCTGGGTGATGCCCCCAGGCAGGCTATAACCAGTGACAAATGACCAGAAAGAGACTGCAGCAAGTACTGCTTCCTCATCGAATCACCTATCAATCTTTCAGCATGTCTGTACCTTCAAATAGCCACAAACATCTTCCTCCTAGAACCCAGAGCATACAAATTATATTGTCATTGCTGTGCCATATGCAATAAAGAGTCATAGAATCATAGAATAGTTTGGGTTGGAAGGGACCTTCAAAAGTCATCTAGTCCAACACCCTGCCAATGACACTAGTAGTCTTCAGCTAAGCTTCTCATTACTTCAGAAACTTGAGAAAAGTGCACACAAAACTATTTTCATTATGAAGACACAGGGATTACCACACAGGGCAATGATATGCAGCATGAATGCAGCCAGTCTAATTGAAACACAAGCTGCTTTCTACCTCTCAGCCTCTAGACCAAGGTTCTGTCCTTGTCGCAAATGAGATTAGGGATGTAAATAAGGTTTGCCACTTGTAAACACCTGTATCACAAAAAAAATGGTTATCTGTGCAGAATAGTCACTAATTTTCCATTGTTTGTTTTACCAGATCATGTTTTTCATTTTACTCAACTCTGCAAAAAGAGAGATCACTTGGTGGTGCCTAAACTTTGATATACTTAGCAATTTAGCTAAAGATAATTAAGGTTCTTCTGTTCTAGATGTAAACATGAGGTGGTAGGCTATTTTCATGGTCATAATGATCTAGCTATTTCTGTTGCAGATGAAAACTAATAGGGCAGATCAATGTAGAGAAAATAAGAACAATCACTGAACAGACAAGAACTTCTGTTAGAAAGAAAAAAACAGAAATTAAAATGCCAAAGCAGTATGTACGTAGATAATAGTTTAGAACAATGTATCTCAATGAAATTGAGAGCTGCTGGTGTACTACACAAGTCTGTAGTAGTAACAGTACTATGATAGTCCAGGTATTTTGAGAGATACTGCCAGTAGTATGGGACTTCTACATTGTTTCACTGGTTTGAAAAACTGAGGAAGATATTAGTTCTCTTCCTTTAATAAGACAAGTGCCTAATTTTTTCATGAACAAAGAGATATTAGGAGAAATGAGAGTCTGTGTGAGTTCCTTCATCAGTCATTAAATATTCGCAGGCATATTAAGGTTTTAATACTTTGTACATGAACAGAAGTTCAGTCAAGATATAGAAGTTATAAAGAAATTTTTGTGTAGTTCAAAATATTTTTGATTCATTATTGATAGGTATTGGTGACAGCCTGAAAGGAATATAGAATGCATCAAAACAAGCCTACTCTGTCTCACCTTTATTAGCTTTAGATCCTTGGAAAATATAAGAATGCCACGTGGCTAAAGCATAATCAAGTGCAAATGCTCCCATGCCTTAAGAAGACATAATGATGGTCTATAAGTTAGTAGTCAGAAATATTAAATATCTATTTTAAGACAAACACAGTTAACAATAAAGAAAAAAAGTTTCTTATTGACTGTGATAAATAATTAAAGTTTCTACATCTTTCTTCGTTTCTTTTTAATTTCCTATTTCTCCCTGTATATAATAAAAAAAAGTAGGTTATGTATCTTTTTGAAGTATCCCAAACTTGTTTAAAAGGTAACCAAGAGAACTGATGATGCACATGTCTGTGGAGAAGCATAATAAAGGTCTATTCTGGGGTACTGAGAGAAGTGGATATGGATACCTTAGGGAAAAATTACTGAAGAAGGAGTTATAAATCTGAATGCTACTAGTTTGGAGATTTAGGATACTTTCAGTAAAAAACTAAACAAAACTAAACTGAAAACAAACAAACAAACAACTAAAAATCCCCAACCTATGAACAAACTTTTCCTTTACAAGAAAAAATTAGTTCAGATACCATTGGGATATTGAACCAGAATGGAACATCAACAGAGGGACCAAGTATATTGCCAAGATTAGGTTGCATGCCAAATTTTACTTCTTATTCACCAAAAGTAGAAAGCGTGTTCTTAAGCATTTCTTACTTTTCAATACTTCATGTAAAATGGCTTGTCAATATCTGCCATTGTGTACCTTGAATCTTTGGTGTGAGTCAATGAGATTGGTGGTTCCCAGCCTGTAGCTGGACAATGTTGTGAAAAGGCTGTTCTACGTATAAAAAAGAAATGTCTTCAGTGTCTTCCTTTCACTGTCTGCATGTAATACATATATATGTATATATTTTAAATGTCTTGAAATGACATAGAATATAAACAGGAAGCTGGAGAGACTAAGTAGGGAACAAGGAAGGCTGAAATGCATGTGAAGCACTTTTACTGGAACAGACAGATTAATGTATAGTGACATAGATGTTTTCCAATCGACTATAGAAATATACCATTTACATTCACTCTCTGTCTTAACAGAGCTGGACAAATAGTGCTACACCCAACTTTCTGAACCTTTTGAAGGTTTGCATGTGTGTAACTCCCCTCCAGCCATTCTGTTTTTTTTCTGAGAGTGGTGACTTCATTTTAGAAGAGTTCTTAAGTGCATGAAGACAACACATTTCAAGAAGTGTGTATGTCACATCTGCCCACTCCATCACATCAGAGGAAGGAAATGAAAAGGGCTTATTTACCAAGACACAGAAAAAAAATCACCAAACAAGAGTTTACTCATACCTTTAAATTTTCTGCTTCTAATATGATATACAGATGAGGTCTATAAAAGTGCTATGCATATTGTATGTGAATTAGGCTAGAACAGATATATTGGAAGAGACAAAAGTTTCACAGGTGTGAGATGATTTTCCCCTTTTCTTAGTCCAATTTCTCATTTCTGATCCTAATTTTCTAACTCTCATTTTTCATAGTCTTGAGGGCTGTCTTTTAGCTCTGTTTTTCATGAAAGCTTCGAAGAGTTAGTTAATATTTTCAGCATTTGGAAAGCCTTGAAAAAGGTGAAATATTTCAGTAGTAAAGCATATTTAAAACCACATTTTATGAAAGATCTCTTTTGCAAAACACAATTTTCTTCTTATTTCTGAATTCCTAGATTTTGAAATTTGGTACTTACGAATAACCTTGGAATCATTGTTTGAGAATGGAGATTTAATCCAAAACTATTCAGGCATTAAATAGGTCTCCAACATTGCTGATGTTTCTACGTATGTAATAATGCAAGGCTGGAGCCTAAGTATATTGCAGAAGCTCTGAAAAATTTCCTTAAATTATAGGTATATCAAAGGAGGTACAAAACTGGAAATCTGTACAATAGCAAGAGTTTGGTGGTGTATATAAAAAGTTAAAAATTTCAGAACATGAAAATTAATTCTGAGTGAAACCTTATACATTTGGGTTTTATGACAGAAAAGAAATCGTGAATTCTTTTCAAACCAAAGTAGAAAATTGGTGTCTATTCTGTTTATTTTTTATTGTATTGTATTATTATGTGGTCATTTACTGAGAAAAAAAAAATACTTTAAACAAAGTCAAAATAGTCCACTCTGTTCTGCAGAGCCTGATTTATTGTTGGCGAACCTCTTTAGGTGGGCCAACGCGTATCACATTCAGCCTTCAGGAATCCGGAAAAGGGAACTTAGGTTTCTCTTTTTAGTATGACAGTATTTGGATGAGAAAGAAGACACTGATGGTTGATTTCTTAATTGGTTTATGAGTTTTACATGTCAGTGCTAGCCACACCTTTTGAATGTAAACTGCCATAGGAAATAAAATGGTTTTTTGAGCCTATGTCTGTGAGAGGCAGCGTGTCGCTCTGCTTGGCAGTGCATTGCCCCAGCACAGGCTCCATTGCTGATGAGCAACTGCTTGCCAGTAAGACACAGCCTATCTAGCTCAGCCTTTCACCACTTCATAAGTCCTTTTGAGCCTCATGAGCATTAAAGCAGTTCTCATACTGATAACAAAGGCGAAGGCAATCGTCTCTTTCCCTTTGCAGATAAGGACATGAAAATTGCCTTTGCAGTCACTCTCTTCTGTGCCACACAGAAAGATTTCTGCAGCCTGCATTTTCTCTTGGTTTAAACAGCATTTATCAAATGCAAACACATGTATACAGTAGGTAAGTAAACACTTGCTGCACTTTGAAGAAGAGCTTACTTCCCTTTTGTTTTGTTACTGGTATTCCTTAACAGAAGTAATTTTAAAATGTACATAGGAATAGAAACATGATAGAGGAGTTTAATCACTTCAGCTCCCATTGAATCCTAAAACAAATGAATTCTTAATTATATTGCTTTATGCTTACTTGTAGTCCCTACTGAGAGAAGGATAGAACAGTCTGCATGTGGACAGTGCTGTATTATTCCTAATTACTGTTTACTTATATTGACATTAAGAAATCCCTTTGGGAATAGCTTTTAAAAAATTATGAAAATCTAAGTAAGTCTCCAAAGAAGAGTGAACTTGATCCCCACTGACTTTGGCACATGTAAGTTAAACTTTGCAAACCACAGATGTTTGACCAAAGGTTTTTTTTAGTGTGATGTGTATGACTGTTCAAGAGCTTTTGCCACAATTTGTGATAATACTTGTGATACTATGCTTTTGTTTTTCCCTGACTTTTCCTCCAGCACATTGTTCTTTTCTTTTCTTTCTTCTCCTCTTGAAATGTGGGTTATTTTTAGAACTTCATAATGAGCACCAAGCACTAAGCTCTGGTTAAAATATAAGAAGCAAACCAAGTAAATAACAAGGATAAATAATTTCTCTTATATTAACCTTAAATATGGGGAAGTGGATCCTCAGATCCTGGTTTTTTTTTCAACTGACTAAGCTCCACTGAAATGAATTACTGTGTTTTAGATTATTACCATATGTATGACTTAACAATAAGTGTTAATCACTGTTTGGTTATTCACCTCAAATAATGGTGGAATGCTACGTTGTAAGCATTGCAAAGTTATCAGTGTCTACTGCTTTTTGGACACTTAATCTCCAATCCATCTTGCACCAAATCTTAGTCTTCCTTGTAAGCTTTGAAAAAACAGTCAGATAGAAAGTGTGGTTTGAAGGAAGATGGATTGGATATTAGAACATACAGTTTTGTCTAAACAGGAAAATAATAATCCTAATTTATTTGAGATCGTAAATTTTTTTCTAGCATGCAAATTTGAGTATGTTTTTATGTACTAAAATCAAAGGAACCCTAACTAACATTCTGCATAAGAAGGACTGCAGGAAATCAGTATTCTTTTTGCAGAATTTATTTATGCACTGTGTTAAGGTGAAAAATGGAAAGGACTTTCTAATTTTCACTGCTATACTTTAGATGTCAGCCAATAGTCACATCTACTTAGTACCAATTTTGAGCTCCTTAGTCAGTTTTAATTTAGTCAAAGGTACAGATGGATTAGCCTTTATTTGAGCTAATGTTGCAGGTGGGAGTATCTGACTGAATGAACCCGAGCTGCACAGGATTTTACAGCCTTCTCCACTTATATCAAGCACCATAGCTAATGATAAGCCTACTGTCACATTACACTGATAATGAAGTATGATAGAACCGGAGACTGAACCTAGATAAAAACTGATATAGCGAACAAAAATCCTCTCTTGTAAATGTCGCCACACTCATAAAACGAGCAAACAAACACAACGTGAAACAAAAAAAAAACAAACAAAACCCATAACACACACCCACCCCCCAAAATCAAACCAAACCAAGCAGAACAAACAAACAAAAACCAAACCAAACCAAACCAAAAAAACACAGAAGATAATTTAACAGATTTTGGTTTGGTTTGGTTTGTTTTAAATAGCGTTCAGAAAATTGGTTTAAACTACACCAATGAAATAACTAATTTCCTTCATAATCTGAGACTCCATGGGAAAGAGGTAGCTCCATGCTGTTTTTATACTGCTAAAGATTCTTAAATGTAGATAAAGCTTATATGAAAACCAATAACATACCTTTTTTTCATTACCTTGGACATACATTAATACAATACAATTTAAAAACCATTCTCTTAAGACATTTGCCAAAATGTTAAAAACAGAGTGAGTCAGGAAATAAACTTCAGGAATTAATTTTTAATAGGAAAGTCTAATATAGTAGTGCATATTTCTCTAGGTATATATTGTTAGCTTTGTGAAACAGATATTGAAATAAAAGCATTATTGAGTGCAACTATTAAACAAAAGTATTTCAGAATCTCACCATGTACATTTGAGATGTGTCTTTCTATGTTGGATCATTTATATTCTGAGGTCTTCTTTGATTATTTTTGTTCCTTGGTTTTCTACTGTCTGTAGTTCTCAGCAATTTGAGTCTTAAGTTAAATGAGTCTTCACTCTAGCACTCTGTATTACCTGAAAAATTAAGACAAATATTGTGAAATAGCCATTTACTTCTTCCTGATCTGACAGCACTAGCCTTCTCAATGGCAATGCTCTCCCATTTTGCCATGCTTCTTGTTCTGTTTCTCTTTTGTGTTTTAGGGAATTCAATGTCACAAAACTTGCAATAAACAACAGAAACCCATGAAAGTGTGGGGGTTTTTTTGTGTGTGTTTTTCTTTGTTTGTTTGTTTTTGTATGAGTGGTTTTGTTGTTTTGTTTTGTTTTGTTTTGTTTTGTTTTGTTTTGTTTTGTTTTTTTTACCATCAGAGTGGTCAAACACTGGAATAGATCACCAGGGTGTGTTATGGAGTGTTCATTCTTGGAAACATAGGAGTTTGTACCAAACTTCTGCTGGTTTAGTTGGGATGGCCAAGTGCATCAATCACAAAGTGGATTTGAGCAACCTGCTCTAGCTGGCCCTGCTACCTGCAGGTGGTGGGACAAGACAATCCTCAGTGGTACCTTCCAGCCTCAGCCATCCCCTGATTCTGTGATTCTTCTGAACTGAAATTTCATGCCTTACAAGTGTGAACAGAAAGTCATCAAAGAATATTTTCAACAAAGCAGAAAAAGAAAACCCAAGGAAGGTAGAAGACAGGGTGATATCTGATTCTCAGAGTATAACCACATCCATAACATGTACAGTCTCTTCTACTGGGAGCGTAATGTTGAGACTGAGGAGCTGTTTGCCCCATCCCACAGAGACCTTCATTCACTATTGGGAAACTTTACATTTTATTGAGCACGGTGGCCCAGCATTTAGTAAACTGGCCTGTTGTTCTGACTTGTTACCAACTTCTTATTACCCTAACTTACCTCAGGGCACCATCAGTTATGTCTCATCCTGCTCCTTATATTGCTAACCAGTCCTACTGCCATCCCTTGCACTGTGCCATTTCACAGTTCTTTTTTACTTCAGCTTGTGAAAGGTAACACAGAGAACTAAACTGACCCCTTCAGTCACAGGAAACTTACTTGAATTCCTTCCTCACTCAACTCACACAAAACTCTTAAACAGCTTTTCATTTTTTCATACCCCTCAAATACTTTCACACATCTCCTTCCCTACTTCTGCTCTTTCATGGGTTTGACCCTTGCTACTTCAAGGAAGGAAGAACCACACAGTTGTAGTATTACCTGTTGTAGATGAAGGTGTCTGTTCTGATGTACATAGAGTCTTTCTCTTGGGAAAGCAGAAGATTGATGTTAATTTGGCTATCTGCACATATGATTAGCAAAAATTCATACAGGGCTCTTTTAAAATTAGATTATAAAAACATATAGCTACTTAGAAGATTTTTATCCCCATTAAAAATTTGTATTTAAGGCAGAAAAAATAATCTGGGAAAAAACCCCTAAAAGGTAAAATCCATGGCTGTTGTAAATTTCCACAGGAAAAGATTATAAAGTTTATCTGATACATATGCTTGTATAGTAATGACAGGTTAGTCAAAGATAAGAAAAAGTCGAATATGTCTTGAACTTAACTTCCTTGTCCATACCACTAAACTGTTTATTTATCTTCTGTCCTGGGATTATTTTGATGATAGATTTTCCCACATTAATAGGTCATTAATGCCTGGTACTTCAGATAGAATGAATGTTTCTCTCCTTAGTACAGAATAATCTCTTCTTGCTCTATCTGGAAGTGGTAGGCAAAACCAGATATGCCTGTATTTGTCATATAGGTGACACTACTCACAAAGATCAATACAAGCAAAATTATGTTTTTGCCCTTTTTTTTTTTTTTTTAACCTTAAATTACAATATCCCAAATCTAGGCTTTAATGATGAGAAAAGTACCTTACATGTCATTAGAAAATGCAACTGAAGGTAAAATTAATCAGACATATACAAAATGATACTACTAGATTTGTAATGATGTTCTAGTAAAAAGTACCTAAAACCCACAAATAATAGGAATTTGTAGTAAAGTATGCAATTTGTTTCTATTGACTATGTGCAAATTCTAAGTCACAATTATTTAATGAACTATTTTAGGGTATGATTTCTTAGTTGAACATAACATTCTCGTATATGACTTTTAAAATACCTATGGTATATTCTTTTCTGTTTTCTTTTTGCCTTTTTTTTTTTTTCCTATCAGATCAGTACTAAGGTATACTCTGTCATTACGATGGAGTCTAATCTCAAAAAGGAAAACTACTACATAATCTCTTAATAAAAGAATCACTTTTATATCTGCACAGATACGTACCAGTCTATTCAAACCTTACAGGAAATTTATTAATCCTATGGACAATTTCTTTCCCTAAGACATTGATTAGTTATTTCTGTGCTGTATTAAAAAAAAAAAAAAAAGGCAAGTGGAACTAATTTTCTTCAACATCACCTGTGTCCTGAAGCACGACTACTTTCTTAGATCCCTGAGTTGTCACAAACTCTATTTCATTCATGTAGCCCCAGGGCTTCAGTATGGGAAATCAATGGTAAATGGATACGCTTCAGACAACTGACTTGTTGTCACTACCTTTGTTTAATAGGTCTTTTTCTACTTTCGGAATAAATTCTAGAATTCTGTAGATAGCCTTTTCTTTTACAGGATAGGATGTTTAATAAATGAAACAAAATAATATCCTTAAAGGAACCCCACAGAGCATTAGCAAAAGCTACGCATTAGTTTAACAAATAAAAGAACCTTAGGTAAAACCATTGAAATATATTTTAAAAATATTTTTGTCTTGATGTCTTTTGAATGTGACACTAATGATCTGTCAAACTTGCTGGAAGTTGATATGATTGGTGTTTAGTAACATCTTTTCCACTGACTGCATTGGAGGACACCAACACTTGCAGGACAAAGACTTATAACAGCTGAAAACACAGAATACCGAAGTGTACTTTACTCATTTGGTCACTTAGTGTAATGGTGAAGTTAATGCATCGGGCATATAGGTGTGAACACTGAGAATTTCTGTCATAATTAAACTATATGCTTTGTATAGGCCAAAAATTCCCCTTGCAAGAGAAAAAGTTCCTGTTTTCCAGGAGCAGGGCTGGTCTGAAACTACCATGAAAAAGAAATGGAGAGTGAAGCCAGGATTATGTGAATGACTTCATGTGAAATGTCAGCACATACATGTCATTGTTCATACTCAACTGACATCCCTTCATTCTGGGAACTGGATCTGGTGAGACCCCACTTGGAGTACTGCACCCAGCTCTGGAGTCCTCAGTACAAGAAAGACATGAACCTGTTGGAGTGGGTCCAGAGGAGGGCCACAAAAATGACCAGAGGAATGGAACATCTTTCCTCTGAAGACAGGGTGGGATGAGAGAGTTGGGATTGTTCAGTCTGGAGAAGAGGTTTCAGGGAGACCTTTAAATACTTAAAGAGGGCTATAAGAAATATGGGGACAGGGACTGTTGCAACAGGACAAGGGTTAATGGTTTTAAACTAAAGGAGGTGAGATTCATGAAGAAATTCTATATAATGAGGGTGGTGAAACACTGGAACACATTGCCCAGAGAGGTGGTAGACTCCCTATGCCTGGAGACCTTCAAGGCCAGGCTGGACGGGCTTCTGAGCAACCTGACCTAGTTGAAGATGTCCCTGCTCGTTGCAGGGGGAGTGGACTAGATGACCATTAGAGATGCCTTACAACCCAAATTATCCTATGATTCTAGGAATTTTGGAAATGGCCCTAACCTATTCCTTAAAAAACGAAAACCAAATCAAAACCTGCTATAATCCAAATAAAGAAAGTCTATGGAAAGCAATACTGAAATTCTGTTTAACTTCCTTTTTCCTTGATTCTTAGACATTTTATCCTATCTTTCATATTTTTTTTTCCCCTAAGATAAAGAAAAGTAAAATCTATATAGGGAAAGGCCATAAACCTTAAGGATGAAAAAATACCGCCAGAAAGACAAGTAAACACAGGAGTTAGCATACTAAAATAAAATAAAATAAAATAAAATAAAATAAAATAAAATAAAATAAAATAAAATAATAAAAAAGTATCTTCTAACTTAAGCTTAAAAGAATAATTGCAAAGTGCCAGGTTGAGTTAGATCTTGGAAGGAAAGTTAATAGAAACTAAAACAAACAAACAAACAAACCTTTATTTGAATAATACATGGTGGCTACAATATGTGCGTTGGAGACGATCAAGGCAGAAATATAGCTGAAAACCAACATTAGCAGTTTATCTCAATTTTTACTAGGGAGATTCTTGAAGTTATAGAATCCAGGTTGGAAGGGATTGAAAAAGGTTCCATACTTAATCCAAAGTAAGATCAGCAATAAGTACATCTGGGTCATTGTTGACATGAATTTGTACACAGTTTTATTATAAACAAAACAAAACAAGCAACCAGAAAAGTTTTTATGATGATAGAGATTCTATGACCTTTTCATGAAAACTCTTTAAGTGGTTATCAACTCCTACAAGAAGATTGCATTTCCTGATGTATTTTTAGCTAATTATTTCATTTCCTACCTACAGCAGACTGGGAGAATAATTTATTTTCATTTTGAATCTGCTTTATATATGAAGTATTCATAATAGTTGTGTATTTTAGATCTTAAAGGCTTTTATCATGTATCCTTCCAGTTTCTATTGTGCTGAGATATCTTCCCTATTCTTTTATCTTTTATTAAAGTTCATTTTACCATCTCCTTGTAATTCTCAGTGAAGTTCTCTTTGAAATGATGCACAGCTTTCTTGCCGAGAATCCTTAAAATCAAACACGGCAGTCCTGTTTTACATCCTTCCAGCATTTTCTAAATATTTGCAAGAGCTCTACCTCAATTCTCATTCTGAGTGTCAAAGATAGTGCATATGTCCTTTACATGCTTGTCAACATGTCCCTATTTTCCCCCCTATATTTTAGGAAAACAATATCTTTCTTCACATTCCTACCACTTGAGTTTACCATGTCTTTTAACCCAATAAGTAATAGTTTGGATTCTCTTGTTCCCCATTTTTTGGCATTGTGTTACTGTTCTAAACAGAAGCACAGGAATGAGAATGAGGCCATCACCACATTTGAGGGAAAACCTGCAATGAAAAGATCTATAAATGGTTCAAATCCATGGTTCTGGCTAATCACAGAAATTTGAAAACTAGTGAATACCTGAAACAGAGATCTTGTAACAGGAAATGACTGTAAAGGATGGCATCTTACCAGTGGAGAATAGACTTGTATGTATGCTCCAGAAAAAAAAAGGAACAGCTTAGGAAACAGATGCATAAATCTGACATCAAGCATATATAGTTAAAGAATCAAATTTAGATAGAAAACAGGAAAAAAGGCAAAATACACAATTCTGGTTTCTTATAGAATCCCAGAAGCATTTCAGTTAGAAGAGACCCTCAAGGTCATCAAGTCCAACCATAACTCTAACACTAAACCATGTCCCTAAGAACCTAATCTAAATGTCTTTTAAACACCTCCAGGGATGATAACTCCACCACTTCCCTGGGTAGCCTGTTCCAATGCCTGACACCCCTTTCCGTGAAGAATTCTTTCCTAATATCCAATCTAATTGTTCTCTGGTGCAACTTGAGGCCATTTCCTCTCATTCTGTCACTTGCTACCTGGGAGAAGAGACCAATACCCTCCGTGCTACAACCTCCTTTCAGGTAGGTATGGACAGCGATAAGGTCTCCCCTCAGCCTCATTTTCTCCAGGCTAAACAGCTCCAGTTCCCACAGCTGCTCCTTAGAAGACTTATGCTCCAGGCTGCTCACCAGCTTCATCACCCTCCTCTGCAATCTCTTTAGTATTTTAATATCCGTCTTACGATGATGGGTGCAAAACTGAACACAGGGTTCAAGGTGGGACCTTATCATCACTGAGTACACGGAGACGATGGCTTCTCTACTCCTGTTGGCCACATTATTCCTGACACAAGCCAGGATGCTGCTTGTCTTTTTGGTCACCCGGGCACACTGAGGCCTCATATTCAGCCATCTGTCAATCAACACCCCCAGATCTATTTCTACCGCTCAGCTTTCCAGCCAATCTTCCCCGAGCCTGTAGAGCTGCCTGGGGTTGTTGTGACCCAAGTGTAGGACCTGGCACTTGGCCTTGTTAAACCTCATACAATTGGCCTCAGCCCAATGATCCAGCCAGTCCACATTCCTCTGTATGGCATGCTTACCCTCCAGCAGATCAGCAGTCCCACCCAATCTGGTGTCAGCTGCAAACTCAGCCCCCTCATCCAGATCACTGATGAAAAGATTAAACAGAACTGGCCCCAATAGTGAGCCTTGGGGAACACCACTCACAACCAGTCACAAACTAGATTTCTCTCCATTCCCCACAACTCTTTGGGCCCAGACATTCAGCCAGTTCTTTATCCATCGCAGAGTACACTCATCCAGGCCATGAGCTGCCAGCTTCTCCAGGAGAATGCTGTGGGATATGGTGTCAAAGGCTTTACCGAACTCTAAGTACTCAATATCCACAGCCCTCCCCTCACCTACTAGTTGGGTCACCTTGTCGTAGAAGGAAATCAGGTTGGTCAAACAGGACCTGCCTTTCATAACCCCATGTTGACTAGGCCTTTAGTAGCAATACCATTGGGTCCTGTTATCTTCAACTTTATTAATAGGGCGGAACTGTGTGATCACATGTATGCTTTCAAAAACACATAATTTTTAGAAAAAATAAAAAGCATGGTTAATTTTATAAATATTACTGAAGAGAAAAAATAATTCATATTGAACTGAAGACAGTGTACACAGATACCATAGAATCAAGGTTAAATTAGCTGTTTTTACTCTTACTCTTAAAATTGACTTTGATGAACACATCATAAATATACAAGCTCTTTCTTCAGAAATTTATTCTTTTTTTTTTTAATTTTGAATTTTTAAAAATCATCCTTATGTATGGAGAAAATGCAATAATCTCATTAAAGTAAATCCAGTTGAGGCAAGAAACATCCACTATTGCCTCAGTTAATTGTCTGTCTATGACTGAGATATTTGTTAGATATATATGTGTCTCTTCTGCCCTGCATAAATGTTGGACTGTTTCATTTATGTATATGAATATTGGGTTTTTCATCCCTGCCATGCTCTTAAGAGCAAAACTTCTTTATTGTTTTCATAGTGATTGATTTCGATTTCCTACTTGTAAGCATTCAACCAGTACAATGAAGGCTCAGTCTGTAACACCTGTCAAGTTTACCATATTTGGTAGCCTGTAATTTGGTATATTGGGTACCCTGTCATTCCTTTTAATTTTTAACCCTAGAGACCTCTCTATCTCACAGATCGTAAGTGAAAAACTAACTCTGTTTTGCAAGACCTGACCATGTGTTTATAAAAGTGAAAAACTAAGAAAATCTCTTCCTAAAATGATGAAACTGATAAACTGAAAGTATCCTTAAAAAGATGATAGGAATAATATACTGTGAATTTTTTAGTAATTGTCACAAAGTGTATCAAGGGTGCCAGTGATTAGAAAATTAATCATAATGGAGAATATCTTAAACTAAGGTAATTTTTGACATCTCTAGTACAGTCAGGAGAGTAGATTTCACAAAATAAATTTATTTTTAATTATGAAAGTAGTCCTACTTGTTTAAATAAGAAAAAAAAATGAAAAAAAAAAAGGGGAAAAAAGAAAAAAGAAAAAAGAAAGGAAAAGAAAGAAAAAAGGAGAAAAGGAGAAAAGAAAAAAGAAAAAAGGAAAAAAGGAAAAAGAAAAAAGAAAAAAGAAGAAAGAAGGAGGGAAAAGTTGATTGCAATTTCTACTAGCTAAGTGCCTGTGCTCATACCTTTTTCTTGGACATGTAATTTATGATTTTGCTATATAGAACTATGTTAGGAGGCTAGCAAATTCACTATTTTCAGTCAACTATACTACTTCTTTGTGAAATCCACTTCTATTAATACCATTTCATACTTCTACTTCAGTAACTTCTTGGAAGTCATACTCTGTGAATCTTATATAGACAAAGCTGTATAAAAACCAAATAGAAACAGGGTGGCCATGGCTTCTCAGCATCATGAGTGATGTAAGAATAATCTGACGATTCTGTCTTCACAGGGTTTAGCTTCCTTCAGTTTCTAAATGTATTTGATGCAATCGACTCAATTAACCATGCAAGCAATTCAGATTTACTTGAAATCAAGAACAATTTATTTTGATTTTTGTTCAAACAAATGGAGGAGGCGATGGTGTGCATGTTTTCTTAATTTTCAGTTAATACCAAAGTGAGGGAATGCTCAATATGTTGCAGGGCAGGGCTGTCATCCAGACGGTGAAGGAATGGGCCTGCATGACCTCATAAAATTCAGCATAGAAAAACTCTGAGTCCTGTCTCAGGGAGGGAGGAGCTCCTGTAACAGCAGGTGCAGAGGATGTGTGGGCCAAAAAGTAGCTCTGCAGGAAAGCCTTAGGGTAATGTTGAACAGTGAGCTGAATGGATGCCCATGGTATATCCTGGCAGCACAGGTGCCCAACAACTCTAGAGCTGTATGGACAAGAGCCCAGCTCATAGATCAAGGGAAGGGATTATCTCCCTCTACTTAAAACTCATCAGACCACACGTAGGTATTCCATCCAGTTTTGGGCCCCTGACAGAGAAAAGACAGACAAACTGGAGCTACCTCAGCAGGGGATTCCTAAGACAGCTGGGGCTGGAACACTTGTCCTTCCAGCCTTCCAGGCCTATGCAGAGAAATAAGGGGAAAAATTACGAGTTCAAGGAGAGCTTTGAAGTATAAATTGATTGAAGGGAGTAACATCAAATAATTGTTCTGGTCTTGTAGCCTTCCTTAGACATCTGCTATAAGCCAGGATCTGGCATAGCTCTTAGGTTATTACTGTTTAAAACAATGGTAAACATACATAAACCGAGACACTTTGTAAAGCCTTTTCATAATGCAAATAAAAAAAACAGAGTAAACATAAAATTATATTTAGGAATTAAATCTTTCATTAAAAATAATAACGGGCCTCCTCTGTTTACGATCTGCTTTCTTTTCTGGTTATTTGACTGTCAGGAGATAATCTACTGTGTGCTTCTATCTATTTCTGTAGGATTTCAGCTCAGTGTTCTACCTTTTCTGTATTAATTAAGGTAAATACTAATTTAGTTAACAATCACTGTCAGTTTTTCATCTGTAACACAATCTACCCGGGTAATAATCTACTTTTCCTGTTCTGTTTTGTTTATCATCTGGAAAAACAAACAAGCAAACACAAGTGCCATGCAAGATCTGCCTACCAAAATTTCATGTGCTGAGATGTCATTTTAAACCGTTCTTTGTGCTTTCTCCTACTGACCAATCTGAAATGGTTGTTCATCATTCCAGCTTTAAAGCCTTATTTGGCAGATTTTAAACTTCAGAGTAAGATTCATATTTGTCACTTCTAGATAAGGAAGTAATAAATCTTATACATACAGTCCTTCAGAGCTTCAATCTAGTTTCTATTGTTTCTTAAAGGTGACCTTTTTGGAATTGCAAATGTTTAATACAGGCCTATTTTTGTCATCTAGTTTAATCTGAAAAGAGCCATCTTGAGATTTCTCCAGCCATGATTATTTTTCATGGCCAGATCTTCCATAATGTCTTCACCACCTATCAGAAACAACATGAAAACACATTTTCCTTTGCTTATTTTAAAGTGTACTGGAAAGAAAAAAAAACCAAACAAACAAATAAACAAACAAAAAAACCCCACCAACTTTCTTATCTCAGAATATCTGGACAATGAAACTAGGAATGATCACAGTATCACACAGTATGTTTGGGATTGGAAGGGACCTCAAAAGATCATCTAGTCCAATTCCTCTGCTGGAGCAGGAATGCCTAGGTGAGATCACACAGGAACATGTCCAGGCAGGTTTTGAATGTCTCCAGGGAAGGAGACGCCACAACCTCCCTGGGCAGCCTGTTCCAGTGCTCTGTCACCCTCACTGAGAAGAAGTTCTTTCTCAAATTTAAGTGGAACTTCTTGTGTTCCAGTTTGATCCCATTACCCCTATCATTGTTTGCCACTGAGAAGAGCCTGGCTCCATTCTCATGGCGCTCACCCTTTATATATTTATAAACATTAATAAGGTTACCCCTCAGTCTCCTCCAAACTAAAGAGACCCAGCTCCCTCAGCCTTTCTTCATAAGAGAGGTGCTCCACTCCCTTAATCATCTTTATTGCCTTATGCTGGACCCTCTCCAGCAGTTCCCTGTCCTTCTTGAACTGAGGGGCCCAGAACTGGACACAATATTCTAGATGGGGTCTCACCAGGGCAGAGTAGAGGGGAAGGAGGACCTCTCTCGATCTACTAACCACCCCCTTTCTAATACACCCGAGGATGTCATTGGTCTTCCTGGCCACAAGGGCACAGTGCTGGCTCATGGTCATCCTGCTGTCCCCCAGGACCCCCAGCTCCCTTTCCCCTACACTGCTCTCTAATATGTAATTTCCCAACCTATACTGGAACCTGGGGTTGTTCCTGCCCAGATGCAGGACTCTACACTTTCCCTTGTTAAATTTCATCAGGTTATTCCCCGCCCAACTCTCCAGCCTGTCCAGGTCCCGCTGGATGGCAGCACAGCCTTCTGGCGTGTCAGCCACTCCTCCCAACTTAGTGTCATCAGCAAACTTACTGACAGTACACTCAATTCCCTCATCCAAATCGTTAATGAATATATTGAATAATATTGGCCCCAGTACTGACCCCTGAGGCACTCCACTAGATACTGGCCTCCAACTGGACTCCGTACCATTGACCACCACTCTCTGGCTTCTCTCCTTAAGCCAGTTTGCAACCCACCTCACTACTCTATTGTCTAGACCACACCTCCTCAACTTAGCTGTGAGGATGCTGTCGGAGACTGTGTCAAAGGCTTTACTGAAGTCAAGGTAGACCACATCCACCGCTCTGCCATCATCCATCCATCTTGTTACATTCTCATAAAAGGCTATGAGGTTGGTCAAGCATGACCTACCCTTGGTAAAGCCATGCTGACTGCCCTTAATAACCCTCTTATCCTTGATATGTCTTGAGATGGCACCAAGGATAAGCTGTTCCATTACTTTCCCAGGGACAGAGGTGAGGCTGACCAGTCTATAATTACCCGAGTACTCCTTCTTGCCCTTTTTGAAGACTGGAGTGACATTTGCTTTCCTCCAACCCTCAGGCACCTCTCTCGTTTCCCAAGACTTGGCAAAGATGATGGAGAGCGGTCCAGCAATGACTTCAGCCAGCTTCCTCAGCACCCACAGATACATCCCATCTGGACCCATGGATTTATGGATCTCCAGACTATTTAATTGCTCCCTGACCCAGGCCTCATCGACTAAAGTGAACTCCTCCATTGACCTGGCTTCATCCGGGGTCTCAGGGGTACAGGGCTTCCCAGGACAGCCTCCAGCAGAATAGACAGAGACAAAGAAGGCATTCAGTAATTCTGCCTTCTCTGTATCTTCTGCCACCAGGGCACTCACCCCATTCATCAGTGGGCCTACACTGCGTCTGGAATTAGTTTTATCTGCTATGCATTCAAAAAAGTTCTTTTTGCTGTTCTTGACCCCTCTCGCCAGCTGTAATTCTAAGGAGGCCTTGGCTATCCTAGCTACATCCTCTAACAGCAGCCTTATATTCCTCCCAAGTGGCCAGCACCTGCTTCCATGACCTGTAAACTCTCCTCTTCTGCTTGAGCATACCCAACAGATCCCTATTCAACCACACAGGCTTCCTGGCTCCCTTCCTTGACTTCCTACGTGTGGGGATGCTCTGATCCTGAGCGTGGAAGAGGCAATCTCTGAATGCAATTCAGCTCTCTTGGGCCCCTTTTCCTTCAAGCAGCCTTGCCCATGGGATTTCCCCTAGCAATTGCTTGAAAAGGCCGAAGTTAGCCCTGCTAAAGTCCAGGGTTGCAACTCTACTTGTTATTCTTTTCCTGCCACACAAGATGCTGAACTCCACTATCTCGTGGTCACTGCAACCCAGGCAGCCCTCAACTTTTACTGCTTCGACCAGACCCTCCTTGTTAGTGAGGATGAGATCCAGCAGTGCACCTCTCGTAGTCGGCTCCTCCACCATCTGCATGAGGAAGTTATCATCAATGCACTGGAGGAACCTCCTGGACTGTGGCTGGCTGGCTGAATGGTCCTTCCAGCAAACATCAGGGAAGTTAACATCACCCACAACAACCAGGGCCTGTGACTGTGAGGCCACTCTCAGCTGCCCATAGAAGGCCTCATCAACTTCCTCAGCCTGATCTGGCGGCCTGTAATAGACACCTACAACAGTGTCACCCCTGCCAGCCTGCCCCTTAATTCTGACCCATACACTCTCAACTCGCTCCTCATCCGCTCCTGGGCAGAATTTAGTACATTGCAGTTGCTCTCTCACATAGAGAGCAACTCCACCACCACACCTGGCTGGCCTGTCTTTCCTGAAAGGGGCATAGCCATCCATGACCACATTCCAGTCATGTGAACTGTCCCACCACGTTTCTGTGATTGCCACAAGATCATAATCTCCCGACCGAACACAGGATTCTAACTCCTCCTGCTTATTCCCCACGCTGCGCGCATTGGTGTACAGGCATTTCAGGGAGCGAGCAGAGCACACCAATTTCTCCCTAGGGGCATAGAAGGCCACCTGGTCCTCATCAGTTTTAGAACGCTGCCCCACTGGGACAAGCCCAGCTACAACCCCATCCCCCCTTCGAGCCTAGTTTAAAATTCTCCAAATGAGCCCAGCTAATTCCTGCCACAGCATCCTTTTGCCCCTGTGAGATAATGATGCCTGATTTTTTTTTTCTTTTTTTGAGGATTAGCTCTGAATAATTTGAAGGAATTAATTCATACTTCATGTAACCAAAATATCCTGCATATTAGTGTAAGAAAAAATCAGGGGCTAAGTTTTTGAAGATAATATTCAACTGTAAATTCAGTATCAATTTGGTTATCCTAAAGTAGACTCCAATATTTAGACAGCTAAATTAACCCCTGTATCCCAGTGACTATCCTGAAAAAGGTGATATACAGTTACTTTATCATAATCACATGATGCTGTTTGAGATGCTTTGGAGTACCCTGCCCAATTTTTATACTCTATTTAAGAAGTCTTTAGGACTTAGGAATTATTTGTCAGTCTCTTATAGCTGTTTCAGGTATGTTAAGGCATTTCAATAGCACTAAATACATGTAATTAAGAAAACACTTCCCATCTCTGATCTCTTTTAAGGATAATAAGAAAACCTAACCCACACATTGAGACTTTATTCAAAGATATAATATAGGCTGAAATAAACTATGACTTCACAAACAGTAAAAGAAAAATGTGTCTTCAGTAAGACAGAATATTTTCTCTTGGAATACAGAAAACCTGATCTATCTGGTCTTTAGGTGCAGTAGGTGATTTTGTAATAGCTGGCAATTTCGTAGCTGAACTGGGAAAGACAGAGACCTAATAAAAGATGAAAGCACTTTGTTCTGAGAGGAAAGATCTTGGGCTTTTAGGAGGTTCAAAAAGCGTTTCTGATATTTTGTTTTAGGTACAATCTTATTTACTACTTTCTTCCCCAACCTTGGGGGGAAAAAGAAGAAAAACAACAAACAAACAAAAACACAAACAAAAAAGAAACCAAACAAACCCACAAACAAAAAAACCCTTAATCTTAATGATACCACCTGTGACACATTTTGCTATTAATCTTTTCCCTCACGCTATCATTCATGATCTGAAGAAAATCAAGTCTTTTTATGCATAAGATCATGAATGTATGAGTTTACAGAGGGTATTCCTTATATTAGGTGGGAGCTCTTCAGGTGGAAAAAGAAGCCAGATGAGTGCAAATGATCTCAGAGTGACTGAGCCATCACAATGCACTGATCACAGCCTATGCTGTCCCTGGAGAAGTAATTCATTAGCAAATTAATACTACTGATGTCATTGTAAAATGTAGTAGAAAATCTTTATTTTATAGCTTTCCATCCACCTTCATTTGAGAAAAATACATGCAAATTTGAAGTGGCATTGAAGGAGACTTAAAATGATAATGAAAACAGGGTATACTTTACAAAAAGAACAGAACAGCACCTTGTAAAAACGACACTTATTCCCAAAACTAGGCATTTGTTTAGCATGCTAGTCTGATTTAATTAGTACCTGATACAGCTAGAAAGATATAGGTAATTCTGCCCTCTAAAGAAATAAGAAATATTGAATTCAATTAGCTGGTGGCTACAGCTGGTAATCTAGAAATTCTCCTCCACTTTTTAAAATTCCTGAGTGGCTTAGTAATTACGTCTGATCAATTTAGATAAAGGGGTGTGTGTGTGTTCTTTCCTCCCCAAATTTATGCTTAATGAAGTATCCTACATTTGAATCATTGCTTATATAAACTCAATTTGTCTTTGCTTACTACAAAGAAAATAAAAACTGCAGAATCTCTGGAGACAGGTAACTATGTAACTTTATTGAACAAATCAAATTTTCCAAAATAATCTTAGTAAAAAACAAAAATCCTGTAAAGCAATTTCTCATAACATTGTTCCACAGTAATGAATCTTTTTTTTTTTTTTCACAGACTGTGACAATGATATACAGCTTTTTAAACAGAAAATCGAGGTGCACTTTAAAAAGTCTTTGCCAGTTAAAACAAAGGACTGAATCCTTTGTAAGATAGTAGTAAGGTAGAGGGGATCATATGTGTCTTTAATTAAAATGCTCTGTCTTTTATTCTGGAGCTACAGATCCTTAACGGTCCTATTAAGTTCAGTTGTCAGGATGCTGTCTGGAGGTAAAAACACTTGTACAGATAAAACAACGTCCTTAACATTCAGCTTCACAATAATAATGTGTTATCAATGTAGTTTATCCTAGATTGTCTTCTTTTGGTCTGTGTGAAGACCTAACTATTTCCAGAGACAACTATTGATTTTTTGGAGAATAACTCTGTACTGAAGAAATAACCACATATTTTGTGTGAAAGATGAAAGTTTAAGATACCAAAGTGCTTGAAGACCCAGCAACAAGGTTAGCTTTCCAAGTCAGCATTCTTTCACAGTTTCCCCTTATTTTTTCAGAAAGTCCCAGCTTGACAAAGTCCACGTTTCTGCTAGTAATAAAACATACCGTTGATTAAATGCCTTAATGAGCAAGCTTTCTAGAGCAAAAGGTATGGGGAGTGGCTCAAATCACTCATCACAGTCTACAGCTTCCTCACAGGGGGAGGAGGAGGGGAAGGCACCGAACTCTTCTCTTTAGCGACCAATGACAGAACCCAAGGGAATAGCAGGAAGGTGTGCCAAGGAAGGTTTAGGGTGGACATTAGGAAAAGGTTCTTCACTCAGAGAACTGGTGGAGCACTGGAACAGGCTCCCCAGGGAGGTGTCACAGCTCCAAGCCTGACAGTGTGTCCTGGTTTTGTTAAAAAACAAGTTTCTCTTTTAGTGACTTTTGCCTGTCAGCTAAAGCCTTCATATTAGCTGCATTTTCCGGGAGAACCAGACACATGTTTTGGTAAACCTAGCAATGGAATGCAAACTTATTGATAAGTACGGATGGACATCTCACGAGAGGGGCAACGAGAAACCAGTGACCAAGAGACTGACCAACTGTGTATAACATTCCATTCACGTGAATACTTCATATAAAAGTGGGAGATCACGAGGATCTCGTCCCTTTGTCCCTTCCCTTTGTCCTTTTTCCTCATGGCTGACATTAGGAGAGGACCTTGCTGGTTGTCCCTACGAACCGAGGCCTAGTGAGAGACTGAATCCAGCTCCGGTTGGCTACAGAGTCTAATCCAGGACTTTGGGTGCTGGCTCTGCAGTTGCTGAGACTTACAAGATTGGTTTTGTATATTTTGTATTATTTTCTCTATTCTTATTAGTAGCATTAGTAAAACATCTTTAATTTTTCCAACTCTCTTCTCTCTGTCCTTTTTTCCCTCCCGATCGCCTGTCCTGAGTGGGAAGGGGGGAGAGGAAGGGGCAAAAGAGGGAAGCGGTGTGGAGAGGAGGTGAACAATACATCTGCCAGGGTTTGATTGTCATCCCCACAATCTAACTCTCAACACAGTATTCAAAAAGAGACTGGACAACGTCCTCAGACACACAGTGTGAACTGTGGGGTCATCATATACAGGGACAGGAGTTGGACGCGATGATCCTTGTGGGTCCCTTCCAACTCAGGACATTCTATGATTCTATTACTAGTATTGTTATTACTAGTATTGTTATTATTATTATTATTATTATTATTATTATTTTAGCAATTGTGTTAAATTGTTAATTTCTCTATGGCTTTAACATATATTGGGAAAATCTCATTCCCTAAATATTGTGTCAGTTGATCTTTATAGCATAAAATTGTATGAACTTTCTTAACAATATGAAATGGTATTAACTTTCTTAAGACATATATAATTTACATTGTAGATTGTAGAGTCATGGTTAAGTAAGCCTGACTAAAGGACCTCAGCTTATTGCAAGGAGGATAAGGATAGCCCCTATCCTGAAGATAAGGGCATTTGTTTCTCAGAATCTTATAGCCATCCATGAAGATTAAAAGATGCCCCTGGACTGATGAGGTAATGCTAACATCCTAACCTCTTCAACACCTCTATGAAACTCTTCTTTATCTGTCATCATAGATAAATAACTGCAGCGAGACAGACTTCAGGGATGTATAAATTCAGAAAAAAGCAAATGGATGATGATCCCACAAGATTATAGTTGTTTTACGAAACAGTAGCCTGTGTGTTTTAAGGAGTGACTGGTCAAACTGCGTTTTACTTGAATGCTTGAAAAGTATAAGAACCATGTGTAAAACTGCATTTGGTGTGCCTTAATTTGAATGGGACACCTTATATGCATGCATAATGAATTACTCTTGTAATTCTATACTTTACATCCTAGCTTCTCCCTTGGTCTGCAGGAGCCAGTTGTAAAATATTTGTGACACGTAGCTCTAGGAACTTTGAAGTGGTCTTTTCCAGGCAACTTATGAATTTTATGCTTGCTTGTAAATAGAGGAAATGAAAGAATAATCCAGACATGAGGAACCAAAACCACAAGACTTCTTAGGTTTGCATGAGCGATCATAATAGGCTCACTTCTGGTCTTCATAGGCCTATTTTGCACACAAGTTTTGTGGTTTCACTGAAGAAGGTGAGAAAGAAGAGAAAACCAGAAAGAATTGGTCCCAAATCCAAATTGAAGTTGCAACATGCTTCTGGGATAGAGAAGATCAATGTTGATATAGCAAATCAAATCCCTTTAGGTTGCAAAGGTTTATAAATATAAATTCATCACTTCCCAGGCAAGTATTTCAATTGGTGTTATTACCAGTCTTAATTGGTTTTGTAATTATGCAAAAGATTGACAAAAAAAAAAAATTGACATCTCCTTAAAGCACAGTCATCTCATTTTCAGATATACAACTAAACACCAAATCCCAGGAAAGGGTCCAAATAAAAGCTTAACTTTCCTTTGCAAGAGGTTGCAAAAACACTGCACACCACATCCTTAAGTGTCTCCTGTTGAATTACTTGGATGTCCTAGCCTTCAAACTGACTCATGTGAATTCAATGTTGATGCGTACTTGGCTCACTTCTGGGGAAATAAGGAAAATACATATTCAGAGCCATGTTTTAAATTGTTGTTTTCAGGTCAGGTACCTGAATATCACAGTAAAAAAGTTCTCTTATGGATATGGTCCAAAGACCTGGCCTGAACACTGTTTCACTACCTGCAGTCTCAACATAAACTAGTTCATGTTGAACTTAAATTATGACATTATTTCAAAGATTAAAAATCCTCATTTTAAAGAATACAGATTAGTATTAGATACTGCAAACTGGAAAAGCTGAAAGCTTGATAAAACAGTGAACTGTACAAACTCAGAAAATATAGGGACAAAGTGGTCTGCAGCTGAAACACATGATGGCTTTCAACGTGAGAACATCAAGTGTGAGGCCAGGTAAGGAGTGGGAACAAGACAAATGAGAAATAAAACTGCAACAAATTGGTATAAGGAGTGAAAAAAAACATAATTTTGAGTCTTTCTTATGCAAGTGGTGTAGGAAAAATCACAATTCTAATTTTTGGTTAAATTATAGGCCAGTCAGGTTTATTTATTGTGTGCTTGGAGAAACCAGGTGCAACCAGATACCTTTCAGACTTGTGAGAACCTGACAGTAGTCAGTGGATAGTCTTAAATCAAGTTTCAATATTTAGTACATTACATATTATTTAGAAGCCCAAATCACTTTCAAACAGCATTGAATTCGACTTACCCATTTGAGTGATGCAGATTGAAAATTGCTCTGTGACTGTATGTCAATTGTGTCTAAGATCTGTTGGGGTTTACCTGAAAAAAGCCCATTTCGTATGGTTACCTTAAAAACCAAACTGAATTAAAACAAAACCAACAAACCAAACCAAACCAAAAGAGAGACAAAAACTTGTATGTTCTTATAAAATTTTTTCAAATTTTTCAAATTTCCATGCATAAGCAGCATATTCCTTTTTCATAACTCAATATTTAATTACTCTGTAATAATGGTGCAAACAATGGGAGAGGGTAACAGTACTTTCTGCAAGACAAAGACAACATTTTTCCTGAAAAATAAAATATCCATTCTGCACAGGAAAATGCTTTTTGTTTAACATACAAATTTAATTAAAACACCACTAGCAATTTTTAACATTGATCATAAATGGATCTAACAGTGAGTTTATAGAACACAGAATGACTCATTAAAATGAGCAAGATGCACCTGCAAATCTGTTAATTTAGGTTTTTTGACTTATCACCCTTTTCCTGTTGCTTCTTTAATTTTCAGCAGTTGTGAGTATATTTTATCTGCTTTGCCACTGGCGCTTACTCAGAGCAGGAATGGAATCCAAACAGCCTCATCTTCCGATTGCTGCCATAACAACATGTGTTTACCTAACATCAGATCTTCAACAATAGCAAGAGTATTACATTTATTTTGTATTCAGAGCTTGCCTGCTTTCCTGGCTCTTCAGCTGAAAGTTTATTTTTCATTCTGCAACTTTAATTTTATAGCCAGTCATTTTCATGTCTGCAAATATTATTTTTCTTCAGCATTTTTTGTTCTTCAGTGTTATGATGTTGTGTGCGTTACTCCTTTTTTATGGCTTGTACTGCATTCCTTAGAACCTCTTACCTTATGTCTATGGTTATGGCATTCTACTGTGTTTGCAGAGCCTTGCAATTTAAAATACACTGTCTGTTGTCTGGTACTGTGTCTGAAAACTTTCCCTACATTAGAACAAATTGTAAGATCAACTTTATAGTAACGATAAAATTTTCTTATTTTTCTTTTAATTACAATATATGCTTTTCCGTCTGAACAGATTTTTTAAATATAATTAAAATAAAGAGCAATCTAACTCCAAGCAAACTGAAAGCTCGTTTATATTTTAGTGTGATTTGCTGTTTCTTTGAAGGGAGTAGGGGAAGGAAAAACAGAAGCCAGGCAATTAGCAGAGGGGAGTGAAAGGAATAACTGGCTAATGTATAAAAGACAATGAAAACAACTAAGTTGTTAGCAACAAATCGCCCACCTATCAAGCTACTAGGTCTGTTTCTCCAGTACTTGCTACCTGTAAACAAAAAAACAAACCAAACCGATCAACAAAACAAAAAACTCCATCAGACTGTTTTTATCGATCCTGACTTCAAAATAACAAAAGTTACTGGATCAGAGAATGTGGTATGAAAATATATTACATAAAATGTTTAAACAAGAGGTCTAATGGCTTTGACAGGAATGTAAGGCATTGGGAGTGAGAGCAGATAGAAGTGATCAAGAGGCAAAGGATGTGCAGCAAATGAGAAGATGATGCTGCTTGCCAAGTTTTGGACAGGCAGTTCTTCTCAGAGGAGAGCTGGAAAAGGTGTGGGGACCAGATTTCTCTCAAGGCACATAGTAATTTGTAATTCAGGAAATTAATGTTATTTCTGCAACCAGTTTGACGGAACTACCCGAGTTCAAATGGCTCTGCCCATGTTACCATTCTTTATGCAGTATATTCTTTATGACAATGACAGACAGACAAACTCTGCTGCTTTAGTGAAGCTCTTCATTCAGCGTAAGTAGACATGGACTGCTTGATACTCCTTAGCAGTACATAATTGAAATCCAAACTATAAAAATAACACGGGGGAAAAACTAAACTACTTCATTAACATAATAAGAATTTGTCCCTTGATTGCAAATATTAAGTAGCTGTCTTGTCAAACCTCTGAATGAGTTTAAAGAAGGGTACATAATAAGGCACTTTTTGACTGACCATGACAAATGTCTGTAAAAGTGCAGTTTATTTTCTGTTTGAAAGACGATGTACACACAGATGTACAGATGCTGGTATCTCCCCAAGGGCATGGTTAAAGACATATAGACTTGCTATGAGGAGTTACTACAATTAAATAAGAAAATTGAGTTCCAGATACAGCTTCCCAGATATTAGACTTCCTTAATTAAATACTCCTTAAACTAGGACCTATCTTCTCTATTAAAAAAAAAAAAATCATCCTTCCTTGGAAGAAAAAAAAATCCAGTAAAACTGTCACAATATTTTGTATTAGCTCCAGTGGTTAATTACTTTGACAATAAAAAACTGTCTATAAATGTTAAATAGACTAAAACTTGGTCTGACTGTAAATCCAAGTACATTATCTTTAAAGACTAAAATAAATATCCTCCATTGTTCAAATTTAGTTCTCTGTACAGGTATTTTTAGACACGTATCAAGCAATCCTTTGCCTTTCTCTTGGCTCATTTTGCTTGTATATAGTTGTGTTTCTGACTGGCATCAACAAGAAAGTAAAAGATAAAACTCTAGAGAAACCATAAAGACTGAAAAAAAAAAAAGAGTCAGTGTTACAGAGGAAAAAAGAAAAAGTCCTTTAACTACAGGATTGGATAAGAAACCTTAGAAAGTTGCAGGGCTTTAATGTGACTGAGACCAGGGACTGTTCTGAGTTGGCAAAATAACCTGGTATTTCTCATATACACAGTTTTATAAATACCTTATTTATACAAAATAATAATAGATCATTTTAATCAGAAGATATTGGAGATAAGCTAGTTAATGAGGAAGAGTTCATGAAGACTACAGTGAGCAATAGAACATAATACCCTGAATTCATTGTACCGCAGCTCATACCCTGAATTCATTGGGCAGCTTGGCCTCACCTAGTCACTCACTCATTCCCCCCTGGTGGGATGGAGAAGAGAATAAGAAAGGGAAAAATTAGACCTTTTAATAGGTGAAGCAAGAGCTGCACACACAAGAAATTCATTGACTGCTCCTGGTCAGCAGACAGGTGTTCAGGCAGGATGCTAAAGAAAACTGTTTTGGATTGTTTCCCAAGGTGACATTGCATCTTGCCAGCTTTCATCTTTATTTCTGATGTAGTTATTTTGAGCTTGGAAACTGTCCTTGAGGAAACAAATCTGTAGTGCTTTTATTATGGAGTTATAACTCATCATTTGTTCAGTTCTATTCAAAAGAAGTCTCTATAAGAGCTTTGATAATAAAATCAAATTTAAAGACAAAGCAAAATTCAGTAAACAGAGAGAAACTAGCGAGGTAGTCACGAGTTTGTTTTACTCTATGCCAAAATCCTTATCACATTGTCTTTCCTAGATAAGTTTTCTTCCTGGCTTACTGGTTCCTTTAAGTATATTTGAAAATTGAGAATTGTGTGTAGAGATGTTTTAGTATATATTGTTTATATTTATTGAGATTTTTGTTTTAGTTACTTAGTTATTAAGCAGTTGTAATACATGACCAAATGTGTTTGCTTTTGGATTACAAAATTTAGACAGTCTTCTCTTTGTCTGTACTTCAGCTATTCATTAACTATTTTTCTTGTTACATTGCTCACTGAGATTTGATTTGGTTTTCTTTTCTTGTGATAGGTAATGAAATAAGTTTTTACCTTCAAATCATTACTGAGATGCACTTCCATGTTTGCTGTGGAACAGAGTGGTGTTTTTAGTGGGGTTTTTGGTCTGATTGGACATAGGTTTCCTTATGGTCTCCTCTAGCTTCCTCTATTCCCAGAATATACTGTCCAGTTGTTATTGCTTTGCAATTTGTGAAAACCTCACAATGGAAGCATTTGTCACTTTGTTGATTGTCATATCAATGCCAACAACTACAACAACCAAGGCTTTAAACCAGTGAGATACAAAGAAATATATTTGCCATGTACTTCAAGCAGAGCACAAAGCTTTTGGAAAGCACAGACCTTGCAAAGCAGTGTGTGTTAATTGGCTACACTTCTTTGAATCACAAGCTGCATCACCAATTCTTGCAAGCTCATAGTAACCAGAAACAGTTGGCTGAAATATAGGGAAAGGGTTTTAAGCTAATCCTGAAAAATACTGCATTTTCACCAAATGAATCAATTGATGAAATGTTTTTTGTTTTAACATGGTTTATCTAACATACATGAAAGTTACAAAATCTTGTGCCACTCTGCAGATCATAGCATGTTGTCTGGAGCTACCTCACTGAAACATGCCCTTCTCTCGATCCAAAAATTTACAGATACCAAAAGTTCACCCCAGGGGAGTCATCTGATTTTCATTTTCCCATACAGCATGGTGAATCTGAAATAGTGGTCATGTAGTATGCTTCTCCACAGTTACTCACCAATGTTCATAATAGGACAAACTCAACAGTGAGAGGCAGTATGTTCTCTTGCAAATGCTACTGCTTTCAGATACTCAGCACATTTCAAGTTACTTTACATTCATTACCAATCCCTGCTATAATGTGATCCTTACATGATGTTTGTACCACTCCTATAGCTTGTTAAGGTGCTATTGTCAATCTAAGCACACTTCTCAGATGACAGTAGCATTTCCTAGCTGATAGACAAAGACCCATCACATCTGTAGTCTCAGCATTCTTTTCTTAATTTCTTTAATCTTAAAGACATCTCATCATCACAGAATAATTTCTCTGATTACAGTACTCAGAGGATAAGTCCTGCTCATCAGTTTTACTCTCCTTGAACAGAATTGTTAAGCCTGCAGTTGCATTTACGACTGATATCCAGATTTTAGATATTCAAACTAAAGTGCAGAGTCTATGAAGAAAAATGATCTGATAGTTGTACAAGTGGTACTTATTAAAATCTTGTCACAGTTTTTATGTTATTGTTAATACTGATGATTTAATTAACTTGCTTCATTTGGCAGTTCATCATCATTTGCTGAATTCTTACCCTGCTGTTTTACACCAGGGGCTTTAAAAGCCACTGTAAAGACATTGAAAAAAATGTAGCACCAAGCTATCAGCCACTGGTCATATCAATAGATGTGGAATTTCAAGTAATTATATGTCTAAGGTTTCTGGAAATTCCAGGTGTATTAGTTTATTTGTTAATAGTTCTCCTCACAAAAGGGAAAAGGAAGAACTACTCCTGAGTTTCTTGATTTAGTACTTGACTTCCTTTTTCATGTTTAAGAGGCAGCAAAATGATAAAACTTACGGTTCTCTTCCCCTTACAAATCAGAAATTGAGAGCCCTTGCTTCAAAAGTACTATCAACATGTGAAAGGCAGTTTACTACCCTCTTAGCTTTTTAGTCCTAACAGTTGCTAAAATAGTTTGAACCAGACACAAGCATTACTGCAGAGAATAAGGGAGCTCTCGTGAATAATTGTGCACAATGATGCTATCAACAAAATAAGATTTGTAATTTTCCACAGAAGCTTACATTCTCTAAGCACCAGTGGTCTCCTAGAGAAAAATACCCATCCATTACATCAACATCTCTGCAAGTGCAGCTTTGGATTTCCTGTCTCACAGTCGTTATGATTTTATATCTCTGCTCCTGAGATTCTACGACAGCCTCCAAACCATACAGTATAGAACTCTGACATAGAAAAAATGTAGCTGAATTGGGTTACCCAGCATGTGTTCAGTGTTCATGCAGGATGCTTATAGGTAACCACCAAAGAGAGAAGGAGTATGAAAGGAGGAGAAAGGAGTGTGAAACATATCAGGGTAGGCAGTAGGATGTTAGCAGGAAGGACACAGTGTCATGGTGCTGTTGTGTATGACCAGTGGTGTTTCTAAAGAAGGGAGGCACCCTGGGTCATTATGGGGTGTTTAGAGTAAGGAACAAAGTCAAGAAAGGGAGAGATCAAGGTGGTTTGGGAAGGCACAAGTGTGAGAAAACAGAGGGAAAGGGGATGAAAGAGGCTGATGCGGTTTGAGCAGGGTCAGGTTAGTCCATGTGCCTGGCTGTGCCTGTGCTAGCTGGCACAGCCTCTCCTGTCTACTCATTAAACTCTGTTTTGGACAAGTTTTCCTGGGCGAGGGGTCCCTGTCCCATGTGCTTGGGTGTGGGAGGGCTGAGTGCCCACCCTGCTGCAGGGCTGAGGCTGTGGGACAGGGGCCGGCACCAGAGAAACCTGGGAGTGCAGGGTGTGGGTGCATGTGTGGGCATGCACTTCTGTGTGTGTGGGTAAGGGGAACTGTGCCAGCAGCTGGAGTGGGGCTGTATCTGGGGAAGCTTGTACATACAGGTGCCAGTGACCTGGGATACTAGGCTCAGCTACTGAGTAGACTGAGTGTCTTAAGTACAGCTGCCGGAGAGACCAATATTGCATATATGTGCAGACATGCATTTATTTGCCACTAACAGACCATCACCCTGACCAGCCAGCAAGAGGAACAGATAGAGACCTTTGGTGTGTTCATGTCTGTCCACATGTGCCCGCCTATGTTGCTTTTTGCGGCTGGTCATACATCCACGTATACGTCCTCCATAGGACATATGTGCATGTGTGCCTGCTGGCAGTACCCACTCAGTGGTGGGATCCTGGTTGCTGGTAAACCAGGTTCAGCCCCACTGCTGGTGCGACCCAGGGTCACGGAGTTGAGGCAGCCTCACCTCCGTCATGCTACCTGATTTGGCAACTTGTAACAAAAATAGTTTGAGAAAGTTTTTGAGTCACTAATTTCACAGTTTAACCAATAGTAAAAGCAGACAGTTCATGGTATTTTACAGCTGATCAATTACTGAAAATTGAACAAAGTCACACCTACATGTGTTACAACCATGTTTAAGATGCCTGACCTAAATATGGTTTTATATATCATAGGTGAGTAGTTTTCACCCCTAAACACAAGCAATGATTTTTTTCAGCATTCATCTGGATGAAGGTGCTAACAAAATTATATCTCTGCATTTGTGTGTATTGACTACATATTTTACTTGTTTACCCAGGGCATTTCTGAATATTTCTTCCATTTCCATTGCCAAATGAAACAAGCACAAATGAAATTGGCAAAATTCATAAGGCTTAGTCATAGAAGTAAAGGAGAACATGTTAGAGAAATTAAAATATCTGCCACCAGGGTCACCAAGACAAACAGGGCTCAAGTGTATTTCAAAAAAATATGCAGTTTATAGTAAAGTTTTTTCTTGTTGTTGTTTTTGGTTGTTGTTTTTGTTGTTGTTTTGTTTGTTTGATTTGGTGGGGGTTTTTTGTGTGGTTTGTTGGTTTTTTTTGTTTGTTTTTTTTTTGCTATGCCACCTTGTAAAGGTAACCAGAAGATCAATCCCGTAAAAGGTATACTGGTATACTGGTGACTGAATTTAAAAATAATGTACTGGTGGTTGAATGAGAGTTGTTTCACCATTGAAACAACTTTTATTCAACCACCAGTATCTTATTTTTGCAGTTTAGTAGGTACTGTTGAGAATTAATTCCTAGTGGCACTGCCTCAGTGGAACATCTGCATTAGTTACAGGAAAAGCAGGTTAAATGGAGAAACACACAAATGTTCTAAATTACTCCAGCTGCAGGTACAATCTAGGACAGGTGTGGAAGTTTAGACTTGAAATTAAGGCTTTATTCTTATTGACCAGTGTGGAAAGTAAGTTTTTTCATTGTGGGAGGAATACTTACTGATGATCATCAAATGTTCAGAATTTCTGACTGGTCCAAACCAGACTGTGTAGCATAACACCCAAATAGCCCTGCAATTTTTGCCATGAAACAAAAGATGGAGAAGAGTGAACCAGTACTTTGAATTACTACTCTCACACACAGATGTGCCTGCAAACTAATGTTTTATAACGGTTCCAGTTATTGCATTCAAGAAAACACATACTGGATTTGAAAGTCACACAATCTCACTCACACATCTGGAAGCACTTGAAGCATGCATTACTTGGCTGTCCCACTCTCAGCTGACTGTAGAATTGCTTTTCGTCACCTGCACTTGAATATTTTCATAGCAGTTGAATGCTTACTTTGTTTTCAGACTATGCTTGGGAATGCAGTTCACTCACAATTCTTGTCAACGTGGGATGTTTGTGAGCACACTTCTGATGAGCTACATCTGTAAATTTATTCCTTTGTTGTGGTATATTTGTGATGTTACTAAACTGCAGAAACATTCCATGGTGAAAGAGCTAAAAGCTCATGGTACTGCGTTCCACTTAAAATGGATGACAGATCAGATGGTAAATCATGGGCTTGGGAAAACTTTGAACAAAAATTTAAAATCTGTAGAAGAGGTAATATTGTTAGAAACTATCATGAAGGAATCACATGAAAATGAAACACCTAATTTAAAGACTGGAAAAAAGATGAAATAATTGAAACATTTCCTTGTATGATAACCGACGAAAGTAAAAAGACCTGGTAAATATGATCCTTAGGTAAAATACAAACAATGTCTGAGCTACTGTTGTTTGATGGAAGTATACTATATAGATAGTATAGATAGTATCAACTCAGTTTAGAAAGGAAATACAGTTTTATACTGACGACACCTTCACTGGAAGACACCTAGGAAAAACTTTCAAAAGCTTTCTGTCTTAGGCTACTGACTTGAAAAGTATATGTGCAGAGATATGTGTGAACGGTTCTCCAAGCAAACCATCTAGTTTAAGGAAAAAATCCCCTTAGGTTCTCAGAGATATGAAGAATGACAGAATGCTTTCAAATTTATTTTGTGGGTCCATTGGTAGAAAAGCCTAAAGGAAATTGGTTTTGACATGTAATTGTAGGTTCCATCCCTCCGTACTCTGAAGTAAGGTAAAACATTTCTTTTCTAGCAGACTGCTGAGCAAGCCACAGCTGAAGTTGTGGTGCAAAAGGATTTTTTTCTCTCTAGATAGAACCAGCTAAGATTGAATCTGACAGCTGTTCTGAGAATAGTTAAAGATGTTAAGAGTTCAACAGCAAGAAAACCCGCATTTCTTCTGAACTCAGCCACCAGGCATAGTAGAACAAATGGAAGAGATGATTAAAACAATACTGAGGAAGTTACCAGACGACAGAGGAGTAATTGGGATTTGATAATTCCCTTTGTTCTAACGGTTCCTCAAACCTCCATAGCTACTAATTCCCTTTAGGTAATGATAAAGTATACACATGCTGGAACATCTGATGTGGAATGCTAGTCTTCTCAGATACAGGGGGTAAAATCATTATGCAAACACAATGTAAATTTCTGTATCAGGTACTTTTATAAGTATCTACTAAATTACAGAGAACTAAAACTAGAGCAAAAGCTTGTTTTGACAAATTTCAGAGAAAGAATACCTGGGAGGGTGGAGATCTGGGAATGCAATTAGCCTATGCAAATCCTGTGTCACAAATGCAATGGGCTGTAACCAAACTACAGGCAAGATCGACTCTTTTGCAAATTAAAGTTACTGGAGAGAAGAAATAATAGATAAATTTTACTATTCAAGTCAGCTGAAATTGTGCAAGCTACGAAGTTTTTCAAAACTGTGAAGACCCATGTCTGGTGTATTCATGGAGAGATGGAAGTGTGAAAAAAGGTTAATTTTTGCCATTTCCTTTTAAGTGATTTTTAGAGAGATGACTTTTTCTCTTTAGCAATTTTTGCAAAAACGGAAACTAAAATGTAGAGTTACTACAATGATAACCATAGCAAGAGAAAGAAATAAGTTTTTAATTCATAATAATATTATTTTGGGAGTGCACTCTTTAATTAATTTCATAGCATTAAAAGCTTCAGTCCCATTGTAAATGTGATTTAAAGTAAGAAGCTCATGTTGATTCCAGAGAAAACAAAGTACTCCAGAGAATTTACTTCAGAATAACTCTACTGAAAATATTAGTCATATAATTCTAGGAATTATTCTTAGTGATATAACTGTCTGAAAAAAATTACAGAAGTACTAGAACATTGTAAACATAACAGAAATAAAAAAGCATGAAGACTTAAATTCTCTTAGTTTTCAAGATGTTAAGAAATATTAGTAAGTGGCTGGCCTATTGGGGCTAAGTGTCCTTCAGATTCAACTGCTGAGTTGGAAGGGTGAAAAGGTTTCATTGTCGCTGTAGCTGGGAACCTCAGTCTAAGTTCGGTGCCAGAATACCCTTTCTGGGGAGACCTCATCTCTTACTGTGCAATTGCTAACAAAAACCTGAATTAATAGCTATACTACAGTGGGTGTACTTAATTTATCACCGTGTGTCTGAACAACCCAGGGGTAACACTTACACTAATCTACAGTTCTTTTTGCTACTTAAGCCACTCTGATCTTGTTCTGTGGTCAGCTCTCACTAGCATTTCATCTGCTGTTTCTTGCCTACAACCTAACCCATGATTCTCCTTCTATGCAATCTCTTTAGTTTGGACCACAAGCAGAAAGGGAACCTATCCTGAAGAATACAAATGAGAAGTTCCAAGAACTGAATATATACATGGGATGGGGAGGCATTAATGATGTTTTTCTGGAAGAAGACTACCTGTAATACTCTCTATGATTGAAGGAAGTACAGGACCAACTACAAAACCAGTTTGAAATGTTATGGTATCCTCTTCAAAGAGTCACCAGAACCTGTAAATATAATTTTCTGGATGACTAAAGCAGTGTCTGCAGGAACAGTCCATTTTGCATGTGAAGTGACAGTGCCTTCCTGTGGTCTACAGGAAAACAAGAGCAGAAGAAAACCAAAGAATCTCTGTCATCATCACATGTAATGTGCACCACGAAAATAAATGCATTACTTCAACAGGAAGAGTAATAAGTAATGGAAACAGTGTTTGTTGGTTACTAAAGTTTTCACAATTTTTTAAAGGTCAAGCTCTGTCTTATGTCCCTTCCAGTTTTCAGTTTGTTTCCTATAAGCCTAACAAAGAGAAAAGAACCAACTTAAAACAGAAAAATGCTAGCTTAAATAGAAAAAACTTAGCTCTTCTGGAAAGAAAAAAAAAAAAAAGAACAAAAATTAGCCTTAAAGCAGTCCATTAACTAGAATAAGACAAAAACTCCTGGCAAGTTGCAACCTGAAATGTGGTACAAAAACAGTGTTTATTTTGACTGGATAAAGATAAATCATAAACATAAAACATTGGCATTAAATTGTACCTTAACTATGAATGTGTTAATAAAACTATAATGAGTCATAATATAGTATCGTGTGAGTGATTGGCACCATAACCATTCAATGAGTTAATATGAAATTCAGTATTCTATGCTAAAAGAGTGTTAAATAATAGCTTTTTATAACAGTTTCCCAAGGTGACTTTGAATCCCGCTTGCTGCACATCTTGTTTCCAACAGATGATCTGATCACTGTTGTAGTGATCACTTGTCTGTATTACATAATTCTGATTCTTTTAACAGACAAATGAAGTATGATAGCTCATAGTTTGACTTTTTCAAAACACTTCAAAACACATTTAAACTTTGATAGCCTTGCCTGTGAATGTTTAGAGAGATGAATCTAACAACAAACAAGCCGAGAAAATAAATACTTTAAACTTTATCAAATGGGAAAACTACAGGGATTTGTCTCCAGAGATGTACTCTCCAAGCTTCTAAGGAGTCACTTCTCTCTTTTTGGTTTCCCCCCAGGTGATCACAATTCTCCTAAAAGTGTTGAAATGACACAGGGGCTTAGACTTTCCATTCATGGAGACACCAGCACAAAGTCAGCAGTAAGTAATCCAAATTTTTCCTCAGTAGTCTCTCTTGTGCTTACATGTGTGGAATTATACATCAAGAATCCCAAAGCCCTGTTCAGAGTCACTGCTCCCCAAATAATCTCCTTCAATGTCTAAGCACACTCTAGTCTTTGACTGAAGATATATTACTTTTTTCTTTTGCCTCTATTAGAGCAAATACTGTTTGCTTGTAACCCACTTACCAAGTGAGCTGTGTCATTTGTAGAGAGGAATGTTTGACCTGCTACACTCATTTGAAATCTAAGTTCAGCAAAATGAGTTGCATTTAATCATGATGCAAACAAGCAGTAGGAAACATGATGACACACTTTGTTTCCTAGGATCTTGTGCAGCTGGATATAAGTTCAAAGTCAACAAGCCTTGAATAAATAAGATGAGAAATTCTTCATTTAAATGAACTCTGCTTCATATTTACTTGGCTTTTGGTCTGTGAACTCCTGACCGTCAAGAATAATGCTGTAAACCTGTGTGCACTTCGTACTATTAGCACTAAGGAGCTATAGGCATGTTCCTCACATAATCCCCTTAGCTTTCACACCATTACAAAAACAGTTGTCAGCTCCTGATCAAATCTGATTGAAGAAAAAAAAATAAAAATCATGAAGTTTTAAAAAGTTTAATTTCAGATATAGCTGAGCATTTTTCAGATAAGAGAGAATTCTTTAAATGTAATTCGTTTGTTTACTTTAGTCAGCATTTTTACATGGGTACATTTGATGGGAACAACAGTTCTCTGTCTTGAGTTATTGTATTTTAGCAGTCCATGCACATCTCTTTCTTCCTGACAGTCTTGCAGTGTCTGTTTAGATGAAACAGGTGCTCACTGTTCCTTGTTCTGTTCTTTTTGGCAGAGCTGCTTCTTGAAATTTCTAGGTTCTTGTGGGTTATTTTATTTGTATGTTTCTTTGTTTGTTTTTCTCTATGGTTCTTAAGGCCTGGAAACATATTTTATCAATTAACAATAAAACTGAATAAATGTTTTTTTTTTCCTTTGATGTGGTAAGAAAGAACTAACCCAAGCTCAATATGTTGGAGTGACATCTTCGTTCTTGGTAGCATAGGAATGCAGTGTATTTGTGTGTTACACAAGTAATCAGTTAGATAAACTGAATTTCATGCTATGTTTTTCCCCATTCCATCTTGGTTTGAGACAAATTCCTGTCACTTTTCTTATTGCAGTAGTCAAAGGAAGCATTATGTATATGCAATGATATAAAGTACTTTTGGAAGGGATTAAAACTCATTATTTTTCACAAATTCAATTTGACTGTGCAGTTTGTATTCAGATCTGTTTGTTGCATCCCTGTCTTATTTGCACAGCAACATTTACATAGGATCTGCCTCATGCAGGGCCCAGAAAGGATAGTGCTCACTAATTAGCAGCAGTTCACATTCCCATTTCTTCCTGATTGTTCGATGCGTTTTCTCAGGTCTTGCTGATTACCGTTGAAACCTGTAGAAACTTAGCCCTTGTCCCTTTGCTTAAGAACCTTTTTCTTATGTTACCCAGAACCGGAGTATTTAATTGTTTCACATAATGAATTTTTATTATATAAAATGATAGAAAAATACACAGCATGTTCTGTATTCAAACCACTAATTATTTCTAATTACCTTTGTTTGCACACTAACTTTTTGCTGTAATAAAACTGGGCATCTAAACTGAAATTGTGTACATGTCCAATATTGATGATGGGCTCCATTGAACATGCTCTAGCATATCCTGACTGGTCTTCAGATGCTGTTTCAGAGTGGGAGCAAGTGTCACATAGGTCCTATGTCTTGCCTACTAGCTTGCTGTGGATTTCTTTAAAAGCTTATGGTACCTCAGGTGCCATAGACACCAACTTTTAAGCAAATGTCAACGTACTCAATGTACCCCGATGTTGACACTAGTACAAATAACTTTCTTCCAGAAATAAGGTGGTTTTTTTCTTTTTTTTTTTCTTATTTTTTACCAAGCCTTTAAAATACACTAGAGAAAATCTATCAATGAATTAAATTCAATGTTGGACTCATGTAGACATGACATGACATCATGTGATACAATTGTTGGACATTTCCATATGCTTTTTTGACCCATAGATGATTTCTTCTTTTCCTTCCAGTGTTTGTGGGAGGAACTTCAGTATATTCTCAATTTCAACTTCCAACTTTGTTATCATCATGTGATCAGTTTTTCTTTCTGTTTCTCACATTTTTTTAATCTCAGTCCTTTGCCCATCCTGTCGTAGTTTCCTGTAACAGAGACATCATTCCTAATCCAATGTCTGTCTCTGAAAGAATTCCCATTTTCTCAGTCCTCTTGCCACTCAAGTCCATTTTCTCTGTTCTGGTATTCCACCTGACCTTACATTCAAATAACCTTCTTTTTCCAATACCTTCTAGTTTTAGACTAATTTCTAGATTCCTTTTTAATGTCGCTGTCTCTCTTTAGATTTCCACAAGTCTTTTATTAAATCCTGTCCTTATGTATTGCCAATTCTGCTGTTATCTTTTCTCTTTTTATTTTTTTCATCATCTATAACTTTATCCTCTTTCAAATTACCTTTGCTTTATCTGCCCTAATTTGAAGGTTTTTTCAGTCTTTCCTAATCTCTTCCCAGTATGTATGCTTTTTCCTCAAGAGACCTGCATCCATTCAGCTTTATGTTCTCTGTCCAATTTCTTTCAGCATTTTAGCAGCCTCTTCTATATTTTCACTCTGAACACTGTCTCCACTTTTCTCCTGACTTTTTTGTTTCTGACCGCATCATGTCATCTTATTATTCAAATCAATAGCCTCTTCTTCCTCATATGCTGGTGTCAGAATGATGGCTGCTGTGGAAATATGATAGGAACATTACTTTTAGTTGTTCTCTCTGCCACTAGCTTCCAGACCTTTAAGACCAGATGACAAAAAGCTATACTTAGACAAAAGGTGAAACCTACACAGTGTGAATGAACTCTTTCAAATGGATGAGTAAAATTAAACAAACATTTATTAATCACAGTAATTTGTTTTTTCAAGACTATATATTAGCCAGATTTGTGAAGATTTCCATACATTTACAGTAACATATACTAACTCCCCCGCCAGAAGTCAAGCTTTTTTTTTTTCTGAAGGTGAGGAACTTGGGGACAGGACTTTCCTACATAATATAATTTCTGTACAGCATAATTTGAAAACTAATAGGACTCTAGATTTGTATAAAAGCAATTTTAGCAGACTAACTCAAGCTATTCTGTATAAAGCTAAAAATATATATATTTTCTACACCTAAGATATTGTGGAATACAGTAAGCCTGGTATCTAACACCATTCAGAATACATCAGAATCTTTCAGACTGTCATTAGACACCAGTGCTTCACACATTTCAGTTATGACTAATTTCACATGCTATGGACACAATGGAAAATTTAAATTTGGTCACAGCTCAGATGGCAGAATATCAAGGAGAATTCTTAATCAATGGGAAGAGCTGTAGTGACTAGATTGATCAAATTTTTTTTTGTATGCCCTGATCCAAAATTCATTGACTTTGTTAAGAGTCTATTGGCTTCTGTGCCCTTTGAAAGGGTTTGAGTGCCTCTTTTTTGAGAGATTACTACAGGATACTGAGCTCCCTCATGATAATGTGTTTGATCTTTCCTTGAACAGACCATTGTTCTGCTTGATATATAACATTTCAACTGAAAATGAAAATCTCAAACACCTAATGCATCAGCATTTTAAAGTAAAGGCATTATTCAGATTAATTCCTTAATGCAAAAACTAAATTTTAATTTGTACGTAGGCATTTTGAAAAAAAACTTGGTCAATATTAATATCTGTCAGTTTCAGCCTGGGAGCTTTTTAATGATTGTCATATTACACATAAGAGCTCATTTCAAGACAGACTGATTACATTTTTATTTAACAATAATATTCAAGACTGTATAGACATGATTCAACTAGCTGAAACAAATTTGTATGCATAGGGTTATATATGAATTCTACATAAGAATTCTGCAAAAATGGATTTGTCTGTTGGACTTGAGCCAATAGGATCAGTTACCACAGCTCCCATTGACCTTCTGACCTCAAGATACAGTTAAGAGGCTCTAGCTGCCACCATGCCTCTTCATTATATCCTGTATGTCAACAAAATAGATACATATAATCAAAGAACTCCTACACCACTGACTATCAGTTATCCTTTTTGTGGTTCCATGTGATAGACCAATAGCCAAATCCACTATGAAAAAAACAGCTGAAACACTAAAAAAAGGGCTACAATATATAAATATACACAGTCAATGAAGATCTGATCTTAATGGCAGGGTAGGTAGCATGCACTACAATAAACAGTTTTTCAGGCTTATTAGATATCTGAGAGATAATACTGAGACATTCAGTAATAACTAGTCTCATTCTTCTTATTATATGATTATGATTTTCTTATTGTATGATACACGCTAGAATGATAAAATTTTAAAGTACTGTTGTTCCCAATAACCATTTATATATAAAACTGTCGAGGGTTTAGATTGCGGGGTGACAATCAGACCCTGGCAGATGTATTGTTAACCTCCTCTCCCTCCCATTTACCCCTCCCTCTCCCCCCTTCCCACTCAGGACAGGCGATCGGGAGGGAAAAAAGGACAGAGAGAAGAGAGTTGGAAAGATTAAAGATGTTTTACTAATGCTACTAATAAGAATAGAGAAAATAATACAAAATATACAAAACCAATCTTGTAAGTCTCAGCAACTGCAGAGCCAGCACCCAAAGTCCTGGATTGGACTCTGTAGCCAACCGGAGCTGGATTCAGTCTCTCACTAGGCCTCAGTTCGCAGGGACAACCAGCAAGGTCCTCTCCTAATGTCAACCATGAGGAAAAACTGAAAAGGAAAAAAAAGGAAAAGGCAAAAGGAAAAAGGGACAAGATCCTTGTGATCTCCCACTTTTATGTGAAGTATTCACGTGAATGGAATGTTATACACAGTTGGTCAGTCTCTTGGTCATCGGTTTCTCATTGCCCCTCTCACAAGATGTCCATCCACACTTATCAATAAGTTTGCATTCCATTGCTAGGTTTACCAAAACCTGTGTCTGGTTCTCCAGGAAAATGCAGCTAATATGAAGGCTTTAGCTGACAGGCAAAAGTCACTAAAAGAGAAACTTGTTTTTTAACAAAACCAGGACAAAAAGTAATTAAATTCTTCAGACTCAATTGAAAATCATCCTTCCCCCCAGACTGAAATGCTTTCTTTACATAGTGTAACATAAAGATTAAATTGGCATTTACATAATTCTGATCTTATTTTGGCGTGAATGGATGGACTGTTGTGTGTTGTACTATATGGAATTTTTTCTGAACTGATGTCTTCTTTGTGATGTTAAAAAAAAAGTGTTACAGCCTTTCAAGATGAACATGCCGGGGGGGGGCATGTGTGAGAGGTACATGAATGGAAGGTAACAGGTGAATTAGAGAGGCCTGAGCTGGTGAGGCACAAAGGAATTAATGTGTAACAGCCTGCACACTTGAGAAAAATTCCTCCAAAGTGCATCGTTAACCTAAAGTCCTGCAGGGTGAGATTTCAGCAAGAGGTGAACACATTCTGTTCAGAATTTCCAGTGTGCACTCAAGCAGCATTGCTGTTGACACACAGACATAGTGTGCTGACAGAGAAAGTATCTTCTACTGTTTAGCATACTAAGCTGGGTTCATCAGTTTAGGTATGATGCTCAGCTGATGACCTATGCTGTATCTGGTTCTTGAGACATATTGTCACAAGTAACTCTTTGCAGAAACGACCTCTTTTATATGACAACAGTACAAGATAATTTTAAATGTGCAAAAATGATGTTAAAAAAAAAAAAAAGTTTATTTTCCATCAGCTAGACACAAAGTAAATAATTCTGAACTAGCACAATGTAACACTTGGTGCCCTTAGAAACTGTAGAAATTGGAAACTTCGGCAGCATCTAGGTAAATGAGCTTACAATTCCAAGACAGACAATGTTAAACATGGACTTTCTGAATATGGAGGCTTAAAAGAAATTTTCAGTGTTAATCTTGCATGTGTTTTCTTTCTTAATATAGATAAAAGGCCACAACTTCTGAAATTGCTATATGACAGTCTTTTTTACTTTTTCCCCCAGAGTTTTAATATATTCTAGGTATACCAAACTTTAGCATTTAAACTGAAATTTGAAAAGCAGCTGGGTTACAAGTGTGACTAAATAAATTGTGCAGAAATTAAAGAATACTAACCATACAGTGTTCACCTACCTAAGCAAAAGTGCGAAAGCACCTAAAAGCCTGAAAATTTTTGTATGTATTTGTAAGTGTTTCCCCTCTAAGGCATAAACGATAACATTTTTCTAGCTCATTTTTAAATTAATTTTTCACAACTAGCACCAGCTTCTATCTATGCACATAGAGGAATACATGCACTGAGTGTGACTATGTTAGATCGTATGAGGACTTGTGAAAATTTTCTGTCACTGATGAGTTTTTGAAGGTTTCTAAGTCTACACACACACTATATCCATAACATTACAGTCCTGGGTTTATGCTGATCTGGTAATAAATTGGCAATTTGCATGCATTTCCATGAAGTGGAAATGGGTGCATGATTTTCTATTGATTAGTCATTTGTGGTGTGGTCTATTTAAAAAGCAGACCTTCAGTTCTTGATGAAGAAAAAAAAAATAAAAAAAAAATTGGCTTAGTTTTATTGTTTCTGATGGCACTGCCTAGAACAGAACTGCATTAGCAGCACTGTTGCCCATGGAAGTAGAGCTATGGCAAGGCTCTGGCAGTGTTACAGCTGTATCTGGCAGTGTACATAGATTGGATACCAAGGGGAATGACATTCATAGATTTTTTTTTTTCAGGTGTATTAATTAAACTCATTTTAGTGATCATACTTTACAATAACAGCTGGACTCTATTGATAATAACACCTTGTCATGGAGGCACCCCAAAGTCAGTTTTAGGTGGACAACAAGTTCCAAAACAGACTTTATTCTGTCCTGGAAAGTGCAGCCAATATACCAGCCAAAACAGGGTTTATACAGTTAGTTAGCACTCCGACAACATAAAAAACAGGTTCGGACATCAGTTGAGGAGATTATTAGGGTGTAGCAAAATGAGAATAATGAGGATCCACAGTGTGCATGCACACACTCACAAGGAACAAACGAGAGCCCTCTGACTCCAGGGTATTCACTAACCTGGGTTAGGCAAGGACTCACCCTCACCTGGTTAGGCAAGGACTTATTCAAGGATATATCCAATAAATTATCACTCACCCAAACAAGGAGGTGAGGTGCTCCCAGTCCCAGGAAGATTCCTTAGACAATGTCCCAGTCTAAGGGGAGGGCTCCAGCTCAGCAGACCGGCTGCTCTGAGAAGACCACAAAAAGGGAATCTTCAGTGGGAACCCCATTTTATAGTCTGATCAGATCTGACTGTGGGTATTCCAGAAGCTTCTCAGCTTCTCTGGGCCCCTTTTGTCAATTGACTCCGAGTCCCACAAAAGAGCCATTAACTGCCCCATTGAAGGCTCCAGTTCTCAGAAGGGGATGTGCAACTGCCACACAGCTTAATAAATGGAAGATGTTCTAAGAAATGTTGGTTGTGACCTGTGTCTTCCACAGCGTGATTCCTAAAGAAAATGAAATTTACAACAGCAGCCATTTGTGGACAGTTGAAAATGACAGGATCTTGAAATGCCCCAAATGACTGAATTCTCTAATTGGCTTCTAAATTACAGTAGTTCTGAAATCTGATTGTATTCTGGGCTACAGAGCAGCCAATGGCTAATGGGAGAAGTAAGCTGTGGAAAAAGCAGCCAGCAGCTCATTCCTCTGCTAACTTCCTTTTGAAAAAAAAAAAAAAAAAAAGACTTTGTACTTGAGTATAAATCCAGAATTTACAAATTCAAACCAGCAAGGCTGGACCAGTTCCATACAAGAGCACTGGGAATTGTCTGGAAAGGTCTTGGAAAAAGTCCTGGACAATACTGAAGATAAACTGATACAAAATATAAACTAGAATGAATTAAATGATGAGAATATAATTATTGCTAGTCAACATGATTTACTGGAACATAAATCTTGTCAAGCAAATCTGATTTCACTGTCAGCCTTGATAAGATTATGGATTTGATAAATAGAGCTGAAATTACATAAGGTATTTGACTTAATACCATATGACATTCTAATGAAAGCATTGAATCACACAACAAGTAGATCATGAGTTGCCTAATGGACAGGTGAGTTACTACTGAATTTTCTTTTATATGGTGTTCCACAGAGACCCATATTGAACATAGTTCTGTTCAACATTTTCATTGATGACTTGGTAATAAATACATATCACTACCAATAAAATGCACTGGAAGGAAGGTGCACAAACCATACCTGTGGAATGACTGAAAAAACATAGCTGACTGAACTTAAAAGAATGTCTCAGAGCAAAGTAGTAGCCAAAAATACTAATTGTACTTATAAATGTGCAAACAGTAGCAGTGGAATAGTAAATACAGCTGTGTGATATTAGTTTAGATTTGTGTTATTAGTATTGCCATTTCATAAGATAAAGCTACAAACTTTTTTGGGGGGAGAAAGGTAATCTTCTAGTTGAACATGTGATATCTATAAAAACAAAAACAAAACAAACCACAAACTAATAATAATGGCTCTGAGATATAGTATTCACTTTTTCTGTCTTTAAAATGGTGTTGGATAACTAAGTGAATAAAAACCACAGACACTGAGTCTGCATTAATATTTTGTTTGCATTAGGACAGCAGTTTTAAATGAAATCTCTCAATTTTGCCCTATCACTGTGTTTTGGTTCACATCACAGGGCTGTCTCAGAGTGCATGAACGGCTGTGTGTGGTGGTAGGGGAAGATGTGTGCTGGGAGTGCAGCACATGGGCCAGGTGCTGATGAGTACACATCCATCCTAGAGCTTGCTCAGAGTAAAACTCCCCCAAATACTTGCAGAGCAGTTGTTGAGCCCTGAAGCAACAGTTTATCTACAGATCTAGTCTTATGGTCTGTCATAATACAAATTGAGCCATAGTCAGAAATTACTCAAGGACTTCTTTCTGTTTTATCAGAACTTGTTTTCCTCCTCCAAAGCCAAAACAGACTGAAAAACATCCCTCTTCAATGGTCTGTTTCCCCAAATTTCATAGCTTTTATTTTCAATACAAAGCAAAGCAAACAAACAAAAATCCATTGTCACAAGGCAGGGGTATCTTTGATTGTGATTAATTGCTGGACTGAAATTCAGAGTGGAATGTGAAATGTCAAATTTTCTACCTGGAGAAATGGCACCTTTTTGGAAGATACACTTCAGAGTTGTGCTTTAGCCATTTACAAATTCTTTTACTCACTAAAACTGGTAAATTGGTATATATCTGATTCCAAAGTATCTGAATAAATGGGTGGTTTTCTTGTAAAAAATTAAGAATGTTACTGTTGGAGTTGTTTTTCTGGAGATAAACTACTATTTAAGGCTAAGGAGCTTAAAGGTCACACTTTTTGCTGTATATTGCTGTCCTACAATACGACTTTTTAACTACTAAAATTATTTTAAACTTCTACATGTTTACTGAATCCAGTTAAAAAAAACAAACAAACAAAAATTAACTGAAAGCGAGAACCTGGGTTTTTTTTCAGTTCGTTGGATGGTTTGATATTCTTGTTGTTTGTGTGGATTTTTTTTCTTTTCTTTTTTTTTTTTTTTTGTAATGTCTCGCTACTACAAGTGTTATAAAAATATGTTGTTTAAAAGGAATTCAATAGGTTTGTTTGGGTAGGATCTCTGACCACACTTGAATATAAGAATACAGGAAGCTAAAGCAGGGGAAAAAAAAACACCTTTTCTAAAGCTGTTTAATGTTTTGGGCAGCAAGTGGTGCTGCTGCACATAGAATAAATACTGGTTAAAATACAAAGAGAAAGAAGAAAATCCATATTGAGAAATTATTGTTTTCTGTCTCAGGTAGAGTGCATGTCTGTAACATAGTTATAGTGATATATATCTGGAATACCACTCTTATGGCAGCATGTGAACTCCTTGTATATCAAGCACTTAGAGGTATTAAGGAAACTCTAACTGGAAAAACAAAAAGAAATAAAATTCTTTGTGTAAGTTACTCCAAAATTTTAAGTTACCCACAACTGATCTGTTAGTTTTCAGTGTTTCTTATGTTAATCCATGATATACATGAAATCTTAAACAGCAACTTGGAGATCTTAATTAAAATCACCAGCTTAGAGTTTCATTTGGCAGAAAACCTGCTTCAATGGTGTAAAACTGTTATTATTATTATTAATAAACATATTAATTTTAGTAGCGATAATCAAAAATATTACTTCTACTTGACTTTTTTTAATATTTTGGGATTTGTTTGAGTTTTTTCTGGTATTTGTGTAAATGACTGATCCTGATCAACATCTGAAACTGCCATGTCTTCTCTTTTATTGTATGCTAACTTTTTATGGTCAGAGAACATCAGATCAAGAATTAAATAAGTGTATATACACTGAGTTATGCAGAGGAACTGCTTCAGTGGCAACAAAAACATTTTCATACAAAAATATGTCCTATTAATAATGCACAATATTTTGGTTTCTTGCTACTTCATATACTTACATAGTTAGACATAAAGTTCCTACCTACAAGAGCTGTTGTTTGTCTCTTATTTGATAGAGATACAGCTGACAGGCAACAACTTTCTGGTGTTGTTGTTATACCAGCTGACGATTATGTCATTCCCAGCTGTCTAAAAATGGCAATTCTGTACATTCACATATATTTTGGTTTATGTTATTTCCACAGAACAATTTGTTATTTTTTGTTTGCGTGTGGTTGTTTTGTTTTGTTTTCGTATGTGTGTGTGTGTTTAGCCTACCTTTTTATTTTTTTTAAATCTAGCAAACAAAAAAAATAAATCAGGAATTGAATGTGGAACATAGACAAAAGCTGTGTCCCTTACATTTTAGTATGCTCTTCAGATGCATATGTCTGCTCTGTAAGGCCATCATAATGGATTTTCCCTCTGCAAGTTTTTACAGATGGAGTCCGTTCAAAAACAATGGTGAAAGAAATGTGAACAGGATTTCAGTTTTTTACGGAGACTTGATTTAGAGCCATCAGGCACTGAAAGTTCTAATGGAAAACAACAGTGAAATTTCAGGGGAGTGCATCCTGTTTTCTTTCCCATTGTACTGGGGACTAGTTAGAAGAGATGCAGTTCAGAGAAGCTCCTATGAGACCAGTCTCCAAGCCAGAAATCATAACTCTTATGTAACTCTACACTTATAAGCAGAAATAGAAAAAAGATTATTGTCTTTGGACAGTGGACAGAGATGCATACAAAAGTGTAACACTGAACCTGTAAGTTCAGAACAGATTGGGAATCACCTTCTAAAGCCTGACAACTAGCCCCTAGATCTGCCCCTCTGCACTATTTATTTGCATAGCAAAACAGTTTCTTAACTGGAAGTTGTGCATTTTCCTTCTGCGGTACAGAACAGGCATAGAAGAAGCTGTCCTTATTGAATACTCCCTAAACTTCAGTTTTGAGATATTCTCCTGAGTATGTACTCATGTATTCTGGTTGACTGTCCACGTTATAGTACTCTCCTGCCTTATCATTCTATCAGAGTCTGAAAAAGGGATGTGGCCTCACCTGCTCTGCAGTTACTGCTTTCTTTCCACTTTTCTTGATTTTCCCTTTCAGGATTACTTTCATGTCTGTATGCCAGTCTAGCAGGGCAAGAGACCAAAGTGAATCCTTCAGGTTAAGTCCTTTATCTGTTAGCTATTCATCCAATAATAACACAGATCCCTGTCTTTTCTTGGCTATAACCCTCTTGGGTTACAGTGAGAGGGACTGGTTAAAAAGGATTAATACATTTTAGTAATAAAGTATCAGCAGGTCAGACCTGCCAGAAAAAAATACAACGCTATATAGAATGGCAGTGTCATAGATAGATAGATAGATTTGACTTATTGTTAGTACTTTTTCATTTCTGGATGTTTTTCTGTATTATATTTTCAGAAAAGAAGGATGAAATATTTCACTTTGTCAAGATGCAAAGGTTTGAATGGAAAATATCTCCCAGGCATGTTTAGATATGTTGGTTGAGTGAACAGATAATCAAATGAAAGGAACATCTCATAAGCAAAATATAAACAAAAATGACCAAAACTGACTGTTGAGTCTTTTCATGAATAAATTACAGTCAAAGTGAATTTTTTACTGAAGAGGCGATCCCTAATGAGTTTTCAATTTACTAGCTTGTGCTTCATTTTATTTGCTGAATTCTGCTTCTCTTTGTTTTGGATTCAGGTTGTGGACCCTCCCATGAAGAAATAAATAATGAAATTGGTAATGAATAGCGAGAGTGTACCTTGTTCAGTATTTATTATTATTGAACTCTTGTCACAATAAGACTACATTTTTTCCAAGTATTTTTGGGAGTAAGAAAAACAATTATTCTAGGTAAATAATATTATTGGTCATCTCCCTCTCTTTCTAATATATTGCTAACTTTTTTGCAAGATACAAACCTCACAAAACTTTGTGTTGAGGCAGAAAGTGCCTCATTCAAAGTTATTTTGATCATCAAAGGCTAAGTTACACACTACCTATAATTTGCCACAGAAAACTCCAAGGAGTAACAGTAGCTCTGGAATGAAATAGCAGGAAACTTAAGCATGACTCCTTCACTTCCTTCAGATGGGTCACCATCCTTCAATGGTCAGAATAAAAACAGAAAACAGTCTCAGGGTAAAAATTCTTTCAGCTTATGCACTAAGGTGTAGGAACCATTAGTGCAGTAGGTGAGAGGAAATGCACAAAAGTCCCTAAGCATCACAGTGAAAGGCTTCAGAATAACATAGTGTTTCATATGACTGCCTGATGGATGCTCTGATAACTCAGACTATGGCACCCCTGAGAATCATAAATAGTTTATATTTTCTCCCTTTGAAAGGAACATATATAGGAGTCATCATCCAGCCTTAGGTAAAAGAAGCTCATAAGCTTCCTCTCTCTTCATCTGCTTTCCTGCACTGCCCCTCTTACCCAAAGATATAAGGATACCCATATGTTTTGGCTATTCCTGCCACTAGCCTAAGGTTAAGGCTGGGTAGATTTACTTAAACTTTCTCAAATGACGTTTGGAAGAGATAGAGTATTGAATAAAGGCATAATTGTCATTGCAAGATCAACAGTCATAGTGACAGATTGCAATAGTTTACAGTACAAGGAAAAATATAAACTGCAATTTAAATCAAATTTCCTAAACTCACGCCTCAAAGGAAAAAGAGAAAAAGAATGAGAGAAAACACTAATATTACCCTAACTTGGGAGTAAAACTTGTTAATTAAAGAGACAAGAAAACTGGGTGAAAAGGGAAGAGACTAACAGAAACTGAGGCAGACTTCTGTGTGAAGAAGGGTAAAATAATATATTTAATTCCATACTGTGTATTTATTGTGAAGAAATTTTTCCTACTAACTTCCAGAATTAATGCTTCTCAAATCTCTCCACTCTTACCTTTTTGAATGCTGTGGTTTTTAACAATGTAGAAATTGCGAGCAGAATGATGCTGTCTCCTCAGAAAGTATTGAGTTGTGAGTGACTAACGTGTTTTGTTCTAAGGTAACCACAAGTTGCATCTCTTACTATAGTTTGTTTTAGTAATCACATAAATCTTGGCCACAATTGCATGATTCAATATAACTACAATCCAAAAAATCTGAAGATCGAAGAGGTCTCTTGATCACCTGATTTGAGGACCTGCATCATACAGGCTATGGAATTTCACGCAAAAGTTTAGGAATCAGGTTCATTATTTCTGGTGGGTGGAATACATAGATGCTGCTTGCTGTTGTAGAGAGGAAATCTGTGCTGCCAAAGCTCAGTTAGAATAGGTGCTGCCCAATACTGTGAAGGACAATAAAAAGGCTTTTTAAAATATATTAGTGACAAAAGGCAAGCTGGAAATAACATTGGCCCATTACTTGATGAGCATGGTCACCTTATTAACAGGGACATACAGAAAGCTGAGACATTTAATGCCACCTTCACCTCCATCCACAAGACTGATGATGGACTTGGGGCCCCCCATAACTCTGGGTTAGAAAACCGTAGATGTGAGAACAGTAAACTCCCAACCAATCCAGAACTTGTACGGGATCTGCTACTCCAGCTAGATCCCTACAAGTTGATGGGGCGTGATGGGATTTATCTGAAGGTGCTTAAAGAGCCGGCTGACATCATAGTAAGATTTCTCTCCAAGATTTTTCAAAGCTCCTGGGAGTTTGGAAAAGTCCCAGTTGACTGCCTTTCCATCTCTGATCTTTTTTTTATTCCCACATAAGCCCATCTCCTGGTTTTGGTTAAAAAAAGACCAATTCTCTTCTAATGAATTTTCATTTCATTTATGTTTCTTCCAAGTAACTGCACTTTTCTGAAGTTGGCTGCATGTTTTTCAGACAATGTCTGCTCCAGAGCTGACAACGCCTGATGTTTGTAGTTTTACTGTGTTAACAATAGGAATGGAATGCAGAAAAGGCTCATGTTTATACCTATTTCTATAGCAGCCAAGGTTGCACAAGTGAGGAGTTGTAAAAGGGTTGTACTTGCAGGGAAGGGTGGACCACACATGTGACACATATCATACACAGTTTGAAGGCTGAAAGATCACAAAAGTTTCTCTACATTTGTCTACAACCAGCTTCTGAAGAGGATCTTTCCCATTGTCCTGCCTGCGATCCAATTTCCCGATTTCAGTTCTGCATTCCTGAATCCTGTTCCCATCTACTGCGGAGGCCAGTCCAGGACTTCCTGGTGTTTGCCCTGCAGCTGCTGGTTCAATGCCAGCCTACCTGGCACACAACTCCATCATCATATGGGAGATTCAATATTAGTTTTATATATTTTGCATTAAATGGTGACAGCCCATGTCAGAGAATTGGCCTGACACAAGACTATTGGGCAGGGGACAAAGTGGGGAGGAGAAGAAACTGCACAGCACCTCAGGCACATCAAGGCTGCCCATCAATATGATGCAGACAAGTTTGGTTTATGCCCACAACATTCATAAATATCAGCTCAAGAGCATGCTGTATAGAAAAGCTAATTTTATTTTTTCCTTCCTTGGAGGCCTGTAGCTGTGGATAAATTTTGTGTAAGGCAAACTAGTTTTACAGATGACTGTATTCAGAGAACAGCACCAATAACACTTCTAAAAACTCTCTGAAGCATTTCTGTAATAGCTTTACTTTGTAATATTTGGAATATTTTACACAGAATATGCAGTTCTGCAGTATAAAGCTGTGGTTTTGATATGAACTGTATAACTTTCAGCTTTACTATTCATGCTGAATTTACTGACCTCTCTACGTACACAGCCTAGGAAATGTTTGGGGTTGAAAGAAGCCTTCAAAATAAATGCTGTTAATTTTACTCAATCATATAAATCACAAAGATAGCAGGCAAAGCAAAAGAGTTACTGAAGATTTGCCTTTTGCAGGGGTCTGATCACTGCAGAACTGCTTCATGAGAAAAAGCTTGGAATAAAGGGATCAGTTCTGTTGTTTCAAAGAAGAAACAAACAAACAATAAAAAGTCAAAGGAAGGTTGTTCAGCAGAGATGAAAAAGACAGCCACCTTTATGATGTATCCCATGCATCTGGCAAATGTATATAAATTTCTCCATATATGTACTTTCCAGATTAGTAGGGCAAACTTTTATCTCCTACTTCCACTCATTTTGGTTTATACATAGATTTTTATAAGTATAGGAGGCATGAAGTTTTCACATATAGCATACTACTTACAAGTGTTCCATGCCCTTCTGGGCAGCAGATGGAGAATGGCAAGATAGTGTGGAGCATTGAAAATGGCATGAAACACAGCTGAGGCAACTCAGTTGAAACATGTATCTTCATTGATAAGAATTTGAGGTTAGGCAGCTACTTCCCATATACATGCTTTTGTGTTTTCATCTTGAAACACATTTAGAATTCTTAATCAAGATTTGAGATTCTAACAAAACTACAAATCTGGGGGTGGTGATAGTGTCAGTTTACTTAGATTTATGATAGTTTCCCTGTACTGTTAAACTTATTTGAGATTAATCAGGCCATTTCAGTAACATCACTGCTTGGATCCAGGGACGGCGTTTCCTCCTGAAATTAGTAGAGTCTTTCTAGTGTAAATGCTCAGTGCTTATACACTCAAGGTTATGATTAACCACCTCATTACCACAACACTCTCAATAACTACACTTTATTTGGGGCATTGGACAGAATATCCCTTTTCTAAGTAATCTTGAAGGACATGCAAAAACAAACTCGAAAGACACATAGACCTGCTTCTTAAAGTTACGTATGCTAAGAGTAAGAAGCATACATTATTAGAAATGTTGACTCATTGATGTCTGGCATAAAACAGTGAGTAACACCTTGGGCTGTATTTTACACAGAAAAGTTACTCAAAGTTGTGACAACCTCGAAGCACTCCCCCCATCCTTAGCAGAACAAAGGGTTATGCTATGCCTTAAACATCTGGTTTTTGTTACTTTGGGAGCAAAAGATAGATGACGCCTCATCTTATCTTTCCCAAAGTTTTACGGCCATGGAGTTAGACACCTTGTAAGATAAAGGCAATTAACAGTGTTGCTGTGAAAGGCCTCATGGCCTAATTGGGATGATAGAGATGAACCATCTGTTGGACAACCAACTATCAGAAGAAACCACAAACCAACAGCTACCCCTGATGGACAAAACAACTCACTTCTGGTCAGTACTATGAACTTTCCCCTAGTTTAAAGACCCCAGACCCATTTCCAGAAGAGTCTTCCTAATTAGCATGAAGAGCGAGCAGAGGGAGAAGACAAACCACCCTCTCCTATCTTGCATGTAAATGAACTGGTTTATAAAACCACCTCATATATGATACGGGCTGGCGACATGTAAACCTTCAACGTGTGCCACCCCTTCAGAGGTCGTTGCAGGACCGATGTACCTGTGGAGTAGTGATATCTTACTCTCTCTCTCTTTCTCTCTCTCTCCCTTTCTCTTTCTGATATCTTAGTTTTCCTCTTCTCTCTCTCTCTTCCTTTTTCTTAAACATAAAAAGTAATATCATTGTAAGTTCTGCTGCTAAAGTCTTGTTGAGTTTTGTGTTACAGTTACTAATTGTTGCCAATCCAACATTTTTAGAAGGGCTTTTGCTGTCAATGTATTGATAAGTTTTGTGTTATTATAACATACTTTTGCCAAGTCACTTATCGCTGTAATTTGTATACAACCACATGTTTTTAATAAATTAATAATTGAACCCCCCAGAGTGATTGTTTGTCATTCACTTCACATTGCCATGCAGAATTATCCAGAATTAACTCACACCTGATCTCATCTGTTGAGTTAAGGGACATGTCGCGTTCAGAATTAACTCATCCCTCATCTCATCTGTTGGAATGGGACAAAAGCTTATGCTGTATTGCATTGTAAAACTGTTGCCTTAAGAGTTAATTTTGAACTTAGTAAGGTTGGAATGCTGATGACAAAATACTGAAAATACTCTACTCACTGAGGTTGCAGACTTTCTAAGTTCAGAAAGTTTAGTCTATACCATTTCACCCTATGGAGAGTGGAATACATGCATTGTTGTTTTTACTTTGTTCCACAGGGCACATTCCATAGGTTTGGAATAGACAGCAATGAAGCAGAACACAGGAACCTCTGGCATTCCTCTTATCTGCTTCTCAATTATTCACCCTAACTGTGGAAAATGCCCAACAGTACAATTTGACTGTTGTCAATACAATGATACGATGAAGCATAACTACACGAAAAAAGGAACAAAATTCTTCTCTTGGAATGAAGAATTGAACTCGCACCAGTTCTCATTGTAGGTTCTTATAAATTGAAACATGAAATGGTATTCAAAGTGTATTCAGGGAAGTTTAATTTCAGATTTTACTTTATTAAAGCTTCTGCATTATTCCTGTAGGAATATATCTCAACAGAGCAATTCCAAATCCCTTTGCATTTTTCTCACCCCATGCATAGCCCTTGTTCTATTTTAGTTAATAATGTTCAGATATAAAATACAGAATTAAAAATTATCTAATAGACTTCTCTACTGTGATGTCACTGTGGAATTTCACAGCTTCATAGCTATTTAATAGATTTATTTTCACAATTAATATGGAGATAGAATTAGTGAAGAATAAAGACTCAAACATTAGCACCAAAGCTGTTCACTAAGTTTAAATGTCCAGATTCTGATTTTTAGCTAATTCTTTTGGCACTTTCCCTACTCAAAGTACAGCCCTAGTAGATGACAGTTGTAGCTATGGTTATGGTATAGACCACCTTGGCTTATTGAATATACTGCTTCTTATAGAACTGTTTAGAAACTGTTTATATAGAATTTACTTAGCATAAATAAGTTTGCTTAGCATGACTTCTACAAACTGTGAACTTTTGAACTTTATGCTTCATTAAGTAAAAAGGTCTCAGAGTCTTCAAGCTACTAGGTAAGGGGATCTGCATCCCTGGAGATAAGTAAAGGAATAGAACAACATCTAAAAGAAGACGAAAATCAGAAAAATGTTTTGGCTATCGCCAGGAAATTATTGTTATCCAGCTGCTGGTGCAAAATACTATCTGATTATTAGGATTCTGATTGATGGCCCATCTGATGAAAATTAAGAGATAAAATGAAGAATGGGGGGACCCCATACTCTAATTTTGCAGTTGGCCACAAGTGACACATACAGGGTAGGGGGCTTGGATTGTAGGGGTATAATGGCCCAAGTTTTTTTTTCACTGAGGGTCCCTCTTTAGGAGGCATGCAGCTCAAGTTGTGTTATACTGTACCTTGTAAATAAATTATTTACTGAAGAAGAATTTCTGGAACCCATGCCTGAGTCTCTGCTACAGGAAACCTAAGGAAATGAAACTTCTCAAAGCTACAAAGCATTCAGTATGTCTTCTCATTAGATCCTCAGTTCTCCATGGTGTTCAGAATGTGAGAATGTCTGAGAAAATGCTCATTCACATGACTTACCTGACATCACAGACATGAACTGAATTCACCAGAGTGTTGTTTTTCTGCATTATTTAGGTAGAGATCCTTTTCCCTTCTGCGATGTTCTAACTTATTCACTGCACAAAATCCATCTTCCACAACAGTTGAAGCAAAGATCCTAATTTACTTCACAGTCACTGTTTTATTTTAGTAATGACTACTCTGTGCACTAAAAGAGGCGCCATCTGTGTAAAAATACCATGTCACAAGGTAATTAAAAGCTGAATATGAATGCATTTATGAAGGATGCTGAATTAGATTGTGACTCTTTGTTATCAGTATGGATAGATTCAAACTACAGCCTATGATTTTCTCTTCACTGCTTTGGGTGCCATCAAATGTCATGAAATAGAAAATTACAACCCTTATTGTTAAATTTTGGCCAAATTACAATAAACTGCAATGTATCTTGATAAATTAAAAGTGAAAGACCTACAAACACCACCTGGAATACTAAGGTTTCTCCAAGAACATAAAATAAAATATTTTTTTTCTACAGTTTGTCTCTCTCAAATAGAATCCAACCCTATAAATCTGTTACTTTCTAGTTTACACCTGGAAAAATGTTTTGTCTCACCACCTGGGGAAACCACTATTCACTTTTAATTTTGATGAACCATTATTCACTTTTAATTTTGATGTTGTCCTCTAAGCTCTCTGGTTTTACCTGACAGTCTTTATTCGTATATCAGTTCTTTGAAATATATGCATAAAGTACATTGATCTGGGATCTGAGGTGGTGTGTACCTTTAGGAACACACTTGGATTGGTGAATTAATGCTATTTTAAGACAGAAATTTCTATTCTATTTCTAGAACTGTCATATGTTTTTAACCTATGAAAGAAGGGGTTAGATTTCTCTTTGAAAGTGCTTGTAGATACCCTAACAGAATATATTATGTCAAACTAAGTTATGTTTTCGAAATATAGATGGGTATCGATATTGCTAAAATTTTTCCCATGATATCATTCAAGTGTACATGCGAAAGAAAAGAATCAACTACTTTTCTAAGGTGCACTATCTCAAATTAAATAAGGTGAAAGATTCAATAGCTGTAATTTTTGTCCTGGAATAATATCTGTATGCATGTATGTATTTAAATGAAATATAAATACATGGATGTATGTAAGTAGTTAAGCACATTAAAGAATATTTCCAACTTCAAATCCATCCAGAAAGGTCATTATAGTTATCATTCACTTTACAGTTGTTTGTAATGATACTGTGGGGGCATCTGCATTTAATTAGTCCGTGATTAATGACTTTGTTGTTGTACCTCTTGCACAGCCAGGTCTAACCAATTATTTTTGTTTGCTTCTTTGTTTTCTTTTATATCATAATTTAGACTTAGAAGTTCCCTAGAAACGATGTGTGGACTATTTTCTACTTTTTATGAAGGAATACTTATGCATCTATAAGTATACTTCTATCATCTTAAAAGAGTGAAAGAAAGACTTTGACAAATAGTAACTTTCATGAAGGAGCTCAGTGTACCTGTGCCTTTGTAAAATCAAGTACTTTGAATTCCCAATTTTGTACCTTTTTCTTCTGTCTCCATTCTGTAATTGAGAACCTATATGTAAATGCTGCCTTCTTAATCAAAACCCACTTTTTCAACAATTGAATATAAATTAGTTAATTAATTGAAATAAAGTTTCTAACATCAACAAAAGCAAAATGAAATTACTGTCATTGTAGACTGGAGATAGCACGGACTAAGGAATACTTGGCCATTAACCCCATGTAGTTTCACTGGGAGGAGGTAATAGAGAGAATATCTCTTGGTCTTAGTGTTTGAGAATTTGCTTTAGAGTCAGATTTCCTGAGACTGAAACATATGTATTTAAGAACAACCAGAATATTGTTTGATGTAAGAACAAATCCAAATGCTTGTTCACTACTGATCATTGTCTTTTGTTACAGTTGTCTTCCTTTTCAAGTTGGTTCCTTTCAAACTCACAGAAATACATTCCATTTGGTCTGTCTCATAATTCCTTGCTATTGTCAGCAGTAGGAAAATAACATTTGAACTTTGCATGTTCCTGGAGCTTACATGATATACAGCAACTGTTTTCTTATCAAAAGAATGGACCTCATTTTTTGCTGCAATCTAAAGGTATAGAGGTTTATTATTTTACAAGATTTCTGTGTTTCCATTGAGTTGTTCTCACTTACGGGTCCATGGACGCCTTTTTTGATCTCTACCCTCTGAAAAATTTAGAGGGCACAGAGATAGTAAATTTGGGGTCAATTCTTCTTTAGCCAAATGAACGGTGTGGTGTTTTTTGCAAAGAGTACACTATGCTTCAGGGGAAGCTCCCCTTTTCTGTGTTGTTTTCTAAGAAAAAGTTATACTCATGGGGGAAAAAGAAAACAAACAAACAAGCAACAACAAAACCCAAAAAAATTCACACAAAAAAAAAAAACAAACCCTAAACAAAACTCCAGAAACAACAACAAAAAAACACCACCAAATAAATATAAAACTGAAAACCAACCAACCAATGAAACAAAATCCCAACAAAACAAACAAGAACACTCATTCACTTATTAATATCTTCCACTGCAGTTCTTCCCACAGGTATCCACTGGAGACCAACAAAATCTGGTCTATTACTCTATTGAGTCATTTTATAGGAAGCTCCACAGTGGCACTAAGGAAAGATTTATTCCTCAGAAAGACAGAAGCATGTTGAAAAAGCTGCAGCTTAGTGAGACACCGGCAGTTCACATTGCATTGCTCTGCTCTCTAGTATAAACAGTAAAAATGTCCAAACATATTGGCAATTTGTGGTTACACTGGTCATAGGAAGCAAAGTTATTACTTAGGTCAATAAATTTTTGTAAAAAAAGTAACAGGAAGAAAGGTAGATGACCCAGTATTTATTCAGTGTGTGAGGTATCATTATGCATTATTAAGTATTTAATATTCTTTTATGGAACAGTTATTAGATTTTCAAGTTTGGACCTGTTGACCTTTTCCCACTTCCATATTTTTTGGTGACTAGCAAATGCCTACATTTTTCAAATCACTCCTGGGATAGTCAGAAATACATAATTTTGTATAGGTTTTACATTTTTAAATTTTGTTCAACACTACACTCTAAAAGGCAGTATGGTCTATAATAGTCACTACACTCTGTTGAACAGGTAGGTTTTGAAAAGGGGCGCTGGTGTTTTCCTGAGATATAACAGTAACAAACAGTGAATAGAAGTGATCCAAAGATAATAGGACAACCTTCAACTCATCAGTCATTGTTAAGCATAATGTGAGACTCTGATTTTTTTTCTGTTTACCTTTTATTTTAAATAAAGAAGGAGGGGGACAGAACAGAGAAGCCTGCACTCAGAAGTGCCAAGTGGACTATGTACTTCCCTTTGCCCAATGGCTTCTTGGGTTCCTAAGACTATTTATAATGCAATGAATATTTTAAAAATCAAGAAGTGAGTTTGCAGTTTTAAGATATATAGTGCATTCAAGTCTTATTGGCAACAAGACATCTCCACTTCAGTGAATAGATGAACAATTAAATTAAACTGTTTAGCCTCTGAGATTAATTGATTTTAAAGATGTGCGTAGAATAGCTTTGGAGAAAAAAAGAGAAAAGAAGAAAGTAGAAAGCATAGAAAGAAACTCAAAACTAGGTGAGTTTTTGAGCAAAATGAAATTCAAGTAAAACAGAGTATTGCTGCTCTGCTCAAGAGATTATACAAATGGAAGAAAGCACTGAGAGCAAAGTGAGAAGGCTGATTAAAAAAAAGACTGAGTCATGAGAACATGATCAGCAGTATGGTAATTACTCTTCAAGACTAGCAAAAAGTGTTCTGGACTTCAATAGTGTGCCTGATGATATCTTAATAAATCAAATAAAACAGTAGTGTTTTATTGCAGCATTTTATAATTTCATTCTTAAGCCTATAACCCAATATGCACCCAAAATCTCCATCTTGTATAGTAAGAAAATAGAGATGTACTAAAAGCAAAAAGATTACATGCATAAGTTACATTACAAGATAGGATTCTGAGGATGAGTTCAATAATCTTCACCACTTTGAAGATTATTTTCCCTCTCTAAAAGCATACACTGAAAAATTAAACACTTTCATATTACCTGAAAGAAAAGACATCATTGACTGCTTCATCCATGAAAGATGATGGCACAGCTTTCACTTGATGGAAAAATAAAATTTTCAAACCTCATGAATCTTTCACACTTCAGAAAGAAAAATACTGTAGCAGTCAACCTTCACGGGTGAAGTACACCACCCAGCATGTCTGATACAGGAGATGAAGTCTATGTAGCACAGAGTCTTCATAAAAACGCTGGTTCACCAAGACGAAGCATTGCTATTCACATCTTATCTTATTAGCTCTCTATTACTTCCTAGGCATCTTTCTTTTGCAGTTTGGGACACTCAGATGCAATAATCTGAGAAATCCTCAGTCTGCAAATGATGTAAGATCTTGGGATGGAAACAAAAAATTATACAAGATTTGAGAAGCAGCCTTTAAATAGTGATACTTTGGCTGTGTCCAGCACTCTGCTTGTAGGCAAAATTTCTGTACAAAAGGATCAAAACCTGCCATAGGTAGCCAGAGGATGCTTCTTTCTACATAATGTGGCATACAAACAGAAATCTATGCTACTTCTTCTTTCCTCAATAGCAGCTCAGTTGAGGAAGTCTGAGTAAGAAAGAAGTGCACAAATGTATTAAAGAGTAATAAAATTCTGAATTCCTCTTTCTGATGTATATACACATTTCAACTGATATTCTTTATATAACTAAAACATAAATCTATGTTTCACTGGAGAGTATCATGATCTCCACATACACATACAAACCTAAACAAAGCTACAGACATACAATGTTCAAAATCATGCTAAGAATAAACAACATTTTTTTTTGTTTTCCTCCAGTTTTAGCATTTTTTTTCCCTACAACTTACTGATTTTGTAATTTACTGTTTTACTATCAAAAGTCAATGAAGTCTAGTCATTAGAAGCAATGTTCCACTCTGTGCTAATGAACATAAAATATTTTAAAAAATCAGTTTTAGCTGTATTCTACAATCGTTAATGGCTGTGTTGCCTGACTGTTGATAGTTGTAATACTCTTGGCTGCTCATTATTTTCCATTTAAGTGATTCATATTTTCTCCACACACGAGGGTCCAACTGTTCATCAGGTATATTAAGTAATAATATTATATTTTGAAACATATTCCCTATTTTGAACAAACTGCCGAATTTGTTCCTCTGCAGAACAACCTCTGTGAATCCAGACTGGTAACTCCTTTGTCTCTTATCCTGCTTCATTTTTTGTCCCTTTTGTATTACTTTTTCAGATTAAAAAACCCAACCAATCAAAAAGGTAATTTAAGGAGGACACTGATTTCTTTGTTTGTTTGTTTGAAGTTTTTGTTTTGTTTTGTTTTATGTGAGATTTAGAAAAATATCCTTTTTCTCACTTATCTTACAGCAAGAAACAAGGAGAGAAGATTCATGAAAGAATGCATATTTAAATAGAGAGCATATATTTATATAGAGAGCTCTGTGAGCAGAATCAAGTTTTCTTTGAAACAACTGTAACGCAGATTTCAAAGCACTGAGTTGGGATATATGAAAGTAGATTCATCACCATTAGCTCAGGTGTGGCATTATTCAAGTCAGACTCCTGAGGTTCATGGTAGACTTAGATTGAAAGCAGACTGAGTCTGCATTTGTGTTTGTGTAGGATGCAGCCATAATAGCCTTATGCCAGCTTAAAAAATGTGCTAGATGTGCTATCATCTACACACTCTAAGAGGGCATGTTTTCAATATTCTAAGGAATACTGAAAATTTGCTAAGGCAAATTTTTCTGTTGCATATGGTGTGTCATCTGTGGGGTGTTATAAACAATTGATATAAATACTTCTATGGAATAAATTGGTAGTGTAAGATAAGGTCTTCAGTCCAGACAAACTTACTACTTCTCCTTCTGCATTTGCAATGATTTCAGCAGCCTCAATATCAAGAGTGAGTTAAGGATCCAGAAGCAGAAAATGAACAAGTGTTTGCCTCTATTCTTTCCATCTGGCTGAGTCAGATGGAGGTGAAGATAGAGATCATTTCAACTGAATTAGTTGCAAATGGAAAACTGATAACTGGATTCTGAAATTCAATAAATCATAGTCACTGTATTTATTTAGTCTCTATGGCTATGAAGTTATACAACAATGTGTTACTAGCATCTGAATATTATGTATATGAAAAGCTTTCTGGCTCTAGACACTAGCTAAAATGTTGCTTTACTTTTTGGAAATGAGTTGATGCACATTTTTTTTTTCTGAATTTGAGAGATTTGCTCAGTTTGTAATATGTAATTTCTGGACTGCACACCTTTTGAAGAGGGAAGAGTTTTAGACTACTTAGGCTGTGGTAAAGTACCTTAAGGCAGCTCTAGGTGGTTTGAAAAAAGGGTCTGAGAAAGTAATTATTTAAATATTTACTTTAAAAAAGAGATTGAGAAACAGAAGAGCATCTCTACATGAAATGTCCTTCAAATTTATGGCAAAAAGGTAGAGGTGTAGTATATAACTTCTGACATTAGAAGACCCTGAATATTGTCCTTCTTAGCTGGACCCAAATTACTCTCTTGACTTCTCAGATTTTCTTAATGGAAAGGTCTTTGAAACTCTACCCTTTCATAGCTGAACAAGTGAAAATATGTCTTCATGCACACAAAGATACTTTAATAATCTTTGATCTTTCCCTCCTGTTCTCAAAGCTTTTTCTTAATTTCTAAGGTTTCTTTGCAAAAATGTGCTTCACAGAAATGAATTGGGTATTGTTCTCACTAAAGTTAAAAAAGACTATCCAGTAGAGCATTAGGTGGAAAAATGAAGGTTCAATGAGTTCAAAGCCTGATGAGTTAAACATGAAGCATAACATTATTTTTAACCATAAGGCTCAAATCATAAAAAAAGAAAACAGGGAAAATGTCTCATAGTCCTTTTACAAAAAGCAAATTCTTGAGCTACTCAAACATATCTGCTGGAATTTGTTATTTCGTTGAGGTGAAACCCAAGTGTTCAAGTGAAATCAATACAGGCAATACAATATCCATAGAATTATAGAATCATTTAGGTTGGAAAAGACCCTTAAAATCATTTATATATCAATGTAGGCTATATATTAATCTATATAATTATTGATACATTTTTCTGAAGATCACAATCATGGGATCACAAATCGGATAGATATTAGTTTCTAGCATTATTATTTTCCAGCAAAGAAGTTGGAAAAGGACATGAATAAACTAAGTGCACCTGATGTGGATTTCAGTGAAACTTCTATCATCATTATATAATGTAATTCTCAGATTTAAAATTTAATCCCAGAATGTGAGATATTAGGAAATATTACAACCCATTGCTCTAATCTGGAGGAGGAAATACTTCTGGGAAGTGTGGGTTCCCTTCAAGTGGACTGACTGTGTGTGGGAATACATCTACTACCTTAAGATGTCTTTAAGGCTGTAAACACCTTCTATGTTCACAGGGTAAGTACATCAGGTAAATCTATTCTATTATTAGATCAGTGTGTACATACATATTGGTTTTGGCCTTTACTTATTATGAGCCTGGGCACATTTATTATATTTTGAATGTTAAGATGTTCCTTTTTCTTTAACTTATTAGGACCTTTGAAGCAGAACATGAGCAACTAACTCCTGTAACCACTGTTTTCAGGGAGAATTCACCAGACAATTGCCTGTTCCCAATCTGAAAGCTATAAAATTGTGGTAAATTAAGATAAACCCATTAGTTTAATAAAAATCTTATAGTTTTGAAGAAGAAGCATTTGTTTTAAATAAGTATTTAGATATTACAACACCATAGATGAGGTTCTTAGGGACATGGTTTAGTGCTAGAGTTAGGTTAGGTTATGGTTGGATTCGATAATCCCGAGGGTCTCTTCCAATCAAAACGATTCTATGATTCTATTCTATTATTCTACAACAATTTTTATTAGGATCATGGAAGAAATTCAGCTGACTAGACAAGTCAAAACTGAGATAATTTTGATTTTCTCAAAAGGAGATTTTCACATTAAACAAAGAATTTTAAATATGTGAGCTATTTTTAAAAATAAAAATATTTCTGGCTACAGAAGTACATGGAAAGTATTTTTTTGTTATGAGTTGGTTGCATGAAGAAAAAGTATTTCTTCTGGACTGAAAGTTAGGATCACTGACTGGTGAAAGTATTTACTAGCATAACTATGTCTCAATTGTCCTTCAGGGTCGCCAACCAATACTATTACACTCTCTATACAAGATGACTGAAATAAGGATAAATATTATTTACCACTTGATCTTAAAATTTTATTCTGTTTATATAACTGTACTGAACAGTCTTGGTGATCAGAAAATGAGCAAAGAGCTGAAATTTTATTTTCTGAAAACCAAACCAATTTCAGAGGTTTTGTACAATAGTGCACTGAAAATATTTTTGCTTTTCTTATGTGACTTATAAATTTCTCTTCCTATAAGAAGCAATATTTATGTATCTTTGTAATCTGAAATCTTTTGGACTCCAGCTAAAAAGAACATTTGTTAGATAAATATTCAAAAGCTGTAGTTTCAGGCAAGATTTCATGTTTTCCACCTACCCTTTGACCAAAGTCAGCTCAGGGGCTGGAGAGTTTGTGCTTCTAAAAGAGCATTGATTTCAGGGTGCAATTTTTTGCTTCTCACTGAGTTTGTTCAATTTGAGAATCTTTTGTAGTCATCACATATTAAATTGAAACAAACATCAAGATAGATTTTTTTGTCTTTACATGGAGTGTGCCACACAGGTTAATTAGAAAGTTTAACTACATTTTATTCTGTGTTTATTTTCTATTCGCACTCCATACCTTTCTTGCTAGTAGGAAAAGCAAAATGCATGCCAGCAATATTTTAAAGTCATAGAAAGATGAGAGTAGTGCTATTAGAATGTTTTATTTTCTTGTGT